>NW_026000059.1:561127-566075 GCF_001458135.2 Marmota marmota marmota | reverse complement strand
CGCCCTGTCCCGGACGTCTGCAGCTCCCGCGTCGCCCCGCCTCCAAGCTCCCCACGCCTACCTCGTCGCTCCGCCCCTCGCCCTGGCACGCCCACGCCTGGTTCCTGGTGTCGGGACTTGGTGCGGTTGGATGAGGCAACTGAAGAGGCGGCGGCCCTCCCTGAGCTGGACTCCGAAGGAGACTACTGTGGGAGCACCTACCATGTCCGGGAGCTGTTACAGCCCTGGGGGGAGGACCTGCTCTGCTGTCCTTCCAGCCGCCTAGGGTGACTTGCTCTGTCCTGGAGCTGTGACAGCTGTAGAGGGACTTCCCCGGCGTTTGGAAGCCTGCGTTCTCTGCTTCCCTAATGCTTCCCCTCCTGCTCCATAGCCCCTGCTTGTGGTGTCCATTTCCACGTGACCTTAGCCCCAATACTACATGCTGAAGCTGCTTAATACTGCCCCTTAGGTCTGCTTGGGCACTCTTCTCCCTCTAGGACCTCCTCTGCTCTTGTCCTGTGCAAGCAGGACTCCCCGTGTCCATTTCAGGCCACACCCCTCTAGGCAACAGTATCTTTATTTGGTGTCCCAGAGGGCCCTGGGCATTTTCACCATGACTTCTTGCTGATGACACCTGTCCAGCATCTTCAGCCCAAAGTCCATTCCCTGTTTCAAATAATGGCACCCTGATGCCCAAGTCAGAAATCCACCAGTGCCCGTTACATCTTCATCCCTCTATGCTAATAGCAAGTGTTATTGACTCATCTCCCCAAGTGGCTCAGATCCACCCCTCTTTCCAATCTCCACTCAGTGTTTCCATCTTTCAATTATCATTCCTCTGACTCATTCCTTGCGTTATTGGAATAGTCACACTGTGTCCTACAGTTAAGCCTCTCTTCACTGCAACCAACATTCCCCTCATGGTTTTTCTGTGATAAAAAATATAGGATCATGATGCTCCTCTGCCCAGAACTTTTACTGACCACCCATCACCGGTAGGGCTCTTCATGATCTGGCCCCCGGCTGCCGACTTCATCTGCCGTTCTTCCCCCTGGACTCCACACTAACCATTCCATCCTGCAGGTTCTCTCAGTTCCTTGAGTCTCGGTTGAGTGCTTACCTCCTCCATGGGTCCTTTCAGAACTTGTCCTTCCTTTACCCCTTTTGGACTTACTTCTATTGTAATAGTCACACTGTACTAGATCATTTTTATGTGTGCCTGACAGCAATTGCCACTTCTACTCTTGAGAAATAATATGCTGTGGGTAATAAAACCTTTCACAACCTGCCTTCCTCATTGGAGATTACAGACGCATACCTTCAGGTTTCCTGGATGAACAATTTGTCTAAATCCTGACTATACACTTTTTTCATCATATAGTTTCAAACTTTCTACCAGTTCTCTGCAATTTAGGCATATAGAGGGTAAAGTCTGAAGCAGATGAAAAGATGGGACATTGACATTGTGCTGCTAACTAGATCACAGTTGCTCCCAGAAAGATCACATTGTAGACGTAAAATGTATCACCTCTCAGAGTTACTGTCAGTCCTTGAGGGACATGCCTGGGGGTTGATTCAGTAACTCCTGACTGGGTGGACCCACATATATAAAGAGCAATCTTTGTACCCCGTGCAAGCAGAGTTATGAAAGGGAGTTCACCTCCTTGGAGTGCCAAGAACATTCCAGTGTGCTCAGCTGCCATCCAGCAGAGTTCACGAACCAGCACTGATGTGCCCCAGGCCTCTTAGTGCTACTCTGGATTGATGACAATTCAGACTTTGGGAAGCATGTGGCCCTGTGGCTAGACCCAGCCTCCCACTAATGACTGGTGCACAGTGTTCCATTCTGAAGAGCTGTAACCAGTGATTTCAGGAGCCAAGCAGCAGTGGAAGGTGTGGCAAGCCCTGACTGAGCCGGGTGGGGCCGAGTGATGTACAGCAGGGAGAAGCAGTAGCTGAAGGGCCAACTTGGGATTAGACACCAGGCAAAGTCCTTTCTTCCAGATGTATTAGTGAGGAGGCCAGCGAGTATTTCCTGACCAAGCCTCGTTTTAACTTGCAGTCCTAGGGCACAGCCCAGTGCCTGGCACAGAGGCTTAACACATGTGTCTGTGTGGGGAGAGGGGAGAGGTGGAAGTTCTCTTGACTCTGAGAGTTCTGTGTGGCCAGAGTTGCTGTAGAGGACTTCTGCGGACGCTCCAGCTTTGCAGATTAGAAGCAGGTGTCTTTGAAGGCAGCCAGGAAGAGATGTGATTGGAAGAGCCAGGCTTGGGGAAGAGGTGAAGGGGCCAGGGCAAGGGGGAGGAGGAGGCCTTGTGGAATCACGGCGTGATTCATGTGGAGGCAGATGTCGGGAAGCATAGGGAGACCTTAGGCAAGCGAGGTGCCTTCATGCTGGGATGCCCCTGCCAGGGCACCGCGGCCACAGCTGCCCTCCCGGGCACGGCACCTCACTCTTCCTGATGTCCTCCTCTCTGGCCGTCCTCCTCCTCCTTGGCTGCTCTTGTCAAGCCTGTACTTTCAGTCTACTTCAGACATGACCATGACGTGCCAATCCGAACCTCCTGATCCTCGTGGTTTTAAATCCTTCTCTCACAGCAAAGTGGTCTCAAGGGTGGACGTGTCACTCCCACCTGAAACCGCTCAGGACGTAACCTGAGTTAGGAATGAAATCCAGAATTGCTTCCAGGCCAGCAGTGCCTAAGAGTCTGCCCTTCCTGAGCACCCCGTGCTGAGTGCTGTGTGTCCTCCTCCCTGCGTCCTTGAGTAGCCCTCAGCCGGCCATCTCCTCTCCTACGGGGAAGTTGCTGTGCTTGAAGTCAGGGTGCTGCCAAGCAGCCTACAGCAGACAAGGCACCTTCCTCAGCCAAGGATCTTTCAACCCAAACGTCAAGCTGAGACTGAGCCACGCGGTCCTGGGACAGCCCCCTGCTCAGCGTCAGCTTCTCAGGAAAGCCTCCTTGCCCTGGAACCCCGTTGGGCTCTGCCAGGCCGTAGCCATGACCTGTGACCACCTGGCCACTGTTCACTCTCTCTGGGAAGATGACTCCTGGTCATCATCCATCTGACAGTGGTGCCGTGGGACCTGCCATTCACCTGTGACATCGACTCCAGTGGCACATGTACCCACTGATGCCTTATTCAACATGTCAGTATCTACCACAGGTTTCTGAAAGGAAGCTTGCTGATAACACTTTCTTTCATTTTTTTCTGTAAAATCACAATACCCAGTTACCAAGAGAGCAGAGTGAGGCCCTGAAGGGCTGCCGTGACCAGCAGCACCCTGGGCCCCACGTGCCTTCCATGCTGGCCCTAGCGCCTCACAGCAGAAACCACAGGTGGAGGTACCTGGTGACCAGGATCTGTCCAGGAGGTGAGAAAAATTGGGCAGGAAGAAAAGGAAGGAGAACAGGATTCAAAAATTAAATCATGATGTAGTTTTCATGTGTACATCAGATAATCTATTTCTCAAATATATTTGGAAGTATCTGGTGAACATACATATGCTTCAGTTCTTTCAACTAAGAAAATCTCTACTGTGGACATACACCATTTTGTCTTTCCTGCTGTAGTGACAGACCCCACTGCTACCCACAGCTGTGACCCCCAGGGGGGCATTTCTCCCTCTTCTGGGTACTGGGACTGGCACACAGCTGCCTCTGGTCATGGGCCTCCTTCACAGAGGTTTCCAAGTCAGAGCCTTTAGGAAAGGCACCTTTTCTCTTGGACTGTGAGCACAGTGGGTGTGAGCCCAGAGCTGCTGTTCAGTGTGCGTTGCCATGCGGAGCAGCTGGCCTCAAAGAACAGGCAGAAGTGGGTGGGAAGGAGACAGGAGTCCTGAGGTCTTCTGGCCTTCTGTGGGGAGCTGCCTGGTCTCCTGGAAGCCCTGCTGCACGGCACCTTGTTAGACATCGACGGTCAAACTCATCTGAACCAGCTCCAGCTTGACTGAGTCCCACTGGCCATGCGTCCCAGTCCCGAGCCTCTGCCGCTGGTAGCCAGCTGTGGCAGAACCAGTGGCCTCTGCAGTGCTTGCTGGTGGTCGACTCGGACCACTTCCCGTCCCTTATGTCATCGGAGTTTGAAACGTCCTAGTTTTCTGGTCTATGAAAGTGGGATGAGAAGCAGCTCTTAGGTACGATGCCCCTCGGTGGTGCTCCAGGTGGAAGCAGCTGCAGGGGCAAAGTGCTCTGGTCATGGTCATCCATCCTGTGTCACCGATGACGGCAGGGCGCTGCAGGAAGCCGTGTGCAGCTTACCTGCTGAGGGGTGCAGGGAGCTGGGCCTCGTGGGGTGCAGACTCCCCTTCTCTGGAGGATTGCCGCGACCCCTCGCCGGCAAGGGAAAACACGACACAGGATTCTTCCTTCAGCAGTTTATTCAGGCCTTGATTCATGTATCATCTTCTAGTGACCCCTCGCCGAGCGCCCAAGCACAGCCTAATAAAGCCTCCAGCATACCAATCTGAAGCTGCCACGTGGACCTTTCTCATAGGGTGGTAAGGGATTGCGTGCCAATTCTCCATATTAGGAGTTGTTTATCATAGGCCACAGTGGAAGCCGGCGCCATCTTCTAATGGCGGCCACGGTCTAATTAGAACGGCTCACCACAGTTCCCCCTTCTGTTTTATAAAACAATGCAGGCGAAAGTAGAGGTCCTATCCCACTGTGCAGAAGTGGCTGCAATGTATGGTTCAGTCCTAAGGAGGGCCCTTCCCTAGACCTGGTCCCATATCAGCCGACGCCTTTTTTCGTAGGGCGGGGCGTGGACGTCAAACCCGCGTGCAATAGGACATGCTTTCCTTGAGGTCCGTTGAGGGATCACTCAAGTGCAGTGCCTTGCCTCGCATCCTGCATCGTGACGACGGCGAGAAGTAGGATAACACAGGTAGCCTGATAGTAATGACAAGATTTGAGTTGGCAACACAATCCCTAAACCCAGAGGAAGGTAAAGGTCTATAGCTGAGAAG
>NW_026000059.1:554094-557186 GCF_001458135.2 Marmota marmota marmota | reverse complement strand
CCCCGCTCTCTCCTTATTTACAGGGGAGCGTCCTTTTTTCCGCTCTCTCTTTATTTACAGAGAGAGCGCCCTGCTATTTGCTTGCGGATTCCCACTTTACCTGGGAACTTACCGGTGCACCACCCTGACTGCTGAAAGTTCTGGATCCTGGGTTCGAGGAATATAATTCCCCGTCCGGGCCACCAATTGCCGGGACCCCTCGCCGGCAAGGGAAAACACGACACAGGATTCTTCCTTCAGCAGTTTATTCAGGCCTTGATTCATGTATCATCTTCTAGCGCCCCGTCGCCGAGCGCCCAAGCACAGCCTAATAAAGCCTCCAGCATACCAATCTTAAGCTGCCACGTGGACCTTTCTCATAGGGTGGTAAGGGATTGCGTGCCAATTCTCCATATTAGGAGTTGTTTATCACAGGCCACAGTGGAAGCCGGCGCCATCTTCTAATGGCGGCCACGGTCTAATTAGAACGGCTCACCACAGAGGATCAGCCCCAGGACCCGCTTCCAGTCTCCGTCCCCAGAGGACCGTCCAGCTAGGCAGGCCCAAGCTCCTCGGCACAGCCCACGACTTCCGTTAAGACTTCTCTACCTGACTGGTAGGACATTCTCATCATCTTTGCAGCAACAGAACCGTTTATTCTCTTTCCACCAGATACTACTTCACATCGAAAATATACTTTGAGGTTTTTTAAAGATATTTTTTAGTGGTAGTTGACACGATACCTTTATTTACTTATTTATTTTTTATGTGGTGCTGAGGATCGAACCCAGGGCCTTGCACCTGCTAGGCGAGCACTCTACCGCTGAGCCACAACCCCAGCCCCATATATCTTGTGTTTTGAAGCTAAAAATCATCTGTTCTCTCAAAAACCTTGAAGACCTAATGTATATTAGACTCATTCGTTCATTTATTCATATAAAATTCTTAAATTCCAGCATATCATATAAAATAGTGACTAGGCATAAATAAGAAAAATCAGAATTACAGGGAATTAAAGTGAGTTAAATGTCAGGAATTAGAACAAAACAGCAGAAATATGCACGAGCCCCTGTTTCCACTTCAGTTTTGGCTCTGATCTCAAGCCACCAGTGGAAAGGAGGTTCAGGCCAGAGTCACAGCTGCAGCGTGCCTCCCCAGGCGGCCCCGAGACAGGCTCCCTCTTGGCGGCTCTCCTCTGTTCACGGACATGGCTCTGCCCGCGCAGGGACAATCTCCACGCACCTCTGCGTGACTGAGCTCAAGGTGCACTGTGCTGTCAACTTTTGGGGAAAAAAAAATCCAGCTCTCGAAACCAAAGCCTGACGTTGCAGTTAGCTGGAGTGTGTCTGCGGGAGTTCTCCTTCATGGTTCCAACAGTCGTCCTTATTGGGACAGTCCAAATAAGGTCACTTCAGAGTATTTTTGACTCTGTTGCTTTGTTAGCCAACATCAGTGAATATTCAAAGTACTGAGTTTCTAACTGATAGAAGCCAGGCTTCCTCGACCTTAAGGCCATTAGTGTTTTGGACACAACCACGTGGTGCCTGAGGGCACAAGCAACTCCATCTTCAACCTTCTTCATTCTTTTTTTTTTTAATTGGTTCCAGGATTGAACCCAGGGGTTCTCTACCACTGAAGCACATCCTCAGCACTATTTTTTAGTTGTTCATGGATTTTATTCTCTATAATTCTGAGGATGAACCCAGGGCCTCGAACCTGCCAGGCAAGCGCTCTACCACTGAGCCACAAGCCCAGCCCATCCCTAGCCCTCTTTATTCTTTTTTTTTTTTTAACTTTTTGTAGTGTTAGGTGGACAGAATGCATTTATTTTATTTATTTAGTCTTATGTGGTGCTGAGGATGAACCCAGGGCCTCGCACCTGCCAGGCAAGCACTCTGCCACTGAGCCACAGCCCTTTATTCTTTGAGACAGGCCTCTAAGATGCTCAGGCTGGCCTGGTACCTGTGATCCTCCTGCCCCAGCTCCTGAGACCACAGGATCCCACGGTGGCCATGAAGCCCGGCCACTTCATTCCCTCATTGATTCCCTCTGCCTCACACAGTGTCCTGGGCGGGCGGGCCCTGTGCCCCATGCTCCCACCGCACTGCTCCTACTTAAAGAGCCAGGGTGAGTGGTGCCTTCAGGGACCTGAGCTCCCAGGGAGGGACGTGTGGGGAAGCTGCGCTCCTGTGTTCGCTCCAGGGCTGCCGCTGACCCCGGGCGGGCGTGTCAGGACTACCTGGAAAGCACAGCTCGGAGCATGCACAGACCTGGCTCGGCCTCCTCCAGGGCTGCTCATTGCTGGTGTGGGGAGCACAGCCCTCAGCTCCTCCACCCCCTCCTCCCCTCTGGATAGCAGGGTGTCCCAGCTGACCCCAGCTGGATGGCTTTGACAGGACTGGGCACTCAGCAGCCACTGTGGGTATCTATTTGCATGGTTTTTAGATTTTTCCTGACAATGTTTTCTGAGAGAAAGAATGAAAGAAATGGCCAGGGCGGGGGGTCGATAGACAGAAGGAGTCTGGGGCTCTCCTCTCTCTTGGGGCCGCTGAGTGACCTTCCCCCTTTCTCAGTCCCCGCGGGGTGGGCTGCCCTGCAGGTTCTACACTGGACGCTCTGAGGGGCAGTGTCCTTCTGCAGGAGCTGCTTGGCCCTAGTCGGGGTCGGGAGCTAAGTGCTGCACGCAGACTGTTCCCCTCGTGAACCCTCCAGAGCTGTGGGCACACGGGGCCCTTGGGGAACAGACATGTCCCCTCAGCATGCTCTCTGGGCAGAGCCAAGGGAATGCAGTCGGGTGACAAGGAGCCAAGAGGCCCTGGCTGTCCCAGCAGCCCCTGGAGCCAAGGCCGGAGACAGGCAGGCCTTCACCATCACGCCGTGCTCCAGGACGTCGGGTGTGAGGATCACTTGTCTGGAATCTTCTACCCACGAGCTTTATAACTCCAGAACTGGAAAGGGCCTCAGAGACCTACTTGTTAAGATCCCTTGCTGCTGGGGCTGGGGATGGGGCTCAAGTGGTAGCGCGCTCACCTGGCCTGCGTGCGGCCCGGGTTCCATCCTCAGCACCACATACAAAGAAAGATGTTGTGTCCGCCGAAAACTGGAAAATAAAT
>NW_026000059.1:504788-553065 GCF_001458135.2 Marmota marmota marmota | reverse complement strand
AACTACTCTCTCTCTCTCTCTCTCTCTCTCTCTCTCTCTCTCTCTCTCTCCCTTGCTGTACAGATGAGAAAACTTGCACTCAGGAAGCAGGGTCTCCAGGCTGGCGGTGGACACTGGTAAAGCCAGGTGGAATTGACTCCTGAGCACCTGGACGTGCCTCAAGGAAACTCTCCCCTGGGGGGTCAGGAAGCTTCACGAGGGACTCTGCCAAAGCGCAGTCCCCGTCCTCCTGTATCCAGAGACGGTGACAGACTCAGTGGCACCCATGTGCTAGTCGGAGGACAGGCAAGGGTGCATGGGCCACGGGGTCTCGTTGTTCTGAGCTGTGGTATCTGTGGTACTCTGACGTTATGAAGGACATAAGGTGATCGAGATTTACCAAGCTCAGTTTCACACCTCTTGGCAAGTCGGAGCTTTTATGACTTGTACACGCATGTAGCACACGTGCACACACACTACATCTCAGACAGACTTGGTTGTGAAAGTAAGAAGTGCGATAGTGGGCCAGCTGCAGGGGCCACACCTGTGACCCCTCGGGGAGGCTGAGGCAGGAGGATTGAAGTTTGAGGCCAGCCTGGGCAAGTTAGCAAGACCCTGCCTCAACATGAGAAGTAAATGGGAGTCACTGGGTAGCGGAGTGCCCCTGCCCCACCCTGGACCAGGAGAGGTGCCCTGGAGGAGCCACACAGTGCCTCGTGCTCAGCGCCACTGGCTGACAGTCCAACCCCGAAGCTGCCCTGGAGCCCACTCTCTGGACATGGGGCTTCCACGTTGAGCTTCCTTGTTGAAGTTCACTTCCCAGTCGAAAGGAAAAGGGTGAAGGACGACTTCACGTTTAGTGATGTAGAAATGTGGCTGGAAAGTATTCAGTGATGGGAACGTTTCAAACAAGTACTGACATCTGGCAGGAAGAAGTTTAGTGACCTGTTGAATTCACTTCTAATTTTTAACTCCTTGGGTTCCCGAATCTTTCATCCTCTTATCTCTGAGACTAGCCCCACAGGAAAACAACAACTGACTTTGGGCAAGTAATATCCCTGGTGTGTGCATTAAAGTCTTCTTGTGCATTCTGAGATAAAAGTTTTCTGATTCAATTGCTTTCTACAAGTTTTGTTCTGTCAATGTTTCAAATTCTGTGTGTGTGTGTGTGGGGGGGGGTGTGCGTGTGTGTGTGTGGGTGTGTGTGTGGTGCTGGGGTCAGATTCTTTTAATTCTGAATGACTCTCTTTATCAAATTAGAATAGTTTTACTGTGATAGGACGAAGCCGTGCCAGTGGCTGAAAACAGTGCTGACATTTAGATCTCAGCCACTGGCACCAGACAGACAGTAGGACGTTTGAACATCCTGAATGAAGCCCTCATGGAGGAGGGTGCTTGATACCACCGCCTGCTGCACGTGAACATGTGTAAAACTGAGTTCAAAGACTTCATGAAATGCTCTCCCTGTGACTCACATTTTCTGATATTTTATTGTATTTCATTTAAAAAGCGGCCAATCATAGCTAAGCAGATTGTTTTCTAGCCCCCTAAACAAAACACAACTGCAGTCTGAAACACAGGGAGCAAGAGGTCTCCCTGGAAGGAGCAATGTGTACTGTTCTCTTTCATACAGAATGGAAATTTACTTCCATCCAGACAGGAAAAAATAGATCAGGTGTGGTTTATGTACTAGTTCATTTTCTATTTCTATAACAAAATACCTCAGGCTGGGTGATTTATGGGAAAAGAGGTCTATTTAGCTCCTGGCTTTGGTGCTAACAGTATAATCAGGCGGCCTCGTCTGTTCAGCCTCTGGTGAAGGCCTTGCGACTGGCGGCATCACAGTGGTGTCACAGTGAGGTGACATGGTGGGGCGGGAAGAAGAATCACCTGGCTAGACAGGAAGCCAGAGAGACTCGGGGCCAGCTCACCTTGTTGCAGGGCCACTCCTCAATCCTCGGGAGCTAACTGGAACCCGGAACCACAATGACCCCTGTGTGAGGAGGCGCCCTGGCCCCTTGCCTCCACCTGCCCCCCTTGCAAAGCTGGCGCCACACTGAGGACCAGACTCTTGCGGACACACCCCGACAGTATCTGAACCTGTGGACGTGGTCGCGTAGGCGTCCTAGCATTGCCCACAGGACTTGGCCCGTGGCTCCTCATCTTGCCTGTGTTGTCCTATCCACAGTTCTCCTTCTCTGTGGTGAGTGAACGCCACATACCCATCATGCAAAGCCACATCTCTGTCCACGCACGTAGAGATGAAATCGCTGGCGGCTCGCCGGCAGGGGAGGTGTGGGTCATCGGCTGAGTGTGCTCCACACAAGGCTGAAGCAGAGTGGGACGGTGGGGCACGCCTGAGCAGGAGCCGGCTGTCTGCGCCATCAGGCCTGGAATCAGAGGTGGCTGGCTTCTAGCCTTCTCCAATTTCATGTGCATTCTGGAGACAAGATTGATCTAGAATGTCTTACGATAACTCATAATTCTCAACTTCTTTGGTTCTAAGCAAATGATTGTTTGTTTAAACCAGAGAGTGTTTTGCAGCGCTATTAACACAGCATTGGTGGGTTGCACTCGGCCAAGTAGAACTGACTCTTTATCCTCTACCATATCTGTATCCTAGCAAGAGTGGATTTATGTAGACAGCCGGGCGTGGAATTGCACAAACAGCGTGGTCTCGCACGTTTTCATGACTGTGGCATCAGCCGTGACCACACAGGCACACACATATGCATCTTGGACGTGGCATTCCCTGTGATGCTGAAGTGGAACAGGTACTGCTCTGGTGTAGCACCACGGTTTTAACACCTTCAAGCTTCTGATGTGTTTGATGCGGTTGAGGAGGAACTTGCTGTAACTAGTTGACAACATGCTTACCCCTCTTTCTGTGCATTAGAAGTAGGAGAGTATTTCTTAAGGAAATGTGGCCAATGTTCACATTTGGCTTTCCTTTCTCTCTCTTTTATCACTAATTATCCACTAATTCAGATATTTTTATTTAACAAATATCTGTTTTCTTGGCAAATGGCAGGCACAGAGGACACAGGAGTGCCCTGCTTCTGGACTGGGATCCTGGCGCCTGGCTGGGTCTTCCTGAGGCTCCGTCTGACCGCCACACCCTCCCTGGAGGTCAGCTGGCGCCCCGCTTTCTCTATGCCTCTGCAGAATTGCTCTGTCACAGGACCCGTGTGTTCTGCTGGTGACCGAGGGCAGAGACTGAGGGGAGCATCCTGTGTGTGCCATCCAGGCGGAGGCTGCCTGCGGAGGCCAGAAGGCGGGGCTCGACCCTGGAGCCCGCCTGGCCTGCGCTGACTGTGCTTGCTCCGGCCTGCTTCCCCTGGCCTCCGTAGGACCCGGCCCTCTCCCTGGGCTCTGCTGTGAGCCAGCAGTGTCTGGCTAAATCTCCAGTCAGCAGTTTAGGGAACAACACTGAATTGGTTTTTCCTCCCTGACGTTTTTTGTCCTGTTTCCTGAAACGTCTCTATTGCCTGAGACGCTGTTGAAGTGGGTTTCAAAACACTACACAACACAGAACGATAAGCACATTTTTATTTGGATCCAGATTTCAAACTCTGAGAAATAACTTTCTTGCCTTTCTCTCTTTGTCATATTTACCAAATCTTCCAGGGAGGATCACACTGTGTTGAGAAGCCGGGGGAAGTTTATATCCTAGGTCAGAATCTAACTCCTCTATTAAAGGAATCCAAATAGGAATACATATTTAACAGTCTAATAACATTTCATTTTAAGTTGTTGAAAGGCTCTCACAATTTTACCTGCTTTCTTTTTTATTTCTATAAAATTAAGCTTTATAAAGCATTATACTTTTTAAAATAATTCTTTTAAATATTTGCATAGTGCTTTGGCATGAATTCCCTGCTGGTTGGGGCACAGGCCTGGCCTCCTTCCATCCCTGATAGAGTGAGCTGCCCTTCCTCCACAGGGCGGGGTGGAGCTCCAAGAGGGCAAATATGTTTTTCATGGAGAAAAGGAGTATTCAAAGCCACACTTTCCTAGGCCTAATGGAGCGTAGTTGTGTCCAAAATTTGCAGTGATGTCATGCAAGTTTTATCTTGCATAAGCAGCAGTGAGGAAATCCCAGAATTAATAAGTCTGCTGGTGCAGCTGTACCCTGGTTGAAAAGTTCAAACTCAGGACTGGACATTTTCCTGCGTTTTAGAGTTTGCATGGGTGACTGGCTCCCTCCAGTCCACACTTCCGAAACACTTACAAATGTGTGCACTTAAGAAACGCAAACTTGTAAATGGGTGCCACCAGTGGTGATCTGGACTAGTAGGATTGTCTACGTGTGGCTTGATTTTGAGATAACCAGGAACTGGTTGACCTTTCAGATGTTGATGGAGGTGGGAAGAAGGAACTTGGAGAGTGGTCTCAGGAGGCAGAGGCTGGGGCCAGGGTGGTCTTCTGCTGGCGCCTGGTTACTGGCCCTGCTCTGGAGTCCACCTGAAGGCCCTTGCCCAGCTCCTCAGTCCTGCCAAGGTGTGGAGGACCTTGGCTTCAGGAAAGAGGAGCTGAACCCTCCTGAGGGACACGTGTCGAATGCCAGGTGGAGACAGAGTGTCCTTCTTCGCCTGAGGGCTGTTCCCATGTGTCCCACGCTGGTGGCCCCTTTCGGCCTCTGGCTATCACTGCCCTGGCTTCCCCCCTCTGTCCCTTCTTTCCTTCCGTTTCCCACGCGGGGAAGCAGGAGGCCGTGGGGTGGGCAGCTGCTGTCCTCTGACTTCACTTCCTGCACCCCGACGAGTGCCTGGGCTGGGGGTGCCAAGGTCTCTCTGTTTGTAGCTACATTTGCCCAAATTAGAGATTTTTAAAACTATGTTTCTAAATAAAATAAAATCACTTGTCTACATGGGACAGATGCAATGATCTGTGTGCAGGTCACGGATGGTCAGAGTCCGAGGGTTTTCCAGGAAGAGGAGTTGGCACTGCGGGTTCTCAGAGCCTGTGCTTTCGAGCCAGATGCTCCGAATTCCTTCCCTGTGAACAAGCCTCGCTCCAGGAGGCTGTTCCCTGAGGCTGGGTCTTCCTGCCGAGGCTGAAGCTGAGCGTGTGGGTAGCACCTCCTCCGGGGACAGTCTGGATGGCCAGGGAGCTGGCACGTAAGGCGTGCACGGAGTCCTCCTGGGCAGAGCTGTGCGGGCACGCACCGACGTGCCTTGGTCCCCTCTCCACATCCCATGTCAGTAAATGCAGGCGGACGAAGGCATTACCGTGCTCCTGCTGTTCCAAGTTCCTCTGACTGAAAGGTTCAGCTGGTTTCAGGCCAATGGAGAAGCCCTCCACGCCCCCTCTGAATCCATCGGTGTTGGCACCTCTGCAGGCGTCAGCCGGGAGAAGCGGGAGAGTGAGCCTCCGTCTCCGCTCTCCACCGTCCTTGAACAAGCCCGCAGAGCCTCCTCGACAGCCCTTGACGATGTCCCAGGCTTTCCCTGCAGCTGACGTGTCCTGCGGCTGCCTTCCAGGAGGGCAGAGAAGGCAGTGACCGCAGTTCACTGTGGAAGACGTGGGACGACACACTGACATCACCCATCAGGACGCCAATAAGGAACTGAACGGCTTCGCCAGACGCCTAACAGCTGGGCACAGTGGCTCACGGGAAGATCCAGCGGCTGTGAGTGAAGGGAGAGCCAGGAGCCAGAGACGGGGAGCGAGAAGTGAGACAGAGACCGGGCAGAGAGCTGGCAATAAAGGGCATCTCTCTAAAGCGGACAGAGGCAAAACAGGCTTGAGTTCTGGGACTTTTATGGGGCAGGCTCAGGAATCAGGGCCTAAGGCGGGTGGTTAGGGTTGAGTTGGTATCAGGGAGAGGTAAGTAACCAACGCCCTTGGGTGGGAAAGCGGAACTTTGTCCTTAAAATGGCGGCTGTCACTTAAGGTGGCCATCCAGATGCTAAGCAAGGGCCTTAGAGGAGTCAGAGGCAGGAGGAGCTCAAATTCAAGGCCAGGAACTTAGGGAGGCCCTCCCTCAAAGAATAAAAGGGGCTGGAGGTGTGGCTCAATGTTAGGGCACTTGCCTAGGTGGGTGAGCTCCGGGTTCAATCCTAGGACCATGCACACACAGAGACACAATAAGTAAGACTAAAATTTTTAAGAATAAAATAAGCAAAATATGACACAATAGAGACATATAAGTTTATCACAGATGCCAATGTTGTTATTTAAAAAAAACCCAAAACTTATGTATAAATCAAGAAATACTTTTAAATGCATCCTAAGATGTTTTAAATTATTCAACTTCTCTGCAGCGAGGCCAGGTACTAACACAACACTTGCTTGCTTTCTAAGAACATGCTTTTTGTAGCCATCTTTAAAGGTTTGTCCACTCTCAGTCCAGAGGATGAGAGTTAGTCCTCCCACGCTGCAAGCGGGACACCTCTGTCCTACAGTGCTCTCCTGCCTCTCCCCTCCTCTCCCCTCCTTTCTCCTCCTCTCCCTCCTCTCCCCTCCTCTCTCCTCCTCTCCCCACTTCTCTCCTCCTCTCCCCTCCTCTTCCTTGCCTCTTCCTGTCTCTCCCCTCCTGTCTGTCCTCTCCCCTCCTCCCCACTCCTCTCTACACCTCTCCCCTCCTCTCCCTACCTCTTCCCTCCTCTCACACCTCTCACCTCCTCTCCCACCTCTCCCCTCCCCTTCCCTCCCCTCCTCTCCCCACCTGCAGGAAACTCTCCAGGGACAGAGATGCTCACTTGCGGAGCGCCATCACAAGCCCCCCAATGGATAAGGTGGGGCTACCCTGAAGCGCAGGTCCCTGTGCCCCCCAGACCTGCCCTTTTGGGCCGCATCAGGCCCCATGGCAGAGGGTCACTTCTCTGGGTTCGGACCCTGCTTGCTCACCATGTCTTTCCCTGGTGTTGCACCCCTGAGCTCCCAGACCCCAGGGCCAGGTGGAATTCAGGCTGCCCTCTCTCCCATGCACACATTGCTGACTTGTGGGTAGATTAGTAGCACGTCATTTGTAATCCTCGTCTAACGACGCCTGTGGAAAGTCGACCAACCAACACACTGGACCTGTGGAACCTGGATTCTGAGCTCAGGATGGCCACTGGAAGGGAGGGGAGGAGGTCCCTGCAGCCGCTGGCTCCCAGACTTGGGAGTAAGTGCTACGTGAATTTAACGACCAGTGAACTCTGGACAGCCTCTTCCAGCAGAGTGCCCTGGTGACTCGAGGCAAGCTGGAGAACACAGAGTCAGAAGTCCAAGGAGGACATGAAAGACTTCATCCAGACCCTGCCAGACTGGCCACCAGAAAGAGCCCACGGCCCTTACACGAGCAGTGAGAGGAGCTCCTTCCTTGTCCCCCCCCAGCCCAGCGCCCTGGCCGGGTCTGCCTCTCCATTCTGCTTGGAAGACTGGGTTCGCACTAACTCATCAAATGAGGCAGACGAAGCTCTGGAAAGTTCCTCTGCCTCTGAGCCTTCTCTCAGAGAAGGCTGGGTGGTTCGACCCGGGTGAACATGAGTCATGAATGAATACGGCGAGTTCAGGGTTTCATAACCATTTTAATCATTCACTGCATCTGAGACTGGAATGCAGCACCACACAGGAAGGCCGCCGGCCGGGATGGCTCTCTGCTAGTGAACCCTGCGGGTGGCTTGACAGAGAGGAGTGCAGGGACAGCCACTCTGCGGCGGAGGTCCTGTGGCACCCGCTGCCTGCTCACAGGTCCTCCGACTCTGGCACCGTGGTGTCCTCTGCAGACTCAGCAGCTACCACTATGGGGATATTCTCAGACACCCATCCCTTCGGAGTCCTGTTGAAGGACCGTCGGCCAGAAAGGGGGTTGGCAAAAGCCATGAACCTAGGATCTGTCAGCAGCAGTAGCTCAAAATCTGGAACTTTGAATTTCACCATTTTTGATGCCTTTTCAAATCCTCCAAATGGGGTGGCCACTCTGTGGGAAATGGAGAGAAAAACAAGTAACAATTAATATTCAAAGTTAATAGGGAGCAGTTCACATTCTCAAGGTTGTGTCAGGATGGTCCTGCACTCTCAGTGCACAGTCTCCAGGCTTGGCCTGCCAGGCCAGCTTTCCTGGAAGGACCAGGTCTTTAGATGGAGCTGGGTTGTGAAGTACAGTAGCCCAGGCCTCTGCCTGAGCCTGTAGGAATGGTCCTTGCTGGTGCCATTGCTGGCAATGTCCCCTGTTTAAGGTCCCTCCTCCTGCCTTCTTCTGCTGGTCTACACCTGGGGTCCCTTGGAGCCACCCTCCCTTATCCCAATTCTGTAACTAGATGGTCCCCCAACTTCCTACAGCTTCTTTTTTCAAGTACATGTTTGTTTGGGACATCTGTGAATTACAAATTCTTTGAGGACAAGGAGCATGGCTTTTGCATCTTTCTGTCTTCATCTCAGAAACCTCCACATTCTCCCACTGCTCTCTCGGTAGCGTCCCGCTTCCTTCCCACACATTTCTAGTGGGTGGTGCTAATTTATTCATTCAGCAAGAGGCACGGTTCTAAGTGCTCAGTGGAATCAAAAGTCGGAGTCTTGGGTGGTGACCAAGGGCAGCCTGAGACAAGAAAGAAACTCAAACATGGCAGAGTGCCTCGCAGTGATGGAGCTGGGCGGACAATCACAATGGGCCCTGTGATCCTGGGCGCCGGCTTCCACGTTCTCGGGACTCCCTGTGGCCTTTCTAGTTAGTTCACATGCTCCTGTCACCAGATAGCACCTTTGAACACCTCAGGAAACCAGATGGGGACTGTGAACGTCCACTCTCCCAGAATGTGAGTAGGCATCAGGGAACTCTCCAGGGTGCACAGGAAGCACACGGACAGAACAGGGTCACGGCGTCAGATGGAGCCTGCCCCAGCTGCTGGGCACCATCAGGGCCACAGCTGTGAGCCAGACACAATGGAAGTCGCCCTTCCTGGGCTGGAGGGAGAGCTTACAGAGCCAACGTCATCAAAGGCTGGGAAAGTGGTGAGAACGCAGCAGAGAGACCCTCGCCCACTCGCTGTCAGAACTTTAGTCTCTCTAAATGGAATGAGGTGGGCAGGGGTGAGGGACGGGCGAGGCCTAAGAGGAACCAAACAGGCTGGCCACAACCTTCTTCAACACATGAAATCCTGAACCAGAGGGGCGCAGTGCTGGCTGCGTGCTGAGGAGAAAGGGCTATGCCTAGGGAGGCCGAGGCAGGAGGCTGGCAAGTTCAAGGCCAGCCCTGCCATTTGGCGAGGTCCTGTCTCAAAAAACAGAAATAAAAATGGGTGGGGATGTGGTTCCCGGTAGGGTTTACCTGGTTGAACCCCAAAAGAAGAGAGAAAAGCCTGACCCGGGATCATCCACGTGCCAAGGGCTTCTCTCCTGAGGGGAGAAGGTGTGGACTCTGTTTCGGGAGACGGGCAGGTTGGAGGCGAGAGAGTGTTCCGGCCTGGCGGGCAGTGCCCGGGCCTGCGCTCCTCGATTCAGGGAGAGACAGTTGGCAGAACCACGCCTTCCTGCAGCCACGCTTAGCCCGTGGGGAGACAGCGATGGTCCCAGCCAGCATGGGGGCCTCAGCAGCCCAGCGGGGTTGGAGAGAAGCCAGGTCAGGGCTGCCCAGGGATGGTAGAACTGGGCAGGAGGAGGAGGGGGCTCAGAGGGGCTGTTGGACCACAGAAATGGAGAAGCAGGGGTGAGCGGAATGGGGCATCAGTGAAGGAAACGGTACAGGGCAGCAAGGGATCGCGGTGGCAGAGGGAGTCCTGATGTCGAGGTGACAGTGATAATGGCAACTGTGCGGCTAGCAGGGAACCTCCGTCCACACACCCTGGTCCGCTGGCATCTCTCTCCCTGCTGAAGAGCAGTGCTGTGTGTCTGTGCACCTGTCAGGATGCCTGTCCTACGGCTTCCCAGCGACGTCACCGGCTGGTCTGCCACCCCCGGCTGCGGCTCTATTTCAGCAGCGTCTCATTATTCTGGAAATGAGGGAGATGGACTTGGAAAGCACCCTGAGGAACCAGACTGGCCTTGAGGTGCTTTGATAATCGGCTTCGGAGGAAGCGATGAGAGCAAATGTTTGCCCAGCGGGATACCACGTGCCAGAGGCCCGCTAACGGCTTCTCGAGCTTTTGGCTCACCCTGGGCTCCTGCTGGGGTGCGTCGTCTGGGGTGGGCTCTGAGACCCCGTTCTAGCTGTTGCTAAGAGCTCTTGGTGGCCACGAGAACAGAGGCAGGTGGGTGATGGTCCCCCTGGAGCAGCCGCAGCCTGCTCTGTCAGTGAGGAAAGGCGACTGACTTGAAGCCTGGGTCAGGACCAGCTACGAAGTGTTAGGGACCATCAGGGACCGTAGCAGAACGAGAGCTGGCTCTGCTTGTTCAGAATCATGAAGAACTGCAAGCCAGGCCCAGCAGTGCCCCTGCGGTGCAGCCCCTCCTGGCCCCCAGCACAGGAGGCTGCAGCAAGCACCTCCAGATTCAAGCTGATTCCATGGCCTGAGATGACATGTCACTAAAAATGACACGGAAGCCATTCAGCAGGAATGTCTGGCATTGGGAACTCCCGGCAGCACCCTGCTGGGTTGAGACCGCCCACTACATGTGGCTTCCTACCCAGCTCTGTCTGAGTGCAGCACTGCACCAGAGACCAGGTGGCCCGCTGGAGCCACACAGCCACACAGTCTCTGGGAGATGGGTGTGGCTGGCCAAGATGCCAATCAACCTGTGACCGCAAGGCAGCCTGAAGCAAGGCCCCGCCCACTGAAACCTCGTCCCTGCCTTCGATGTCCTCCAGTACAGACCAGAGCCACCTTCGTTGTTCTGCTCCAGCTCCTTTGAGGACTGGAAGATGTGTCAAGCGCTCCTCTTGTCTAATTTCTAGCTTTGTCTCTATTTTTCACTATTTCAACTTTCTGTTTCTTAGGCGGCTCACACCTCCTGGGCAGGAATCTACCCTGGTGGGGTGCTGGCCCCCCGCAATAGATCATGTGCTCATTGATGCCAGATAGATTTCACCGATTGCCCCTGATCTTCTGCATTAGAGGAGAAAAGTTCCTGTGCACCCAACCCAGGACCCTTCCTTCCTAACAGCTCCTTTCTGTTTTTCCTGCAGGCTTGGGGGTGACTTTCTTTCCTGTAAATGACAGTGCTCCCATGTCCCATCGCCACCTCCTGCCAGACCGGCAATGCTGCTGTTTACACAGCGGGCTTTCTCTTTTCTTTGGCACCACTGAGGCCATGTCCTGTTTGAATCTCACTGCCCTCCACACACACGTTACAGAAAGTCCACCAGCAGAGATGCTCAGCCTTCCACAGACAGACTCAGTGTGAGATTTCTAAGATCTGTGAAAATAATTTTAAGTTTCAGGCCAAGTTACTGAAGCAAAATTTTCCATGGAAAGATCTGAAATGTTCTCCTGAAAGATGATGGGCCAGCCCTGTAATTCCCTGAACATTAACTCTTCCAACGCAGGCTTGGGTTGGGTCATCAGGTGGCAGGGAACAAGCCAGTCGACTTCAGATCCACAGCCAACAGACGCTTCCTTGTTTCCTTGGACTGATGGGACTCCACTTGCAAAAATGAATTGTGCTCACATACAAAACCCCCATAATCACTAATTATTCTGTAAGGCAAATGGTTGCATAAAATCTAAAATAAACTCTTCTACAAAGTGGCTAAAGCCATACTTTATTTAAAGTTTCCTTAATCCGTGATTGTAGGATTTATGCTGTAGAGGAGAACATGGAGATCATCAGAGGTGGAGGGCCACATTCTGGCCGTACAGAAAGTGGGGAAGCCCCTTGCTCCCAGTTCACCTTTTCTCATGTTACATGGGTTTGACTTAGAATAAAACTTGAATGTCCTTTAAGGGAGCCCCGGAGCACAAGGTTGAGTTCAACGCTCACCCCTCGTTGCACTTGGAAGCCAGGTTGCATGCAGCCACCCTCGCTGCCTTGTGTGTGGCTGGGGCTGCCAGCCATGCCCTCTCACTCTCCCCGGGGACTATCTGGAAATGGCATGTTTCTCCCCCTCCCTCTCTCCCACCATCACTCTCCCTCTCTCCCTCTCTCTCTCTTTCTATCTGTTGATCCTCTTTGTTTTTTATAAAAATGAAAAAATGCAGCAGAATAAAATCTTAAAGTACTAACATGTTGAATTATCTAAAGATCAGAAGAGAAGATACTTATGCCATGTTACCTTGACCATATGTGCAACATCACGTCAGAAACTAAGTCTTGGCCCGGGTGATTTTCCCATGGTCTTGAGTGGTTAGATGAGCGCTGTTGCCCGAGGATAGGGTCAGCCCCCTGGGCACCTGGAGAGCATTCTGACCTTGGGTGACTGGGCTGAGCCCTGGACTGTCAGGGTGCTTGGGGCACAGCGAGTGCACAAAGGCTCAGACGTCTTCTGGGGCTATTTTTCTTTCTGAAATAAAGCAGTACTGAAGCCCAGAGGTGTAAAGAAAGCAGAAGTCACTGGAGACGGTCAGGGAGCACTGCCTGCTGTCCGATGGCCCATGGCTGGCCTGTGACAGCTGACGCCTGGGCTCTGCTGAATGCCCTCACCAGCTGCCACGATCTGACAGTGACTCTTTGGATTTCCTGTGGATGTGCTCGGGTCCCTTGCCACAGGGCAGTTTCATTTTCCCATTCCTCCTGTTGGTGATACTCTTGCCCAGCGGTCTAGGAGGGACAGCAAACACAACTTTTTGAGACATGTGTGTGTTTGCTTGGTTTAGACTTTTGCCCCTGGAGGTCATTTCCACTGGGTGTGAATTACCGGCTGCGGCTCTTTGGTGACTGTGCAGTGCTCTCCTCTCTCTTCTGGGCGGAAGGCAGCCATCCTGTTTTTTCCTGTGCATTGGGAGTCAATGGGTCATTTGTTCCCTGACTCTGGGAGCCCCTATTGGCCTGGGTTTGCCCTTCTTGAGGTGCAGCCCTTCTTGGGGTGCAGCACTTTCTGGTATGTAGTACTTCCTGGTACGTGGTACTTCCTGGTGTGTGTACCTTTGGTAGGGCTTCTTGGTGTGAATAGTTCTCGGGTGGGTAGTACCTTTTGGTATGAAGCACTTCCTGGTGTGCAGGACTTCCTGGCGTCTTTACTTCTTGGCATGTTTATTTCCTGGTAGGTGGTACTTCCTGCTGTATAGTGCCTCTTGGGATGCAGTACCTCTTGGGATGCCGTACCTCTTGGGATGCAGTACTTCCTGTGTGGAATACTGTTCTGATGTGGATATGAGGTATCTTCCAAAATCTCATGTGTGAGACAATTCAAGAATTTTGGAGGTGAAAAGATTAGATTATGAAAGCTATCACCTAATTGGTGATTAATGCACGGATATGAATTAAATGGGTGGTGATTAAGGCAGACAGGGTGTCTCTGGAAGAGGCAGGTCACTGGAGATGTACCTGTGGTGAGCCGAGCTCCTTGTCCGCTACATGGTGGCCGTGACCTCCGCTGCTTTCCTCCTCCAAGCCCTTCCACCACGACGCTCCGCCTCACCTCGGGCCCAGAGCCATGGCTTTGGCCGACGATGGACCAAACCTCGGACACTCTGAGCCAAAATAGACTTCTCCTCCTCTTGTGCTGTTCTTGTCAGGTCTTTAGGACACAGGGACAAAGTTGACACCAAAATCAGTACCAAGAAGTGGGGTCCCTGCTGTGACTGACCTGACAGTATGCTTCAGAAGCCTTTGGAGCTAGTTCTCAGGGACAGGAATTCTGAGAAGAAGTTTAGAGATGCAAGCTGCAAAAGCTCTAGAATGTTGTGGGCGGGGCTTAATGGGCGCTGCTGGTGGAGCTCAGAAGACCAGGATGTTGAGGGTCAGTCTGGGACCGTGAGGTTCCAGAGCAGGAGGAGGACTCTGTGGAGACTAGAGGGCATTTGTATCATGTTCTGGCCGAGAAGTTGTCGACATTTGCCATATCCTGAGAATTTCTGTGAGGCTGCATGTCAAGGTGATCTACTAACGAATCTGGTGGCGGAAATTCCAACAGCACAGTGTTGAGGCAGTTGCATGAATATTTCAACAAATTTCCTGTGACATCAGGAACAGAAAACCCAGCAGAGGGATTTGAAAAATGCAGTTTGGCTGGAAAAGTGTAAAACTGGGACTAAGGAAATTGTAGCCATTAAAGACAGATATTATAGTCATGCAAAAAAAGCACTGAACACTTCACACAAAGACAGTCAGAAAGATGACTTGAGGCATCTCAGGAGTGGGCATCTACTCAGGTGTGAAAGTAAAAATTCCCTCAGGAAGAGAACAGTGGGACACCTGCTTGCACAGGGGGCTGGAAGTTGTTCACTGTGCTCAGCCACCAGGCACTTAGAGGCTGCTGCAGCCATGGTCCCAGAGGCTTGGCTACTGCTTGAGACGGCAGCCACCATGAGGTGCTGGTTCTGCAGGAATGCAAGAAGCTGGAGTTAGGGGGTCATGGAGTCTTCCCCCAAGATTTGAAAGGCCAGGGAGGCCAGGAAAAGTATGGCAGGGTTGGAGTCCCTGTGGGAAGCCCTAAGAGGGCGAATAGTGAAGATTGAGAAGGAAGCCAAAGCCGCAGTGGAGACCCCAAGATTAAGAAATGCCAGTAATGTGGGATGTCTGCCAAGGAAAGCTGCAGGGACTGAGCACAGACAACCAAGAGGCTGTGACCAGCAAAGCCACAGGGCAGGATGTCACAATGCCCCAGGACATGGAGCCACAGGACTTGTTTGCCCAGTGGATTTTGGTCTTGCTTTGTCCCCATCCCTCCTTTCTATGCCCTCTCCTTTGTCGTGGAACAGAAGTGTTTACTCTGTTGCTGTATATCAGATGTACATAACTGGCTTTCGATATTCACTTTCCTAGCTAAGAGTTTGCCATGAGTCTCTGCTGAGATTGTAGACTTGGACTTTTAGGCAATGCTGGAACTGTCAGGATGGTGGGGACTCTTGAACCTGGACTCGATGTATTTTGCATTATGAGAGAGATATAAGCTTTTGAAGCCAGGATCAGAATATTAAGGTTTAGATATGAGGAGTCCCCCAAAAGCTCATCTGTGAGACAATGCAAAACTTTGAGAGGTGAAATGATAGTTTACATGAGAGCTGAAACCTACTCAGTGGACCAACTGGGAGGCAGAGCGGGCCGGCATGGTGTGGTGGGGAGAAGCGGGCCACTAGGGAATGTGCCTCTGGGGCTATACTTTGTCCCAGGTGAGTGGAGCTCTGCTTCCCCTTAGGCCCAGAGCTGTGGAGTGGCAAGCTGTGGACTGAGCCTCTGAAACCATGAGCCCAATACACTTCTCCTTCTTCAAGTTGTGCTCAGGTCTTTTGGTTGTAGCAATGCAAAGCTGACTAAAACAATAGTTCTTGGTGAAGTACAGCACTTCCTGAGGTGGAGCTCTTCCTGGTGTGCGGCACCACTTGTGCTGTACCTCTTGGTGTGTGGCACCTCTTGGTGTGTGGCACCTCTTGGTGTGTGGCACCTCTTGGTGTGTGGCACCTCTTGGTGTGCAGTACCTCTTGGTGAGTGGTACCACTGGTTTTCTGCACCTCTTGGTGTGCGGTACCTCTTGATGTGTGGTACCACTGGTGTGCTGTACCTTTTGGTGTGCGGTACCTCTTGATGTGTGCTACTTCTTATATACACTACCTCTTGAACCTAAGGCTAGAAGCTTTTTGTCAACTTTGGAAACTTCTTGTCTGCTAATTCTCCCTCTCCTTCTGGAGTCGCAGTCACACACACCATCTGCATTGTTACTGCTCTGTGTGTCTGCTGCTGCCTAGCTGCCTTTTGAATCCTGTTCTATGTTCAGAACATTTCCCTGTATCATGGTACCAGTGCAGCCCTTAGCCGCGGCTAGTCCGCTATTCAATCCAGGCACTGAGTTTTAAAGCATCTCTATCATTCTGTCCAACAAGTGCGGAGGCCTCGTAAACACACTCGGCATGTGTGAGATGAACAGCCTGGAAGTTGTGCACACATGCGCAGCTTCCACAGCCTGAGGTGTCCCTGCTCGATCACAACCCCTCCACTCCTGGCCGTGGTCAGTGTTTTGAGCTTCATGGTAACATAGACTTATATGATATTTCTAAAATTGGAATGAAACAAGTCATTCCAAAAGAACCAACTCTGTGATTCCTCACAAAGAAAGGACTGAGCATGTGAAAATCACAGTCAGAAAGCAGGATGCGGCTACAGGACCAGGGGTGGGGGGAGCTGTCATTCATGGTGTGGATTCAGGTTTTGGGGGAGGGAGCACCTGGGGATGTGGTGGTCCTGGCAGCAAGCCAGGCTGAACGTGGTCAGTACTGCCGACTGTGCACTTAGGAAGGGTTAAGAAGGTAAGATGAGAGTGTGTTTTGCCACAGTAAAGAAGACGAAGGAAAAGCCAGTAGAGAGGAGAGGACTTGAGTCTGTGTTCCATCCTGCTTCCTGCTGTGAGGGCCCTGGATCTAGAGGAGGACCAGGGCCAGCCTGGGGGTGTGCAGGGCAGCCTCAGTCCTGGCTCTGGGGCCTCCCCTCCAGGGTGAGGGACCTGCAGGGCTTCCAGAAGGACGCGCCAATGTCCTGGCTCCCCTCCTGCAGCCCCAGAAGGATGATGTGGAAGGTGTGCTCTGTTGGTACCCAGGATATTACCCAGCAGTCCTCCAGGGCCTGGGGTTCACATCTGTACTTCCTGTCCTCCAGGATGTTACCCACAGTCCTCCAGGGCCTGGGTTCATGTCTCACTTCCTGTCCTCCAGGATGTTACCCACAGTCCTCCAGGGCCTGGGGTTCACATCTGTACTTCCTGTCCTCCAGGATGTTACCCAGCAGTCCTCCAGGGCCTGGGTTCATGTCTCACTTCCTGTCCTCCAGGATGTTACCCACAGTTCTCCAGGGCCTGGGTTCATGTCTCACTTCCTGTCCTCCAGGATGTTACCCACAGTCCTCCAGGGCCTGGGGTTCACGTCTGTACTTCCTGTCCTCCAGGATGTTACCCAGCAGTCCTCCAGGGCCTGGGGTTCACATCTGTACTTCCTGTCCTCCAGGATGTTACCCAGCAGTCCTCCAGGGCCTGGGGTTCACATCTGCACTTCCTGTCCTCCAGGATACCCAGAGTTCTCCAAGGCCTGGGGTTCATGTCTGCATTTCCTGTCCTCCAGGATGTTACCCACAGTCCTCCAGGGCCTGGGGTTCACATCTGCACTTCCTGTCCTCCAAGATACCCACTGTCCTCCAGGGCTGGGTTCATGTCTGCACTTCCTGTCCTCCAGGATGTTACCCAGCAGTTCTCCAGGGCCTGGGGTTCCCGTCTGCACTTCCTGTCCTCCAGGACCTTGGTATTCCAGACCCTCTTCCCTGGTAGCCTTTCAATCGTTTAAAAAATTTTGCACAACGTTTCTAGTTGTTTTATGACGTTCTCCTGCGGCTGGAAAGGAAGTCCTACCTGTGGCGTATTCTCCCTCCCAGCAAGCCTTTACTGCAGAGGTGGTCTGCTTTGCTAGATGGTGAGCAGTGCACAGCCTGGAGCTCCTAGCACCTCGTGAGCATGCCGTGGGTGCAGCTTACATTCTGGCTTTTCTTGTGGGGTGAGTTGGAGTGTCAGAGGTAGCTTACTCTAAGGTGAATGTCATGTGACCAAAGACTGGATTGTAACAATTCAAATATCCACCATCTCATGGGAATTACGAGGAAAGAACCACGGAAAACGGTCGCCACTATGCACACCACTCCTACAGAAGGGACGTGTCCCCGCAGCACTGGTTTTGGTTTGTGCGTGTGCTGCAATCCTGGGCCATTAGGTTTATGGGTGACCTTTCATCTGGCCTAAAGCCTGCAAGAAAATCAATTGGAGCCTGCAGTTACGTGGGAGCTCTCCCAACCCCACGAGTTATTTCTGAAAATTCAAACAGCATTGTCATTTGAAGCAACACGTAAACTACCACCAATCTGTTAATAAAATAACATTTTTAAAGTGTGAGTGGTGATCTTGATTTCTAACAAGGCAAATTCCAGAATCATTTCTTACTAACCTTAGAAGACACCCAATATTTCTCCATAGATTCTCTTCTTAATACAAAGGCCCTTTTCCCCAGAGACATGGGTGGTGTGATGGTGAGGTCTTGGTGTCTGGTGTGCCCACTGTGCTGGGCCTAGGCTCACCTGTTAAAGCTCCTGTAGTCCTGCAGCTGGGCCTTGCCCTCGGGCTGGAAGAATCTGGGGTGTAGTGCCTCCAGCAGCTCAGGGTCGCTGCCAATGGCCTGCTCCCAGGGAGACTGGTAGTACTTGGGCACGGCCGTGGTGTTGAACCTCTCAGGAGGGATCTCCTTCAGTGGTCCAGAATAGCCTGGGGAGAGCAAGCACAAGGAGCTGGTGCCCAGGGCTCAGCCCCTGCTGGGCCTCCCCTGCGGCTTCTCATGCCCGGGTGAAGTCGGGAGGAGGTTGTCCTCTCGTGGTGCCTCGGAGAGCAGCAGTCTGATGCGCTAGACGTGGGATGCTCCTTCAGGCTGTTGGAGCTGTGCCCCTTCCATCAACTTGCAGTGGACCTTAGACCCTACCAATATCTAAAAATGGGGTCTAGGGAAGTGCACTGAGGACAGAGTCCCTCCTCCCCCAGTGGACCCTGGAGGTGACCTGTCTTGCCACCTGGGCAGTGCAGAAGCTGCAGGAAGGTGGGCCCCTCTCCTCACCCTGGGCGCCCGTCCCTGCTCTACCTTGGTTCTCCAGGGTCTCACCCCCTGTTCTGTGTCTGGCCTTCACCACCCTGACTCGTGCCTCCCCCAGAGCTACAAGTGTTCTGCAAGTACCATTTCAGAGCCACCAAGGCCACTGTGAGGCCACCGAGGGCACACCTGCCTCCTGGGCTCAGCCGGCGGCTTGGGTCTGCACCTGCCCCACCCAGCCCTCCCCAGTTGGTGGCTCTGCTGAGGGCTTCCCGAGGCTCCTCCCGAGCCCTGAGGTGTCTTGCTTGTCTCCATGTTCCCTCGCTCTGAGACAGCAGCCTCCTCTGCTCACCTTTCCTTGGAGGAACCGCCCTAGTCATCACCTGTGAGGGGCCACTCGGGAAGGCTCCAGCGCCCCCGCCCCCCGCCCCGGGCTCAGTGGCTCCTCAGACTATCCACGCTGTCTGAAGGAATCCATCTACACTCATGGCCTTTATTGACCCTCAGATGGACGATTCCAGCTTTGCTTTTGATCTCCAAGCTGCTCTGTTTCTCCAAATGAATGTTTCATGGTGCCCTGACCTGACCATGGGTCTGGACCCCAGGCAGCCATTTCTAGATCCGTCATCTGAGAAAATGTGAGTACTGCCCGCAGACGCCACTACAGTGTCACCCTGAACATCCTCATCCTCGGCAGATCACTACCCACTGCACAAAAACAGTGGCCCTCAAATGATTTGCACTTATGAATCACCTGGGCACTGTTTAAAATGTAGGTGGGGTGCAGGTACAGCCCGGGGCTGGGCACTTGCTGGGCACACAGGAGGCCTGGGTTCCATCCCAGCACCACAGTAAATAAGTAAATGCCATGCCGGTGACTGGCTCTGTCCCCCAGCCCCCTGGCTTCAGTAGGTCTCAGGTACAGCCCACGCGTGTCCAGCAAACACCCACCAGATCTTATGCCGTAGTCTGTGGACAGAACAGTGAGTGCCTTTCCCTCTCCTGTCCACTTCCTGTCCTGCTGCCCAGCTCAGGCCATCTGTTTCTTGCCAGGGCTCTTGGGACAACCTTCACACGGCTGCTCCACTCTTGGCCCTCTCTCTGCAGGCCACCTCACCCAGCTGCCTGGGTGCCCTTCAGAACCCCAGGTCTGAGCCTCCCCGCTTCCTGCCTGCCCACCTGGTCTGCTGCCGCTCTCTCCTCCTCGCACGCCCCTGCGCTGCAGCCCTCTGCCATCCCTTGGGTCAGTTGTGCCCCCCTGGAAGGTCCTGCCTAATTCTTGTCATGTGCACGCTCCTCTTTGGGGTCTGGCTGAGGCCACCTCTCCTCTGTGGCCACCCCTGTTTCCCAGGGAAGCCGTCTCCCGCCCTGCCTTCACTGGCCACCACCTCAGTGCTGTGTCCTCCCTTCCTGGGTCACCTGAGGGGGCGCCTGTGAGGTGCAGCGTTAGGTTTATGAGGCCTGGGCCTTCCTCGCAGACCCTGCCCAACCCGTGCTGTACTTCTGCACACTTTGTCCCTGTTAACACAGCGACCCTGTGACTGTGACCCTAGTGTCCAGTCACCTTGAGTTTCATTTTCCTCCAACTGTGTGCAGACACTTCTGAAGATGTCTACCTCAGGCTCATATTCATTGTGAGGGCTTCCTAATGATCTACTGAATTAAGGGACCACAATTCATGTAATATTTTCCCATTTTTGAACATTCAGGATTTTCCAGGGTTTTTTAAATAGGAACAATTAATAACTTTTTCATTTTTGGCATGCTAAATTATTTATAGGAAATGTGCATATGTCTAACCTCTCAGTAATGTTACAATTCAGCAATACTACATATGTGTGTGCATGTATATAGTGCATATAAACATTTATGTATATGTGTATATTTATGCACATATGCGTATATATACATATATATGTGTGTAAATGAAATGTTTCTTATTTGTTTTTTAAGCACATTTCTAATATAATTGATTTCAAATAAAGACATTTTAGCTCTACAGTAAAGTGGCATTATAGTACTCTATTGATTGAGAAACACTGGCTTTTGGATGCATAGTTGGTTAACCAATAAAAACTACTTTTCTGAGTTGGATTAAGCTATAGTTTGCTTCCTGAAGTTGCGATTTCAACTCACCAGCCAACAAGTCAGCCTCTCGTCTTCCTGCTTCATAACCAACTCCCCAGCCCCTCTGAACTTGCCCTCTCCCTGCTCTGTTTTCACAGACGTTTTCTAGAGGTTAATAAGTGGATACTTAGCTTTAAGTAGGTACAGGAACTTGCACTTTCAATTCCTGTCCTTGGTGTGTGTCCACGTGTACATGTAACCCGTTCCTGATGGTAGTGGGACACACACACGGTGGGGACCTTTGTGCAGACTGCATGCATTATGGATGTGCCCCTGTCCCCAAGGTCTGCTGCAGTCGCCCTTGGGGGCGGGGCCCAACTCTATCCACTCTGCGATGCGTGGTATATAATGATGACCTTATAATCAACGTCCTAAGTGCCAAGAGCCCCAGGTGATGGCAAATGAACTGTCCCCTCCCCCATCCCGTCTGCTCCCTTTCCCATTCAACAAACAAACAAATAAACAAGGGAAAAAAAAAAAACACTCCAAACACTGGAAAGCAGCAGGCCAAAGCTCTTCTGCTGCAATGTTGGGTGAAAAGTGGCTGCTGAGGCTGGTCAGGAACCCAGCCCTGGCCCTGTGCCTGGCTGGCCTGAAGTCCTCACTGCGTTCCCAAGAATGCCACAGGCAGGCCCCCAGCTCAGCAGGCTGAGGTTCCATGTGCATTTGGATAAGATTTAATGTCTTACAGTTGGTTCACTTATGCATTTGCAAAAATACTACTCTATTGGTACCCTTTGAGAAAAATTCTATAACCGCTTTTGCTAAGTCTACTGTTTATTTTGTGAGAAATGACAGGCATTGCTAACTTCAAAATAAAATTATCTAAAATTTTAAGAATCCATTTTGTTCATTACTCTTGAGGAAATATCGGGAGTTACTCTCTAAATAGGCAGTATTCAATTTTTCTGGAAGTTCTCCTACGCGGTATCTAGTGGTGATTCTAAATCATATTACTAAAAGAATAGGGTTTGCCTCTTTCAAGGGGAGGGACACAGAGGAGCCCTTGGGGGGCTGCACGAGGCCACTAGACGTTTCACACCATCCCTTTAGGTCCGAGTGTGCACATTGATGCTAACACCCACAAGCAGGTGTCTAATGAGAACAGCTGATTCATTTAATGAAGGCTCCCAAGGCCTGGGTCTGACCTCAGGCAAGCAGTTCCACGTTCTGGCCCTGAGGTCAGTTACCTGGAGCGAGGCTCTCTGGGTTGGGAGGGCTCCGCGGATCCGGGGTGTTGGGAGGCGTCAGGGGGGCCTGCTGGGAGCCCCCTTCCAGGATGCTCCCATCCAGCTTCCCGTTCTGCATAGCGAGGCTGTGCTGCGTTGATGAAAGAAGAGTCTGTTGAGAACGCTCAGATGCGGGTCACCCTCCCTGGCACAGCGGAGCTTAGCACAGGCCCTTGCTCCTGAGCATTCTCCTGTGCCCGACCCAGACCTGCCTGCGAGCCCTGCTGTGCGCCAGGTCTGCCCCTGGGGCTTCACGTCCATCACTCAAGTTCAGGTCGAGCCTTCCTGTGAGGCCAGTGGCCGTGATTCCTGATGGGCACTAGTTGAATGATGTGGAGCTCTCTGGCCAAATACTGGGCTTAGGGTCTCTTATATTACCCTTGTATTTTGTAGCTGGGCTTTGGATTCTTTACTATGTAAAAATTTAAATATTAATATGAAATTTGAATAGTAGTTGCACATACCAAGTCCTCCCCCCACCGACAGAAGGAACAGTCACACTATAAATGCATGAATTTACAGAGGGAAAACTTTCAGAAAATAAAACACCTAAAAGAGATGGTTGTCTCAGGTTTTAAATGAATTATTTTGGTATTACAATTTGTATTTCTTCTATGGCAATGATATACTACCTTAAAACTTTGCATTTAAAAAGAGAAAAGCAGAAACTCTAATAGATTATGTACTCAGAAGTACAGCTGGGACTTACCCTTTTAACAAAGTATTTTCTTGATTATGTCTGAAAAACATGTATTTTGAAAAGAGGTGCCTAAGATCAAATCCAGAAAGAAAGATGTAGTGAAGAGCATGGCAGAGACTAACCCTGACCTTTGTTCTCTGTGAAATGTGTAGAAAACATTTACTAATGCCTCTTCATTTCTAAGTTTATTAGATTTTGTGACAAATATGCCTTTACATTTTCATACTTATTTAACCTTACAAAAATTTAGTAATAAAAGTCTGTTTTGTCCTAAAATTCAAATACCACAAAGGCCATAAACTCGGCTCCTGGCCTGATCAATGGGGAAGGAAGGAAAGGTGTCCTGGCCTGCGTGCTCCAGCCGCCTGTGTACAGGTTCACCTCCACAGGGTCCAGAAGGCCTGGTTTCCCATCAATAATGGTAATCAATAGATAATCCATAGAGTGCCCCCTTGTTAGTATTGTGCACATCCCAACATGTCACCACGCATCCCACCACCACATGCAACTGTCACGCACCAACAAACAAAGGAAAACACCAAAGGTTCTGCTCCGTCCTCTTCGAGCTGCTTAGCTCTGGCTTGGAGCAGTGTCGGTATAAAATGAGACGGTCGTGAACGGTCACCTTGGTGTCACACGGATCCTCCGACTCACTACTTGCCTGTTCTAGAACCATACACTTCCAAGAAGAGCACTATTGAGCAAGAGGAGTACAGTTCCAGGAGGTAGGACCTAGCTGTCTCTGCCTGAGGCTGACGTACACAGCAAAACATCAACCCTGTGAGCATCTTCAGCGCTTCAGCCCTGCACACCCACTTGCACCCCGCCTCACTCCACCAACCATCACACGGGCACTGAAGAGAGCCAAGCTGGCCTGGCACTCAGACCTGCCCATCGGGTCTCAGCGCCATCGGTTCTGGAGCGTCCACCAGTCCTCCTGCTGAGAACTCCCAGGTGCGGGTCACCTGGAAGGATTCCCCGTTGCTCCGTGCACCCCCTCTGTGCATCCCCAGGGTCGGTCACTCTGTCCCTGCAGCCTCCCAGGTCTGTCCTCCTGCACTCCACCGTGTAGGTCTTAGTGTATTTCGCTCATCACTCCTTGTCCCCTGGGAACAGGGTTCACCCATTCGCTTGCACTGTTCAGGGCCGCCCGTGGAGTGTTTGCTGGAAATGTAATGAGCAAATCGTGCCCCACGTGTCCCTGGGGGCTATTTAAACACAGGGCCTCCTTCCCACTTAGGTCTTGGCCACATGCCGCGTTTCACACTCTTCCTCTGGGGTCACCTACATGTCCCTGCCACTCAGGCTCTTCTGGGGTCACCTGCCTCCTGTCTGAGTCCCAGGAGCGCTGCTCCCTCAGGGGGCCTGGGCGAGGTGCTTCTGAGCGCGGCCTGAGTCCTTCCTACAGGCTGCTCCCTGCTGGCGACCAGTGAAAGGCAGAGTGGCCAGTCCCAGGTCCCACCCTTCCTCCTGGGTCTGCTCCCTGCCTGCAGACGCCCCTCCTTCCCAGCTGCTTCCTCCCATCTCTTCTCAGTCATCCCACGCCCCAAGTTCCACCGGAGGCTGTCTCCAAGCCTCTCCCTTCCGTCTGACCATCCTCACCCCCAGGCCACTCCACACCAGCTCAGCACAGCGTTTTGTTCCTGCATCTGTGTCACCTGTGTCACGTTGGGTCCCCAACTGGTCCACAGTCTGGTTTGAATCTAACAGAGCCCAGTCATTATTTTTCCTTTGCTCTATGATAAAGTTTCGCTTAAACACGACTTTTGATAATCAATTGCTAAAGGCAAAGCACTGTCACATACACACATACACACAACGCTTTGCAGTTTGAGTTTAGATCCTGAGTGTTCAGCTTAATTGACTAGTTTTTTTTTTTAACTTCTGAATCTATAATACCCATTAAAGTGGAAATTTCAGGCCAACTTTTAAATAAAAGCACAGCTGAGGTGAATACAGGACACTCCAATGCACAGTGGAGAGGTGAGCGCCTTCTCTGACCACCAGTGATCTCCTAGGGTACAGGTCTAACCTTCTCCCCTCCCCGGGGACTGACAGTGGACAGGAAGTCACTCACCTCTCCCCATCAGTCCCTGTTATCAGGAGATGCCTGGACCCCACTGCCACTGCTACATCCAAGGGAGAGCCTCTACGGTCAGGAGGGACCGCCTCAGCTAGCCCCGGCCTCACACTACAGCATCCCAGGTCATCTGTGGTTCCCTGCACAAGAGCCGGACACAGGAAAATGCATCTCTCTATGTCTTAGGTAAGCTGACCGTGGACAATTTAAAGCTGGAAGTGCATCTTATAGGTCACAAACTTGTAAGGTTTATTTTTGGCACTGGGTATTGAATCCAGGGATGCTTCACCACAGAGCCACACCCCAGCCCTTTTTATTTTTTATTTTGACACAGGACCTTGCTAAGTTGCTGAGGTTGGCCTTGAACTTGCAACCCTCCTGCCTCAGCTTCCTGAGTCCTGGGATTACAGGCACGTGTTACCACATCCAGCATAAGCATGTGACTTAAAATGTGACATGGTGTCTGTTAAAATATCATTGGGAAAAAGTGGGATTCTTTTGGGTGTGTTCTGTACTTTGTGCCAAATACATAGAAGTCATCTTTTGAACAAAATAAATATGTATTCAGAATCCCAGTTTATTTAGTATGGTCTCATTTCAAAATGACTTTTCATGGTGTGCTGGCATTTCTCAAGAGTCCTGGAGATCAGGAGATGTCGGAAACAGAGGGAAGGTCTTCATCTGACTCACCCTCTGTCTCGTGGCCTGGTGCTGTTTTCCTCGTGTTCTTCCCGTGCCTTAGTCCAAGAAGTAAGGCAGTTCAAAACGGGCTCAGGCAGCCTGCGGTGTTTCTCCACTTCTTTTCACAAACACACATTTCCTGTATTTATTATTTGTATCCCAGAAAGTAAATGTGGTTTGAATTTGCCAGTGGCCCTCAGTAGGAGCATAAGCTCAAAGCTGAATTCATGCCTTTTGTTTTTAAAATAATATTTGCTGTTTGAATAAATAGAATTGATTGTGAAGGATTTGATTTGGATTTTCAACAGTGTGAGGTCCTAAACGTCAGACTAAAATAGGGTCACAGGGGTGATAATTAGATCATGATTTTGACAATACTATAGCTCAAGGGAAGCATAAAGTGTGTTCCAGAAAGTGGTTGATACATTAGACTGACATGTGTGACATACAAAGATGGTTCAAGGACCGATCGCAAGCTCACAGTTACTTTCTGTCAGTGGTATTTGGTTTCTTCCTTACTAGATGGAAGCTGTGTTTACTTTGCTTAATTAATTAATTAGTATCATTACTTTTGTAAGGGGGATTGAACCCCAGGGTACTTTACCACTGAGCCACACCCTCAAACCTTTGTATATTTTTATTTTGATACAGGGTCTTGCTAAGTTGCATAGGTCCTTGCTAAGTTGCTGAGACTTTCCTTGAACTTGTAATCCTCCTGCCTCAGCCCCCCGAGCCACAGGGATCCCAGGTTTGGGCCACTGTGCCCAGCTATCTATCTGTGCTTGAACTCCCCACATAGTACCTAGAACGTAGCAGGTGCTCTGTAGATGTTGGCCACAGTGTAAATGGATAAGTGGAGCTTGATCTGGAGGAACACAGCTGTCAGCACACCCGTGGCATTTTTGAAGGTGCCCCCAGTCGCCACTGCACCTGAGGAACACTCACCCTGGGAAGTGGCTGGTGTCTGTGGCTGGTGTCTGTCTGTTTAGGGTACCCACAGGTCTCACGCAAGATCAGAGGCCGCTCATTGTTCCTGTCAGAAGGCATCTTAGGGAGCGGTTTCCTCATTTTACAGATGAGGAAACAAATCCAGAAAGGCAAAGAAACTTCAAATTAACTGCAGATCACAGGCCGGTGGCAGAGGCAGGAGGGCCGCCTGCTCCAGGCAAGGCTGAGCCCTGGGAGCTGGCCTTCAGGCTTCAGAGCTTCCCAAATGACACTCTCATCATTCCTAGAGAGAGTCCCTCTCATCAGATTCTAAGTGGGTTCCACAATTCAGTGCAAAGGGACTCTGGGCTGCTTACTGCGGAGTTATTTACCAGCATTTGGTTGCTGATTTCAGCCTCTTTGGGGCCGTTGTATCCAACAGTGCCCAGTTTTCTAGGAAGAGCGATGATTTCTCACAGCGTGTCCGGATTTTTGGGGTGTCCAGAACACTGCCCCTGGAGCCAATGCAGATGCTGGTGACCCGAGTACATGGGCCCAGAGGGAACTTTCCTGTCTCGTGGCCCCTTCCTCCAGACCTGTGGTCAGCACACCGTCCGTGGAGATCAGGAGGAATTTAAGCAGACTGGCGTTGTTCCTTCTCCAGATGCCTAATGTTCAGGCCATTTTTCAAGATGTTCCTAAGGCACCTTATTATTCCACCAAGTCTCCTCATGAAAGCAGGCGATTCCTTCCTAACCAGGCTCTAAGGTGGAATGGGGGTCCCTCTTCAGCTCTCACAGTGTGAGCACAGGCACTTTCTGACGGGAGGACACTGTGCATTGTCACAGTGGACGTGGCGTCACGTGGCTCTGTCAGCCCATCAAGTGGTCCTTCACAACTGGTATGCTGCAGTTGGGCATGACTTGAAGTCCACTGGAACTCACAACCAAGTTGGGTTGAATCCAAGCTTGTTGAAGAGTGCTCATTAATGTGAAAAACATCTCGTTACCATCGTGTGTTTCTGTGCGGTGCTGGGGATTGAACGAGGTCTCATTCATGCTCTACCACTGAGCTCACCCCTGGGTCCCTGGTCCCTCACCCCTGGGTAAATTAAATTTTTAATTTAAAATGTTTTAAGAACATAGCAAAGTGAAGAGAAACTTGAGGAATTAATGAGATGTGGTTTATGGGTATAGATATTGCATTCTATATTTGTTTTAGTAATTCTGGTAAAAGAACCTAGTAGATCAGTCTGCTCAAAACAAGTGGCCATCCATCCACAACCTGCTGGAGAGGCAGGTGGGAGCATTCATAAATCTGCAGGTGGACAGCAGACCTTCCCAACTCTGGAAGGAGACTACCACAGGAAGTGTCCAGGTTAAGTCTTCAGGTAGACTGCAGCCCTTCCATCTCCAGGTGACTTAGCACAGGTGGTGTCCAGGTAAGCCTGCAGGTAGACTGCAGACCCCCAGCTCCAGGAGACCTAGCCATGGAGCACCTTTGTTGTGGTCCCCACTGTCCCTCCCACGGTTTCTCTGACTCTTTGTGCCTGGTAGTTGAGAGTTCCTTCCTCAGCAATTGCTCTAATGGCGTGTCGGGGACGATCGTGTCGCCACAATAGGTAAGGCAGGGCTGCATTAGTTAATTTGTTATCAGCTTTCAGCTGGGCAAACCTTTGTCTAGAGTTGTGTCGGCTGTGGTTTTGTCACTGACTGGCACCAAGCTTCCCTACAGGATGTGGACAAGTGCTAGAGTAGCCCTGGGTCAGTGGCTCCCAGAGTCTTGGGGGCAGGGGTAGGGCATTTAGCCAGACTGTGCTTGTCCTCGCTTTGGGGATCACTGTGTGCTTGGAATGTGTTTGCATCCCAAACATTCAACTGGTGGCGATAAGACCCTGGAAACTTTTAGCCCTGCTTCTCCCCACTCCCTCACCCTGGCTTTGCCGAAAGAAACGAGCTCCTGGTGCCAAGTCTGCAGGTCACAATGTCCCTATTGAACCCAAGCTTGCTCACACCATATATCATGCTTCTTTTGTTTCTCCACTTAAGGTATTCATTACCACAAAAAACAACGTCTCACAGATTCAACTGGAAGAAAGTATGTAGAGCAACCTGTTTGGGAGTCTAGTGAGGCAGGCACACGTGGCCCACTGGTTTAGACAGCAGCGTCAGTTATACCTACGTTTCTTTGTACTTTAGTTTCATACTGGAAGTTCTCAAACGTGTACTTGTCAGACCTTCTCTGACGCATCTTAAACAGCCGGGCGCCGCGATTGCCGAGGTGGGATAACTCCTCCACCATGATGTCTCTGGGGACGCTGACCTTCTTGCCCAGGTCCATGCTGCCTGCATCTGCAACACAAGGTGCACATGCATGAAAACCTGCAGGGAGTGTCCCTGCTCTGGGCTCTAGAGCCACGCCTGCTGCTGCCCGGGACCGAGGTGCGGCTCTGCAATGGCAGCCCTGGGGAAACCCTGCCCGGCTCCTGACTACCTGCAGGAGTCCGGATGCGTCACTAACTTTCTCACCTCTGAAGTGATGATGAGTTCTCAAAGGCTTGATATGAGAAGGGAACGGGAGGCTTCCTGCAAGCCCTGGTGTGGGGCTGGCCAGCAGAGCGGGTGGAGCAGAGCACGCTGTCCTTGCTGCAGGCACAGTGTGGCCTTGTCATATGGGGTGCTCTGACAGTGCCCTTCACAGCTGTCCTAACAGGCCGTTTTTCTCCCCGCCCCCCTGTGTTTTTGTGCCAGCCCGAGCCATGCCAAGCCCACTGGGGGCTCCCAGAGCAGCTCCCGGTCACCTCTGGGAGCTCCTCCCCTGGAGTCTCCTCTGCAGTTGTCCCTGCCTTGCACGTTCCCATGACACAGAATCCCTCTATGGTCTGAGCTCTCTCTAGGTTTCAGTGCTGTGTCCTCAGTATCTCTAGGGTGTCGTGCTGTGTCCTTAGTAAACGAGTGTCAGTCCCAGCTCTAATAAGCTTTTCCTACATCCAAAGACATTGAACTCTTCCACCTGCTTCTTGAGTCAGGAGCACAGTTTGGCACAGCCGACTGCAGGCTGCTATTTAACGCACAGGAAGAAAAATTATTTTGTGGAAGCAACGTTGTCAGATGGTGAGACACATAGACCTTGATTCTGAGGTCTTCGGTAGTGCTTAGGGTGAGACAACAGACTTATTTATTAGATATGCCCCATTTTGCTTTGAAAAAGCTACTTTATATTCTGAGACCACATTGAGGAGCGCTCCACCAGTTATGAGAGTCATAATAATATCAGGACTTGTACTTCTGGGAAGGTGGGGATGCCCTTCCCAGCCCGTCTGGAAGGCCCACTGACAGCTGAGATGCTGCAGGTAAAGCACTGCACACCCTGAAGCATGGAGGGAGGCAGCTGTGCCGGGCGGGACCCGGGAGGGGCAGGGGTGGATTCTCTGTGTGTTTCTAGCCCCAACCACCTGGGCCCTGCAGCTGAGGTCAGAGAGCCTTCGCACCAGCCCAGGGCTAGGAGGCGTTAGGGTCTGTAAACAAGTCTGGATGGCGCCTGGCATTTTGCAGAGGGAGTGGTTCGTGAAGTCACGCCAGCGAGCCATTGAGTGTGGAGATTCCTGATGGGTTGACTGCTGTATCTAGTTTATGCTAATTAGATCAGCTGTGTGGAATGTAGATAGACCCCTCCTGTCCTACAATAAAGGGCTCCCACTCCTGCTGTATCAACCTACACAAGTTGCTCGTCACCCCCCGGTTATTTTCCTGCAGCCGGACTGCGGCAAGGAGGAAGAGGACTTAGCAAGGCAACGGGACACTGTAACAAAGGCCTCTCTCAGTAACGCACCAGGAGACCCTGACCTCACCCTCCGCGGCCACCATGTCCACAAGGAGAGCCAGAGTTTTGTTCTGAAATCAGGAGGCTGAGCTGAAGCTGGGACAGTCCTTATGGCCAATACCAAACTCTGCCTCCCGGTGATGTGTGCAGACTGTGAGAGCCCACCCTCCATCCACCCGCAAGTAACGAGGAGACCTGAGCTGGAGTCGGCCCAAGCAGGGAGCCCCAGCTCCCACCTGACCCTGTGCAACCAGCCCCTCTCACAGTGAAAACAGAAGAAAGGGCAGTGCCCTTGCATCCCCAGGGAGGGCAGGAAGAGCCTGCAGAAGAGGAGCAGGGCCAAGCGGGAGAGCCAGGGCATCACCCCTTCCTGGGGTGTGGCCAGCGTTGAGCTCCACAGGGAGCACACACTCACCCTGAAGTCTCTGTGTCTGCGAACCCCTGAAAAACTGGGCAGCAATACAGAAATGGGCCATTTCAATATTTAGTTCTAGAGTCAAAATAGCAAGTGTCCTTTAGGTTTAAAATATAATAAAAAAGGAAAGAGATGGTATTCCTGAATTAGTTTGTTGTAAAACCAAGAGAAAGGGGAATCTGTCTCCAAGTGCGTCTGAAAAGGACCCAGTTAGCAGAGAAAGAACAGGACACTAATATGGAAAATCAAAGTCCAGGCTTTGCCAATCCAGCCTTTTCTAGAACTACGCACTCTGTTGTGGGATTACCTATTACAAATAATGCTTTGGGGGCTGGAGTTGTGGCTCAGTGGCAGAGCGCTTGCCCGGCACATGTAAGGCACTGGGTTTGATCCTCAGAACCACATTAAAAATAAATAAAGAAAATGAAGGTATTGTGTCCATCTATCGCTAAAAAAAAAATATTTTAAAAAATAATCATGCTTTTAAACAAAATTAAGATTTTCCTGAGAAACCTTCCCAACAGGATATTCTCAGAAACTAGCCAACACTCCAAGAAGCAGCCGCCAGGGACACAGAGGTTGAGTCGGTCCTCCCGGGCAGGCCTGCCTCCTCACACCGGGCCTCCGACCTCAACAAGAGGCCAGAGCAGGCCCTACTTCTGCTGGCTCCATCCCCTGCTGCTGCCAGTTGGAGCAACGTGAAGGACAGCGTGCAGGAGAGTGGTTCCGGGTGTTGCTGGTGGAATAAGTTTGACTCGAGGGCCACGAGACAGAAGCCAGAGGTGTGTCTATCAATTCCCTCTTCCAACAGCCCTGTCGTGGTCACACCACCAGTGCTTCTAAGAGGACCTTGTGACCTAGGTGATCACCACCACCTGGCCCTGGAGGTCGACGACAGTCTCCGGGCCACTGTGGATGGAGGCGGGGACGCGACCTGGGAGGACAGGAGCCAGCAGGGTGCTTTGCTGGCAGATGTGCCAGGGCTGCTCTGCCTGCCGAGGGGATCAGACTGTGCAGGCACCACTGGCGAGTCCTGGTAGAACGTGGGGCCAGGCTCTGCACCAAGCCCACCCCAGGGCCTGTGGACCTCCTGGGAACCTCCCCCGTGCCACCAGGGGACTCGCTCTGGTCTTGTGCTGCGCTCAGCAGGCCCAGTTTCTGCCTGGCTCCTCTCACTCACTGACTGACTGAGGTCTAAAATGCAGATTGAGGCTAGAGTCCCAGCCAGGGTGAGACCCAGAAGCCAGGGAGGGGGATCCTCAAAGGGGAAGAGGAGCAGACAGAAGAGGAATTTGAGATCGCATTTACCCCCAAGGCCTGCACCTTTGAGTCCATAGGAAAGTCACTCCTCTCTGGCAGTGTGCCCATGTCACTCATGCTACCGTGGGAGGAAAGGTGCCACGGGAGCCACAGGGAGCCTACGGCCTCCAGGGAGGGCACCTGGAGAAAGGAGCCGCTGTCAAGGCCCGTGTCTGTGACCATCTCTGCACCGGAGAGGAGAAGCAGGCAGAAAGGAGGAGGAGGAGTCGCGCTAAGGACTGACTGCCCACTCTTCTTACTAATCAGGCCACGCCCTCCTTGACCCTCCTGCCTCCTGCTCCAGCGTCCACCAGGGCTGGCAGGGTCAGAAGCACTGGAAGACGCAGAGCCGGTGCTGGTTCGCAGGCGTCCACGGACGGCGGTCGAGGGCTCTGTGAGCCAGCGTCACTCACCGTGGACACAGCGGTGTTAAAATTAAAGTAGGTGAGCATAACAATTAAGCAAATTCCATCAAGAACCAGCCGTAGGGGGCTTGTGGCTCAACAGTAGAGCGCTTGCCTAGCAGGTGCAAGGCCCTGGGTTCAATCCTCAGCACCACATAACAATAAATTTAAAAAATAGAGAACAAGCAGTAATAAACAGTATCATCTCAGGATTCTTCTGCCACTTTTTCCAAGAGGGAAGCTCGTGGGATGACTTACGTCTATTGCATCTGCCTGGGGCAGCAGGTGTTTGCTCTGCTGTTCTGCAGCAGAGGATACTAGAGTGAGCCAGTGTCCCCTGAACCCACATCTGCATGTGCTGCGTCTTTGATGGCAGCTTGAGTTAGACACGAGGAGTCTTCACACCACAGAATCTGCACAACTGCCCAAATCAAGGTATTTTCTACCAGACACTCAGCTGTTAAATATTGGCAGCACAGAGTTGGACACACCATGAATACTGGGTATATGTTGAGTCAACACAGTGAAAGACAAGCAACACAATCAACCTGCCGAGGTTGTCCTCTTCCCCTTCCTGGATCTGGAACGGCAGCCGGATGGATATCTAGGACCACCGGGGGCTGGGAAGGAGGACCTCTCACTCACTCCTCCAAAGTCAAAGGCACAGTGCCAGAAAGGTCTGGGGCTGCAGCCCTCGGTCACACATGTGACTCTCCAACTGTGGGAGGGCCACTGTGTGCTGGGGATCCAGGCCTGTCCCTCCTGTCACTCCTCCACCTTCACCTTCAGGGGACAGGGCCACTGTGTGCTGGGGATCTCGGCCTGTCCCTCCTGTCACTCCCCCNACCCTCCCAGGGGCGAGGGCCACTGTGGGTGAAGATCTATGCCTCTCACTCATTTCTGAGTCTTCCTGTGTGGCATGCTGTTGCTGAGCACAGAGATCCCACGTTCTGCCCTCCTCTGCCCATAAATGGACACCCTGTGTGGGGTCTGAAGGCGTGTTCATCTTTGCTTGGTAAGTTACAGCTCCAACCCCAGCTACTCATGCTGCCCTCGTGCCTTTCAGGTTGTGTTTGTGGCATTAGGTCATCTGTTGAGAATAATATGGTCAAGCATGCTTCACTACTGATGTCAGCCACAGTGGTCAGCACTGAGGTCGGTCAGTGGATCCAATCTGCACTTTACACTGACGTCCGCCTGCAGTTATCTGGAGGACAAAAGACCTTTCAAACAGCCCCCCATGGATGCCTGGCTTCAGCAGTCCTGACATGGGAAAGAAGAGGTGAGCCCTGGCAGGCAGCTGTGTTGTGGGCGTGTTGACTTAATTCAGAAGCCTGATGGAGGCACAGAGATCCGGCCTGTGCTTGTGTAGGACACTTTCATCTGTCCACAGGAAGACAGATAGATATATTATACAGCTGGACGCAGTTGCCACACTAGTAATCGCAGCAACTCAGGAGGCTGAGGCAGGAGGATCACAAGTTCAAAGCCAGCCTCAGCAACTTTACAAGGACCTAAGCAACTTAGTGAGACTCTGTATCAAAATAAAAATATAAAAAGGACTGGGAATGTGGCTCAGTGGTTAATGCTCCTGAGTTCAATCCCTGGTACAAGAAAGAAAGAAAGAAAGAAGGCAGGCAGGAAGGATGGAAGGAGGAAGAGGAAAGAAAGAAAAGATATATCGTGCATAATACAACATAGTATATAATATATATAACATTAAAATCACAGTCTAGACTACAATTCAGAATAATGCCTGATAAGATTCTAATTGATAAAATTTACTGACATTTTTTTTCTAGATAAAAAGATTTAAGAACCCACCTGGATTTTTTATTTTCCTATTTCATGTATCTTTGTCTTAATTTGACTTTTCAGACTATTTTATAAAATCTTTGGAAATTTGCCATTAATGAAAACACTAGTGCTGCATAAACCCCTAAGCGTTTAAGAAATGAGTAACCAATGTGTGGAATTACACAGACAGAACCATCAGCTACTGTGACAGAATCCAAATGCAACCAGAGAGAACTATATCAGAACTATGTTAGACCCGAGAAAGACCGGGGAGAACAGCTGGGACGAGGCTCGCAGTTTGGGCTTTGTGGTAAAGCAGGATTGGGCCGGTCCTCTGGGACCAGTGTCCTGGGTGCCCTGTCAAGTCCGATGCTCAGGAAGCCTGAGTCCACCAGGTGTGACTGTTGGCCAGGCTCAGATACCCAGGTGTGCGGCCGGCTCTGGCTTCTCTTGGTTTTATGCGAAGGCTGATGTGGAAAGGTAAACCCCACAGAGGCCTAACCCTAACCCTAACCCTAACCCTAACCCTAACCCTAACCCTAACCCTAACCCTAACTCCCGAAACTGTCCACGGACTCCTCTTCTGTCCCTCCAGCATTTCACCTTTGACCCCGGGTAGGTGAGGCTGTCCTGGTGTCCTTGCTTGAAGGTTGAAGGTGTGATTCACTCTCCCAAGACATTCGTGCAGAGAAAGGCTGCTGGGGAGTCTTTCCTCCGAAGTCTGAGCCTGGACTCCATTTTCCAAAGGGCCCTGGGACTTGGGTCAACACTGCGGTCTCCTTGCACTGGTGGAGAGGGTGGCTGAGGCCTGACTGCCAAGCCACTCAGGAGTCGGAATCTGGGAGGACGGAGCTCAGGGGAGCTCTCCTGGCCGCCTTCCCCCTGAGGAGTGGGAGGCTGGTGGGAACCCAGCCCGGGTTCCATGTCCACAGGAGCGTTGCCTTTAGAACAGGCTTCCTGTTTTCAGACCACAAAGCAAACTCTCTTCCTGAAATTACCAAAATAATCTGCCCAGTTCTTGTCTGTCTGCCCGGGGAAGCTGCTGCCAGTGAGGAGGAAAACACCCACAGGGCCGGCGGGGACCCTGCGGGGGCGCCTGCAGGCCCGGCTCTGCCCTCCTGTCTCTGAAGCCCGCTGAGCTGTCAGGCAGCCCCGGCTGCACTCAGGCAGCCTCTGCAGCCTCACCCCGGGGCCTGTAGGTTGACTCCTTCCCATCCACGGTCACCCACTGCTGCCACGTCCGTCTGTCCTGCCTCTGCCCACTGTGCCGTCCGTTCTTGTCAGGCCATGCTTCCTGTCCTGTATCTTCCCCTCTGCTTTCAGTGTTGAGGTTTGAAATGAGGGGAGGACCTTGGCTGGTCCTGGGAATTAGGCGTGGACTCCGGGTGACAGGATGGGCTCCAGCATCCCCCACTGACCCCTGTGCAGAATGGCTAGATGCCTCTTGTGTTCCTGTCTCTTGCAGTAGCACCTGCTAGATGCCAGCAGCTGCAGCTGAGAACCCTTTGCAAATGTGCAGGGGCTTCTGTGGATCTGTCATTCAACACTGCCACACAGCCTGGCCCGGGCACTAGTGCCATCTTGGGGATCCTGACGGTGGCCATCCTTCGACACAGCAAGGACACGATGAGGAGGAGGGGCCACCTGAGAGCCCTTGTTGTGGGCGTGTGGCATATTTGCTCCATGGACACAATTTGACCCCAGCTCAGAGGGGATCGTGCTGGACTTGGTGCAGTCGTGGTGGCAGGGGAGCCGTCTACCTTTTAGCAGCCATCCTGCACCCTGGCACTCGCACTGGCCTGGGCAGCGCCCTGAGGCTGTTCCTCCCTCACGGCTCTGGCCTCTCCCCGCGAGGCCCTGGTGGGGTTCCCATCTAGTGTCTAGAGGGCCCTGGCTTTGCTGGCCCTGGCTCCTGCTCGTCCTCCTCCTGGGGCCGAGTGTCTCTGGCGTGTGACGATAATGCAAGACGACATCCTGCCTCACCGGGGAGGAGGAAGGGGTCTGGAGACACCCTGCTCCTTGCATTTTCACGGAGGGTGGTCCCGCCCACTGGGCTCATTTTGTTTCATAATCAAGATGAAAACGGTTGCACACTTTATCTGAGATCACGCAGAGGGCTGCCTCCGTGTCTCTGGAGGCTTCAGGGCGTAGTCCCCAGGATGCTCACGTGTCCCTTCTCCATCCTCAGAGGGAGAGCACTGCCACCTCCAGAGGCAGGCCGCTGTGACGTCCCACGAGAGCCGCGAGCCATGGAGGAAAGGGGGTGGGAGGGTTTCCTCAGGCGACAGCCCTGGTCACCCCACACCATCTGAGCGCTTGGGACTGGCGCTCACCCGCAACGGGAGGGTCACCAGACGGTGGGTGGCCAGGGTCCCCTTGGCGGAGCAGTGGTTTGAGGGTTCTGCCCTCTAGGGAATGATAGTGTTTCCCCTTTACATTTCCCGGGAACAATAGTTACATTGTAAAGAAGTAGAAAGGCCTGAGCCTGAGCCGGCAGGAGAACCCAGGTTTGGAATGAGAGCACAGCAGAGGGGCTGATTTAGGCAGGACTTCCAGGAAATAATGAAACAAGTTATCCACAGTCCAGTTTCAAGGTGAGCACTTTGTCTCAGACTCAAGCCGTGGTCTGAGTTCTGCCTTATTGACCAGAAAAACTGTATGAACAATTTCAAATAAACCACCTGAAGCAGGAAGCACAAAGATACAATTTAAAGAAGCCTGGATTTTGGAATTTTGTATCAGTACCAATTTGGTTCTGGTAGCTTGTTCAGAATTATTCTCCTTTTATTCTACTCTAACTCAACATCACAGTAAAACACGAGAACAAACTTCAGTCCAGGACAGTGATGGCGGTTTTACATCACAGAAAACAGAAAACCCACTAGACCACGGGACCTCAGCTGTCACCAGGCCGTATGGGTGCAGGAGGACGCTTGCTGGGGGTCATGCCACACAGCCACACAGCCTGGCCCAGGGCACTAGTGCCACCTTGGGATCCTAACAGTGGTCATCCTGAAGACTCAGGGAGGACATGGCGAGGAGGAGGGCCACCTGAGAGTCCCAGGTCATGGTAGGTGCCAAGGAGGACGCCGCTCACGGTCACCAGTGCCCCTGCGCCTCAGCCCCAGGCCTCGCTGGCTGTGGTGAAGGGCTGCGTCCCGTGCCACTGGCGGGACGGCTGGCAGGCCAAGTGCCACAGCGTGTCAGGGTGGCTCGCCTCGGCCCTTGCAGATCTGGGTACTCTGCTGAGCCTGGGACTGGTGCTGGCTCTGCTCATGGGCAGGATGGAATTCCCCTCACAGCCATCAGAATGCAAAGCCAGAGGCACTCGCAGAGCTTTACCAAGACGAGGTGGAATCCACTGGGAATGCCTCCCGTCTAACTATGGAAAAAGTGTCCCCAGTCAGTGTTTGGGGACTACCGGGACTTTTTCTGTCTTCCTCAGAAACGACAAGCAATCGTGGGTCTCGCACACAGGATGTTAGTGAGTCAGTATGACGTGGAGGCTGGCTGCGGGGCCAGACGAGCACACAGACAGGAACTCTCAGGGAACCGCAGCTCTTGGGGAAAGGGGGCAGAAGGAGGACCGGGCGTGCGGGTGGATGTGCCTGGAGACCAGCTGGTGCAAGGCCCGTCCAAGCAGGAGAGAAGGGCCAGGCCACAGCCAGCGAGCAGGACGGGCCTCAGCTGCTGCTCGCCTCAGCCCCCTGCAGTTGCTCATCCGAAAATAGCTCTCCGCCCAAGGGGGGACTGCACAGGCCTGGCAGCCACAGGCCGCAGCCCGGGGGGCTCAGGAGCCCCAGGACGCCGGCACATCAGAGTTAGTGTGAGCTGCTAGTGCCGCGGCCGCGCATCGGTACCGTTTCCGTGGACCTCCCTCATGATGGCGGACGCCTGCTGCCTCCTCCTCTTCACCAGGGCGCTGTGTGACAGCATGGAGCAGGTCCCTGTAGGCAGAGTGGGGCGTCACTGAGGCAGCCGCCCTCCCAGAGAGCTGCCCCATTCTAGCACTGCTGCTCTCTGTCGGAGGACCTGGCTGTGCATCCCTGTCGGGTGACATCTGGTGACAGGAGTGTCGGGCCAGTCCTTCCTGTGCACTCACACCATGTCCCCCAGCAGTGAGGGAGGAGAGCTGCCCGTCCAGGGTTATTTTTAACCCACCATTGTCTCCTTGGCCTTCGAGTGTACCCACGTCTGGTCCGTCCATCCCAGACAAGGGAGAGAGAGGGGGGCACCAGAACAAAGACGCCCCCGGTCAGCGCCTGACCACTGGCCCGCACAGCTGCCCCTCAGCCAGAGTGTGCTGTTGCACCCTGCCCTGAGCCTCCTGGACAGCGACCGGCAGCCCTCGGGGAGCGACGTACTCACCTTGCTGCTGGACGCTGGACGGGGCCTGGGAGCAAGGGCGATCCTGGAGGAGACCTGGAGATGGAGAAGATGGCGGAGATGGCGCTTGGGCCTGATGGGTTTTATCCTTGAACCTGGGACGGCATGGTCCCCAGCTCTGACTCGAGCGGGACTGAGCCTCTCTGAGGAGACTGGCATCCCACTGACCTCATGGACTATATATAGCACCAAATACTTCAGCTACTCATATCTTCCTGGCAGAAGAAAGGAACAGGGGAACATTAGCTTCTCTCCATTGTTCCAGCTTGTGAGATGTGAAGGAGGGTGCATCCACGGACCCGCAGAGCTCCTATCCCTCACCTTCTGTTGGAAGAGACCGCAGCCAAAGGGGACTTGAAAGACTTTCTACAGTGTGGTCCTTACGCTGTACCTCAGTCGAGGTGGCAAGAGACGTACCCGTGAATTAGAACAGAGTGGTGGGTCACTCATTAACTAAAATGAACACTATGGACAGGGACATCTCTGGAGACCTGTGGGCACCCACAGAGCTGGCCCTGAGTCAAGAGTGAACGTGGACGCTCAGTCCACAGAAGGCTTCACTCTTGAGGGTACGTGGGGGGCATTGTTAGGGACACGTGGCTGAGCAGGAGCCGAGCCTCAGAGATCAGGTGCTGCACCGTGGACCTCAGGTCCAGGGTTTCCGCAGACGGAGGACATGGGGCTGGAAGGTGGGCCACATCAGCCCCTGGCTCTGGAACAGGGCGTGCTCCCTTCTGGACTTCCGTTAACGGTCTCCCTGCTCTGGGAACTTGCCTCGCTCCTCAGGCCAGGGACACTGCTCAAAGGTGAGGCCGTCCCAAACCCTCCACAGTCTCCTGAACACAGTGCCACATGGAGTCCTCCCACCTTCCTCTGCTCCACGGCCCTTCCGGTTGTTTTGTTAGTCACGAGGAGTGACTGAAAATCCCAGACAGAAACTTAAGAGAAGACGGAGCCCTTCTCTCCTGGTAAGGCTGGGCTGGAGGTGAGGAAACCGGGGTCACCTGCTAACCTCTGCTCTACCTTCCAGAAGTGTGGGTCCCAGAGCCTCGTGGTCTGCCACTGCTCCTCAGCCTGCTCAGAGCTCAGGAAGCAGGACAGCGCCTGTCTCCCCAGCACACAGCTTGATGCTGGGCAAGGTCATCTGTATCCTCATGGGCAAAGGCAGTCATGCAGGCACAGGTGGCGCAAGAGGCTGAGTCGGGCTGTGCTCTGACTCTGAGAAGGAAGATGGTGGCTATGGGGTGAACACCCCAGTCTCTCCAAGTATGTTGACCGGAGTCTGCTTGTCCATCATCCCTCCACCTTTCTGTGCACCCATGTAATGTCTTTTTCCTGGTAAGATAGGGAGTCCCTGTGTCTTGGCTTCTCCAGTCCCTAGACTTGTGTCAGGCATGAGGTTGTGCTCAGGGGCCAGTGTACGATGGCAGGGCTGGGGTAGGTCGTGCAGTACATAGAAGGTTGGGTGGCTTTGGGTCCTCTTCTAGACACCATAGACACATGGGAGATGTGGCAGTGAGGTGAATGAACAGGGATGAGGTCAGGCAGGGGAGTGAGGCTGGAATAGGCTGTGTGTTCTTAAGCTGGCCGCAGGCCTCAGAGTGTGTCCTTGGGTTGGATGTAGGATGCAGAGGGCAGGCTTAGAGTGCAGGCTGCAGAGGGCAGGCTTAGAGTGCAGGCTGCAGAGGGCAGGATTAGAGTGCAGGCTGCAGAGGGCAGGATTAGAGTGCAGGCTGCAGAGGGCAGGATTAGAGTGCAGGTGCAGAGGGCAGGATTAGAGTGCAGGCTGCAGAGGGCAGGATTAGAGTGCAGGTGCAGAGGGCAGAATTAGAGTGCAGGCTGCAGAGGGCAGGATTAGAGTGCAGGTGCAGAGGGCAGGATTAGAGTGCAGGCTGCAGAGGGCAGGATTAGAGTGCAGGTGCAGAGGGCAGAATTAGAGTGCAGGCTGCAGAGGGCAGGATTAGAGTGCAGGTGCAGAGGGCAGGATTAGAGTGCAGGCTGCAGAGGGCAGGATTAGAGTGCAGGTGCAGAGGGCAGAATTAGAGTGCAGGCTGCAGAGGGCAGGATTAGAGTGCAGGTGCAGAGGGCAGGATTAGAGTGCAGGCTGCAGAGGGCAGGATTAGAGTGCAGGTGCAGAGGGCAGAATTAGAGTGCAGGCTGCAGAGGGCAGGATTAGAGTGCAGGTGCAGAGGGCAGGATTAGAGTGCAGGCTGCAGAGGGCAGGATTAGAGTGCAGGTGCAGAGGGCAGGATTAGAGTGCAGGCTGCAGAGGGCAGGATTAGAGTGCAGGTGCAGAGGGCAGGATTAGAGTGCAGGCTGCAGAGGGCAGGATTAGAGTGCAGGTGCAGAGGGCAGGATTAGAGTGCAGGCTGCAGAGGGCAGGATTAGAGTGCAGGGTGCAGAGGGCAGGATTAGAGTGCAGGCTGCAGAGGGCAGGATTAGAGTGCAGGCTGCAGAGGGCAGGATTAGAGTGCAGGCTGCAGAGGGCAGGATTAGAGTACAGGTGCAGAGGGCAGGATTAGAGTGCAGGCTGCAGAGGGCAGGATTAGAGTGCAGGTGCAGAGGGCAGAATTAGAGTGCAGGCTGAGGAAGCAGGGTTAAAGTGCAGGCTGCAGAGGGCAGGCTTAGAGTGCAGGTGCAGAGGGCAGGATTAGAGTGCAGGTGTAGAAGTCAGGGTTAGAGTGCAGGCGCAGTGGGTAGGGTTAGAGTGCAGGCTGCAGAGGGCAGGCTTAGAGTGGAGGTGCAGAGGGCAGCATTAGAGTGACCTATTGCGATTGCTTCTAGGCAGCCATTTAAGGTGAAATTGTTTATTAGGTGTCCGTAAAAACTCTTTTGGCCAAGCCTGTGAATTCGCTTCCCTCTGGAGATGTTTGATTGCCTGGTGTTCCTGGATCCAGCACTTACGTGGCCTCCATTACTCAAGCTGCTTGGCCCTTGAAATCCGCATCTGTAAGATGGAGTTTTCAGGACCCACCACAAGTCACGAGGATTCCCACGTAACGTGGGCAGCAGTGCCTTGTACTTAGTCCCTTTGGCAGTGTACTCTTCCTCTTCCTCTTACCATCCCTGCAACGTGGACAGGTTTAGATGGAGCCTCAGGACCGTGAACTAGGTGGTTTAATAAGGAGTAAAAACACTTGAAGGAGGCCCCCTTTCCCATGGTGGTGTTCGCAGTTCTAAAGAAACAGCATCAACAATCATTTTTGTTAATTTTGGTTTCCAAAATTAAAACAGATATTTTTAAAGGTTTTTTAAAGTTATACAGGATATGATATATTGTTTTTGTTTATTTTACTTTCCCAAATGGACTTAAAATTGTCTTGCTTCATTTTTTAAACTCACTTTCAGGTGCTAGCTTGCTGGTGGCCTAGTTATTAAAGGTTCAGAGGAGGGAAGACTGGACGGCTGGCCTGAGTGTCAAGCAGCGTGTGCAGACCCTGCAGCTTGGGACACGGCCGCGGTGGGTGCTCAGAGCACCTCAGTTCTGTTGGAAAGCTGCTGGCACCACCAGGTCTCTGCTCCCACTGCACAGGGTCCAGCAGAGGCTGAGCCCCAGCTGGAGTGTGTTACCCCATTCTCCTTTGTCCCCACCCCTCGTCCCCAGGGAGGCCTGCAGGTACCCTTCCCGAGGCTTCCTGTGAGGTGAGCACATGGGTCCCTTGTCCTTTCCTTGGGCACTTAAGCCAGTTGGTGCAGAACACAAAAGGTGGGTCTTGGTGCTAGGGCTTGACGTGTGGAGAGTCTGGGGAGACGCAGATTCCAGCACCCCTCAGCCAAGCCTGATCTTGGCTCCTTCAGCTTGTGCTAAAGAGAGACGAAGAGGCTAAACACCTAGGCCACGTGGCCGCCACTCGAGGACTGCAGCCCGCGGAGACCAGAGGCCATATGGCCCCTCTCCTGGAGCACTGTTCTCAGACTTGGGCCCCTCCTCCACCACCATCCTCCACACCCATCACTGGGTTCCATTTTGAGCAACGGTGGGACAGGAGGACTTCAGGCCCTCGTTCTGTCTCAACCCTCCAAGAGCTGAGGTGCTGCACAGGCTATGCACACAGCCCCCCATATCTCAGGTAGACACACCTCCGCACCAGCTGCAGGTTCCCCTCCCTGGGGTGGCCATTCTTCCTCAGGTGCAGGAAACCATACGCAGGGGACTCTCCCCTTGTCTCCCAACAAGTGCTCACTGGGCAGCCATCAGGCACAAGGTGTGGTTCATGCATCAAGGAGCAAGCGCTGTGTCTTCATCCCTGTGGAGAGCATCTGGACACGACATCCAAGGAATCACTGCTGCATTTACCCAGTGATGGATCCTGAGAGGTGACAAAGCAGAGAAGACTGGCGGCTGTGGCGGAGGGACTGCGAGGAGCACCGGAAGGCCAGGGAGGACTCTGTGACGAGGGGCATCTGTGCAGCAAGTCTGGAGCACGTTGACCCGAGAACACCCAGGCAGACAGCAGGGCCGAGGTTCTGCAGGGGAGCCATCCGGGTGTGTGGGAGCAGGGAGCCAGCAGGGGCAGAGCAAGGGAGGCAGGAGGCTGGCAGAGGAGAGGAGGCCTCAGCTGTCACCAGGGCTCTGGATGTCCTCTGCCCCCGAGAGGAAGCTGTCAAAGGGTCTGTCCAGAGAAAGGAAGGTGTGACTGTCTCAAGAAGCCACGCTGGCCGCTCGGTGGAGGGTGGACCCTGCGGGGCAAGGTCAGAGGCAGAGAGGCCACTGGAGGGCCTTGCAGGTTCCCTGGGCTTGTCCTTGGGGAAGTCATGTGGGTGGCGAGGCGGGGTCCGACTGGGCACAGAACCAGAGGGTGTGCTGTGGGTACGGGGTGCCCGTGGGAGGGAGAGTGCCATGCCCTCCTCTGAGCTCTGGGAGATCTGAGAGGACTGGGTGCTCAGGGAGTGTCAAGTGCTCAGGTGTGGACAACTGATTCTGAGAGGTCTGCAGAATCCCCCGGGAGATGGGCAGTAGCCAGCTGAGCATGGGGCCTCGAATGTCTGGGAAGAAGTCTGAGATGGACATGAACACTTGAGGTTCTCAGCACTTGATCAAGTGCATACTTAAGCCTCAGAGCAGGAGGACCCTTCCTGCGGGCTCCTCCTCAGCAGCCCGAGCTCCTAACGTGGGAGCTCGGGACCTCTGCTCTTCCTGCAGCACCCAGTCACCTCGCCCTCCGCTTCCTTTCACGTGCCTGGACAAACTGGTCTGCCAGCCTTGGTTGCACTTCATGACCGACCTGTCCCTTGCCGCGCTGTTACACCTGACCACCTCTCCTGGCCAGACCATCATGGTCACCAGGAGACTGGCCGACTCCCCCTTCATCTGTTCTCACAAGGCACCAAGGACCTTCAGCAAAGTTAAACCAGGTAGTTCAACTCCTTGCTCAAAGTGCCCCAGGTCCAGCATCTTAGCCAGAGAAGACCCCGTCCCCATAACAGCCTAAAATGTGCCCTGCAGTTTTACCACCCAGGCAGCCTTCCTGTTGTCCACCACTGGGAGGGCTCTGTGAGTGAGCACTTCCTGTGGGCTTGGGCCTGCCTGGACACCACCCCAGTGCTGGGAGGTCACTGGAGAGACCCTGAACACCACCGTGTGTCCAGTGGTCACCAGAGGCTGATTGCCATGTGTTAGGGTCCGTAAACAAGTCAAGATGGCGCCTGGCACTTTGCCAAGAGGAGTGGTTTGAGAAGTAACGCCAGCAAGCCATTAAGATGATAGATTCCTTAATGACTAACTGCTGGGTCTAGATTATGTCAATTAAGTTAAGCTGTGTGTAATCATTAAGATGATGATTCCTTATTGGATGACTGCTGTATCTAGTTTATGTTAATTAAGATAAGCTGTGTGTAATTAGTTATGTATATATACCCCTCCTGTCCTACAATAAACGGCTCCCACTCCGGCTGTATCAATCTTCACAAGTTGCTCGTCACCCCCTGGTTAGTTTGGTGCAGCCAGACTGCGGCAGATGGTGGCCCGTACAGGGAGCCCCAGGACACTCGGGGGTAAGTGACGAGGAAAAGCTGCCCATCCGTAGAATAGATAGGACGGGAGCAAATCTGCTCATCCCTAGATAGGGCGAGAGGAAATATGGCATTTCAAGAAAATGGAGAGGATTGATGCAGTATGTTTGTGTCTTGTTTTGTCTTGCTGTATTGTATTGTCTTTGTGACAAAAATATGGAAGGGGTGAGAAGTAAATTGATAAGGGAAAGAGGCACCCCAGTGGAACCAAGAGCAGTTAGGGCATACGTTGATAGAAGCCCAGGAACTCTAGTCAGAAAGAAGAACAAAGTTCAGAGGAGGAAGGATTATCAGGAAAAAGTTGCAGCAAAAGGCTATTACTGAATACTTTTCGTAACCAGAGGATTCGTGAAGCGGCTTGGCGCAGTGGCTGCTGTGTACGCAAGCCAGTTGTGGTGCAGACTTTTCAGCCGGTGGTGGCGGCGGCAGCCGGCTCTCCCCCTCCCGGGGAGCGGGACGCCACTGCCGAGAGCCCAAACCCGGAGGCACGGTCTCGCAGGCTCTTAAATGGCTCCCACTGCATCAGTCTTCACAAGTTGCTCGTCACTCACCACCCACCCACCGGCCCCCCCCCCGGCTATTTTGCCCAGCCAGCCGGGCTGCAGCAGCCACGTGGACGCTCCTGGGAGCCCGACTGGCTCGTAACGTCTTCCTTCCCATGTCTCGAGCCCCTGCTGAACTCCTAGCCGCCTCTTCGCCTCCCTGTGGGTCTAAGCGTTTCATCTAGGAATTTAGAGAACCGTGGATGGAGTTTTCTTAAGTTGTTGTGTTCCGTGAGGAGAGGCTCAGGCTGTGGAGGACCGTCGCTTCTCAGCCTGTCAGTGCCGGTGCCTCAGTGGACTTAAAATGGCCACAGCAGCTGTCACCTGGCCTCTGAGTGGCATCACTGCCACGAGCCATGCTGGCTCCTCTGCTGAGTGGCCTCCTGACCCCTTGAAGTTAGCCGGCCCTTGGGCCTGGCCTTTCTGCACTCTGTGGGGCAGTGGATGACCCGTCCTGTCTTCCTAAGCTGCATTGCACAGATGTTCCAGGGCATGGGTCTCCTGGGTTACCAGCATCGTCTGGGCCTCCTGAGCGCCTGCCAGTCACTTAGTCCCCAGCAGGCTGCGTCTCTACCCCCCAGGTGTGCTCTGTGTGAAGCAGGCCCAGACGGGCCAGAAGAGGCAGCGGAGTCCTATCTCTGAAGCCCTGATTCCAGCGGTGACCCACGACATGCTGCTTGTTCGCTGACAGAGCAGATCATACCCCAGAGAGAAGAGAGCGAGCTTTACAGAGAGCTGCTCTGAACCGAGGCCTCAAAGGAATGTGTATTTCCAATGAGGACGATCTCAAGAACTTTGCTCAGAGTGCCTGACTTGGAGCCAGGAACGCTATTCCAGGTAGCTGGTTCTGAGGTCTGACCCAGCCAGGGCCCTGGGGCTCCTGGGTACAGGTGAGCTTGTGATAATGGCTTCGTCTCCACTGGCCTCCCCATCCTGAGGGCAGGTTGTAGATGGCGGAGGTCTCTTGGCAGCTTGCCGTCCTGCCCGACTGCATTGCACTCTGTCTGCTCCCTGATACTGAACAGCTTGAGGAAGCAGAGCCTGATCTCCTTTCCCATAGACACAGACCTCTAAAACCCAGCAGAAGCCAAGATCCCGTGTTGAGAGCCACAACCAAGTCAGGATGGCACCTGGCATTTTGCCAGAAGGAGTGGTTGAGAAGTAACGCCAGCGAGCCATTAAGATGATGATAATTAAGTTAAGCTGTGTATAATTATTAAGATAATGACTGATTGCTGTAACTGGATGATGCTAAATTGAAACAAGCTGTGTATTCAGTTGTGTATATAAACCTCTGCTGTCCGGCAATAAGGCGGCTCCTGCTACCTCGGGTGCCCGCTACTTTTGGTTCTCGCGGAGTTCCCGTTGAGTTCCAGTGGAGTTCCAGTTGGGTTCTGGCAATAAAGGAGTTCCTGTTTGAACTACAAGTGGCTCGTGACCTCCCGGTTATTTGTGCCCAGCCAGACTGCAGCATTTGGTGGCCCGTACGGGGAACACCTGAAGCTTGGGGATAAGTGAAACTGCTCGCCTCTGAGGGCAGGGCGAGAGAATGGGTGACCATTTCAAAAAACAATATGTTCTTGTTTTGATTTGTTAAATTTCTGTTTCAAGCTGCCTGCCCCTAGAAATAAGTAGGATGCTAGAAAAGTTGTTCAGCCCTGAGGAAGAGATAGAGCTAGACCACGGATACACATGTCAAGAAAATAGAAAAACTGATACAACGAATTTTTGTTCCGTTTTGTTTCGGTTTTGTTTTCTGTTATCTTGTGGGGTTGTGAAATCTTTATAGCAGAAATATGGATTTTAAAATTAGTAAAAACCAAAGCAAAGGGGTGTTAAGTAAATTGCTAGAGGAAGGAGGCATCTCAGTAAAATCAAGAACAGTTAGGGCATACGTTAAGATGATACAAAGGTATAGCCCATGGTTCATTAAAGAGGGGTTGTTAAATATATCACAATGGAACCAACATGGTGAAGATTTAAAAAGATAGAAAAGGAAAGCCCAGGAACTCTGCCAGTTGGCACATTACCATTGTGGACGTTGGTACAATCTTGTTTGCTTAGTCTAGCAGAAGACATCCTATATCAAGTAAAAGACGAAGTCTCTCGAGTTAGTCAGACAAGGGAAAAAAGTTTACAGGAGGAAGGGCTATCAGGGGAGAAGTTACAATGTGATGTTGCTACTAACACCTTTCTATCACCGGATGGCGTGGGTGTCCAACCAACAGCTCCACCTATGTATATGGAGACAACATATGCTGAGTGGCCCTCAACCCCCGTAGTTGATAGATGGGATCCTGAGACACAACCTCAAAGATTAGCATGCCCTGTATTTGAGGAGGCAGGAGGACAGCAAATTCACCATGCTTTAGATTTCAAAACAGTGAAGCAGCTGAAAGAGGCTGTAACAACCTATGGTCCTCAAGCACCCTTCACTGTAAGCATGGTCGAATCCATTACCAACTTGAACATGATGCCAGCAGATTGGACTAGTATGTGTAAAGCTGTGCTAAATGGAGGACAATATCTGTTATGGAAGGTTGCCAATCAGGAATTTTGCACGGAGATGGCTAGGCGAAATGCAGCAGCTGGTTATCCTCAGAGAAATCTAGATATGTTGTTAGGAGAGGGACCTTATGAAGGTCAGCTGCAACAAATTAAATATGATCCTGCCCATATACTCACAATCACTTCAGCTGTGGTTAGGGCATGGAAAACTTTACAGGGGCGTGGAGATTTACAAGGTAAATTATCTAAGGTAATACAAGGAGCTAATGAACCTTACGCTGAATTTGTAGATAGGCTTATACAAACAGCTACCAGAATCTTTGGGGATGTAGAACAAGCGATGACATTAATAAAACAACTAGCCTACGAACAAGCAAATAGATGGTGCAGGGAGGCCATTAGACCATGGAAACATGGAGACTTAAACACATATATTAAATTATGTAGAGACATTAATGAACAAGGGCAAGTCTTGGCAGCTGCAGTACAACAGGCTTTAGGTGCCAGGCCAAAAACATGCTACAATTGTGGACAAACAGGACATTTTAGAAGGAGTTGCTCCATAGGAGGAGGGTTTAACAAAACTGGATATGATCAAAGGGGTAGAATACCGGGTATTTGCCCACGATGGCATAGAGGAAGACATTGGGCTAATGAATGCCGTTCTCAGACTACTGTAGAGGGTACTCCGTTATCAAAAAAATGGACAAGGACCAGGTGTTTACCCATGATATCATGGAGAAAAACATTGGGCTCCATTGCCAAAAAATGGACAGGGGGGCCCAATGCTCCGGGGCCCA
>NW_026000059.1:452210-502550 GCF_001458135.2 Marmota marmota marmota | reverse complement strand
AAAATTACTTGGAAATCAGAAAGACCAGTATGGGTTCCTCAGTGGCCCCTGACTAAAGAAAAGATACAAGCAGCCCATGACCTGGTCAAACAACAATTAGCAGAAGGACATATACAACCTTCTGTATCTCCCCATAATACTCCCATTTTTGTCATCAAAAAGAAATCTGGTAAATGGAGATTATTGCAAGATTTAAGAGCCATTAATAATGAGATGGTTATTATGGGACCTGCTCAATCAGGGATTCCTCAATTGTCTGCTTTGCCAAAAACCTGGTATGTTTTAGTTATAGATATTAAAGATTGTTTTTTTTCAATTCCAATTCATCCTGAGGATAGTCCACGTTTTGCATTTACTATCCCTGCACTGAATCATGAAGGTCCTGATCAGAGATATGAATGGAAAGTACTCCCTCAAGGGATGGCTAACAGCCCAACTATGTGTCAAATTTATGTTAACAAAGTAATCCAGCCACTTAGAAATCAAAATCCTGAACTACAAATATTTCATTATATGGACAATGTATTATTAGCACACAAAGATAAAAACACATTGCTAGAATGTTATGCCACACTTACGAATTTATTAAAAAATTATAATCTAGAGATAGCAATAGATAAAGTACAATTAAATCTTCCAATTAATTATTTAGGAGTTCTATTATCCTCAACCATGGTCCATCCACCAAAAATTCAAATACGAGTAGATCAACTCAAATCATTTAACGACTTTTAAAGTTATTAGAAGACATAAATTGGATAAGGCCTTATCTAGGCCTACCAACAGGAGAGTTGGGACCTTTATTTGATATCCTAAAAGGTCCATCAGATCCAAATTCACCCCGAATGTTAATGCTTGAAGCAAGAAAGACATTAAAAATCATTGAAACATATATGGAAAATATGCATTTGGATAGAATTGATATAAGTTTGCCTTTATTATTTATTGTACTACCAACAAAAATATTCCTACAGGAGTATTTTGGCAAGAAGGTCCATTATTATGGATACATTTATCTTATTCTCCTAACACTATTCTTACTAGGTATCCTGAGGCTGTAGGACAATTAACACTCAAAGGAATAAAAGCAGCAAAGGGAGTGTTTGGAATTTCTCCCAATAAAATTATTACTCCATTTACTATGGATCAAATTGATGAGTTAGCTAATGAGTTAAATACTTGGGCAATAATCATGTGCAAATCTAATGTTTCATTTGGTAACCACTTACCATCTAAACCTTTATTGTCTTTTTGGTCATTGCATCCTGCAGTTTTTCCAAAAATGACAAGAAAAATACCTATCATGAATGCTCCAAATATATTCACTGATGGGTCAAATAATGGTACAGTAGCAGTAGTTACACCTGATCAAACTTTTACATTTTTAGTACCCAAACAATCAGCTCAAAAGGTAGAGCTTAAAGCAGTATTACAAGCTTTTGTGATGTTTAAAGATTCTGTATTTAATTTATTTTCTGATAGTCAGTATATAGTGAATGCTATAGTATCCCTTGAAGATGCTGGTAGGATTTCCCCTTCCGCTACTGTTTTCTCTTTGCTTTCCACTATACAAAGTCTAATCTGGGACATAAAAGATCCATTCTTTATAGGACATATCAGGGCACATACAGGATTGCCTGGAGCCCTTAGTTTGGGCAATGATTTAGCAGATAAAACTATACATGACATACATATTTTTTCTACGCTAGAAGAAGCTACAAATTTTCATAAATCCTTCCATGTCAATGCAAGTACTTTACAAAAGCATTTTAAAATAACTAAGGAACAAGCTAGACAAATAATAAAACAATGTCAAAATTGTGTGACCTTTTTACCACAAGTTAATCTTGGAGTCAATCCTAGAGGACTGATACCTAACCATATTTAGCAGATGGACGTCACACACTTGCCAGAATTTGGAAAATTAAAATATTTGCATGTTACAGTTGATACTTCTTCCGGATATTTGATGGGTTCCCTTCATGCTGGAGAAAAAAACTAAAGATATTATAGCTCATTGCTTACAAAATTTTGCCACTGTGGGCGTTCCAAAACAGTTAAAAACAGATAATGGCCTTGGCTATACTTCTACGTCTTTTAAGCAATTTTGCTCATCATTTGGCATTACTCATATATCAGGAATTCCATACAATCCACAGGGACAAGGCAAAGTTGAAAGAGCTCATCAAACTATTAAAATGTACTTATTAAAGCAAAAAGAGGGAATTGGGAAGGGGTATATATCCCCCAAAGATAAACTTAAAATAACTCTTTTTCTCTAAACTTTTTAAATTTGGATTCATCAGGGCTTAGTGCTGCGGAAAGGCACATGTGTCCAAAAAATGTACATAAGCCCAAGGTACTTTGGAAGGATATTCTAACAGGACAATGGAAAGGTCCTGACCCAGTAATTGTCTGGAGTCGGGGTTCTGTTTGTGTGTTTCCACAGGGAGAACAGCAGCCGATTTGGATTCCAGAGAGACTAACTAAAGCGATTTCTACAGACCAAAAAGAAGATGACTTGGCTCAAATCCATAACAGCTGATATCCAGAGCTCCAGCTTGGCTATTCTTACATCTGCAACAGTGATTCTCCCACACCTGGAGGCTGATGAATAATGAACAACATTAAGGCCTATTTCAAATGTAAAAAACCTTGGGGCTTGCTTGTGGGAATACCTTCAGACCCATATGCAAGTTACAGGAAGAAGAATGGGATATCAAAAGAAGAGTCAAACCCAGGTGGTAACCAGGATGCTTTTTTTAATATCTATTTTATTATTGCCCTTTCCCACATCATGAAGTTCTATTTTATTTTTTGAGCTCATACAGACCTAGGTTAATGTTTTTCTGAACAGTTCTATTTTTTGACTGTGGAGTTTTTAAACATTGCAATGGAGATTTCACCTGTGAAAAGCTATAAGGCCTTTACTATTATGTTATGTGTTGTATGAATTGTGTTATGTGTGCACATTTGTGTTTTGTGTTGTATGTCTGTATGTGCATATGTCCATATTTCATATATGAGGAGCGCTCATGAAAAAATGGATCCAAATTTTTTTATTCATGTGATTTAAATGGTTTAATTTAAATTGGGTAAACAGCTGTAGAGGATTGTTTTAAAATGTGTACAAAAAAGGAGATTAACAGATCTGTTTGTTTACTTTCACCTTTCCTTTTCATTATATCTAATTCTATTCAGGATACTAAATTGTTTAGAAAATTGCTTTTTTTTAGTGCCTGCTGGAATGTTACATAATTTTTTTTTTAGCCATCATTGCCAGAATTCCTATCTTCATCCCAGTGCTGGTGAAGACAAAGGTAAAACCAAACTACAGCTTCTGCGATAGCTATCACAACAAACTGTATAAACTGATGCATCAATGAATAATGTAACTCAACAAGTGATGCTCAGTCAAGGAGTCGATTTACTTTGGGAGGAAATGGACATATTAATGGATTCCTCTGCTTTGAACTACTTGCAGAACTTGCCTGGACTGTGTATCACTTGTACGCATTGTGAACTATCTGTTGGTGCAGCGAATTGTGGTAGTGCTGGGGTATCAATTGGCTTGGTGTCGTGGCATTTTGTATCCTCCTCCCTTCTGCTTGTGATGGTCGTTATCCACAAGTATGGCTAAAAATGCTGGGCCGGTAATCAATGACGGGTAACATCCCATTGCAATGGTACCAACCTAAGACAGGAGGCTGATGATTTGAGGTTAGACCATCCAATGACGGGTAAGGACCATAGGTAGTATTGGACAACCTAAAACAGGCACGGTCCCTAAGCCACACACTTGTTGTTTAATTAAACTGAAGGGTGGAGATGTTGAGAGCCACAGCCGAGTTAGGATGGTGCATGGCATTTTGCCAGAAGGAATGGTTGGGAGGTAACGCCAGCGAGCCATTAGGATGATGATAATTAAGTTAAGCTGTGTATAATTATTAAGATAATGACTGATTGCTGTAACTGGATGATGCTAAATTGAAACAAGCTGTGTATTCAGTTGTGTATACAAACCTCTGCTGTCCGGCGATAAGGCGGCTCCTGCTACCTCGGGTGCCCTCCACTTTTGGTTCTCGTGGAATTTCTGTGGAGTTCTGGTGGAGTTCCCATTGGGTTCAGGCAATAAAGTAGTTCCTGTTTGAACCTACAAGTGGCTCGTGACCTCCCGGTTATTTGTGCCCAGCCAGACTGCAGCAGTCCTGGGCTGTGCTTCCCACGGCTCTGCCTCTGGCTGGCTCCAGATGACTCCAGCAGGCTCTGGAGAGGCAGTCAGCACCCAGCAGCCCGATACTGCTGGATCTGAAGTGGCATTTTACAAAATGGGTGTAGTGTGCTTCTTCTTTAGAAAACAGCAGGTTCCGGTCTCCACCAGAGACTCTGAGCCTCTGTGCTGGGGGAGGTTGGGGGTCTTGACACCTGCGCCTCCACCCCAGCTCAGCGGTGAGTTCTGGGCAGGGTCCTCCAGAGGCAGAGAGAGCAGCCAAAGTGGCCGGGATGCAGGGGAGGGCTTTGGGTTCTCACAGAAGAGTCCTAGTTATTCTACCTTAAAAGTTTACCCCTGAGGGACAGATCACGAGCTTGCTGTTGACTGGGCAGGACGTTTCAGCCAGGACAGGCCAGTGGAGGCAAGTCCCTCCATGGAGAGCTTTCCATAGCTGAAGACGGTTCTTGGACCCAAGGGCAAAGGCTGCCGTTCTTGGTAGGAGGTGCGCCTGGCACCCACTCAGGTCTGGAAGACTCGGCAGAGGGCTTGCAGAAGCCTGAGGGAGGAGACTCCTCCTGGGCCCTGCTGTCCACCTCGGCATGCTGCCTTGTCTGCAGACCTGGCCTGGAGAGTGTCTGCCCCTCCCTGAGGCGGGCGCCTTTGTCCTGGGACTGCCCTCCTGCTGCCGAACGCTGGCAGATTCAGGGTACCACCAGCAGGAGGTGGGCGCCTGGAGTGGGGTCTGCCTGGCTGCCCTGTCCCCAGTGACCAGTCCCTCAGCATGGCCTTTCTCTTTCTTAAGAGCAACTACAGAAAACAAAACAAAAGTCCAGTCCAAGACGCAAAAGCCTTGTGTCCCAAGGGCAACTGAGCCACACACTCCGCCTCTCTGTGTCACTGGTGTGGTTCCTGAGAGTGGTTCTGATTCTTTATTACTAATCCGAGTACCCTAGACTAGGACAGCTCATGTTTCCCGCTTTTCTTTGTTTTCAAAATTCAAGATACCTTTTGGAAGTTACTCCATTTGTTCTGCTACGCATGCACATTAACAGAATTCTGGAGATACTCATTCAAGAGCCGGCCTTCCTGGGCTAGGTGCAGTGGCCATGCCTGTGATCCCAGCTACTGGGAGGCTGAGGCAGGAGGATGAAAGTCCAAGGCCAGTCTGGACAACTTATGGAGACCTTGTCTCAAAATTAAAACAAAAACAACAACAACAAAACCTGGGGCCGGAGGTGGGTGGCTCACGCTGGGGCACATGCCTCCCGTGTGGAGGCCCAGGGCTCCACCCCAGTGCTGTGGCAAAGAGAGCCAGCCTCTGCCTGTGGCTGCTTAGGTCCCAGAGCCTCAGAGCTCTTGGACGGTTCCTCCCGAGGGGACGGCGGCTGTGCCCTGAGTCTTTCCTGAACCCCAGCAGGAGCCACAGAAGGCCATCTGTGAGTGGGACACACAGGCACATGGGAGGCGCCCAAGTCCAGGACACTGCCCCATGCCAGTCTGCTCTCTGAAGGAAGAGCTCAGTCACTTGTCCCATGGGCCCCATGGCCTGCCTTGGTGGGCAGCCGGGTCGGGGCTGTGGGAAAACAGCTCTCCTTCTCGGGACTGGACTTTGCCGAAAGGGAAGCAGAGAGAAACTGCAGGAAAGGGGCTGTGGCAGGCCCCTGCCTGGCCTCTGGCTTTCTGTCCAGGCTCACGCAGGGCGCAGAGTCCAGGAGGTCCGTACAGGACTGACAGGCAGGCCGGCGATCGGGGCACAGACATTCCCGTGGACAGGTGGGGACCCACAGCGGGAACGGCATGCCGGCTCACCCCGTGCCGGGCCTGGGTGCGTGCATCTGGAAGGGGAGGTGGACACCGTGGGCCCTGTCCCACAGCCCCTCGCAGGCTGCCTTGGTGGCCTGCAGGGTGGGTGCTGATGGCTGCCTGTGATATTCCTGTACAGACCTGTGGCTGCTGGAGGCAGAGGCGGGACAGCCCCCCGGGAGCCCCAGCCTTGGCCCACAGTCCTGCAGAGGGCCGCTCTCCGCCTCGCTGCTTCATCTGTTTTTCTGCCCTCTCTGCTCTGCAGCACGCGGGTCACCCTCTGACCCGGAACCTGGCACCGCAGTGGCCTCGTCTCCCCTCGGCTCCTCCCCAGGCCGGCACCTAGCTCATCCTCCTACTGCAGCTTTGACACTCACACTCCACCCCTCGCCCGTGGTGACGTTCCACATGCGCGAGGAGCCCGCGGCCTCTCTGTCCCCATCTCCCCACCTCTGCCTTCCACAGTGCACATTGGCTGATATATTACTTTTATAAGGAAATAATAGATCATGCAGAGTGAGGACGAATGTGCTGATCCCAGATAACACCTGGTCTGCAGCGGTGGGTGCTGGCAGCCCACAGCAGCTCCAAGAGGCTTGCAGAGCCACGTGGGATGCCTTGGTTATTGTGTGGTGATGCTTCCCCAGGCTGATTCTGTGGTCTGATCACAGAGAAGGCAAGTAACTTTCCCCAGGTCACACAGCAGCAAGTGACAGGACCTGGCACTGGAGCCCCATTTTGGTTTTTGTGGCCCTGGGTATTGAACCCAGGGCCTCACACGTGCTAGGCAAGCGCTCCACCACTGAGCCGCACCCAGCTCTTTTGATTTCATTTTGAGACAGGGTCTCCCTTAGTCGCCCTGATGGGCCTGGAGTGTGGGGCCCTCCTGCCTCAGCCTCTTGAGTAGCTGTGATCACAGGTGAGGGCCCATGTCGCCCCAGCCCCGACTCATCCCCAGCATGTTCAGTTTTAGGGACGATTTCCCTTATGGAGAAAGAAATAGGTGAAGTGCGGACATCATCGAGTTTGTCAGTAAGAGAGGGTTGGGAGAGACTCATTTGGTGGTGCTTTGTCCACTCCTCGGCAGTGACCACAGCTGCTGGATGCTGTGTCTCTATGTAGGGCAGCAGTGTGAGCGTGTGCAGGGAGCCGGGCAGCGAGGGCCATTGAGATGGGGATGAGTCCGTACCACTTTACTGAAGCCAGATTTAAAGACAGGTAGTTAGTGTAGTTAGGTGAATCGGGTCTAATATCCAGTCAATAAAGGAAATAGAATTCAGTCTGAGCCTGGGAATCCAGAACAACCTCTGGGAGATTGAAATGACCTGGCCCATCCCAAAGAACTGATAACCAAGCAGCTCCCAGCAAGACAGGGAGATGCCAATCAAACCACCCAGGCCCTTCCGGCCCAGATCACTCCTCCCTGCCCCAATGCCCACCTGCCTTCCACCTGTGTCCTTCCCACCTGCATCCCCCACCACATGCAGGATAGAGGAAGATAAGCCAAATGAAGGACAGGAATGTAGAAGAACAAAAGAAGACCTTAGATATAAACAAGGGAAGACCTCCCCTTTCCACGGACTCCGCCTCTCAGGTGCCCTCCTCCTGGGTGGGAAGTCTTTTGCTACCCTTTAATAAAGCCTTCCACTTCCCACTCTGCTCTTGCCTCCACATGTTTCTCTGATGCCCTGCTTCAGCATTAGGGAAGCAACCACTCTTCACGGTAAACGGCGATGTATTTATTTCACGGTCTGATGCTCTTCCTCTCAGCCCCCTGACAGAGTCCAAACCAGGAAAGAAAGCAAGCTTCAGAAACGGGCATCCTCAAGGCTTCTTCAGGAGGGTCGACTGCATCCCCAAGGAGGATCTTCCGAAATGTCAGAGCAATCCTGCTTCCTTGCACCAACTCCTCCTATAAAAACAAAGGAGGCCAAACCCCAACGACGTGTCCTTTGGCACGCGGGACTTCATCCCTGCCTGTGGACCCAGGTCTTGCTGACGTGTCCATGTGTGTTTGATCTGGTGTGCTGGCAACAAATAACTTGCTGGCAATCAGAACTTTTCTCGGGAAATTAACTTGCAGACTCACTGGCCGGACCTGGTGCTCAAGGTGGCGCTGTGGAAGGACAACCCATTGCGTACCCATTGGATTCCAGAAAACCGCTGTTCTGAGGGAAAAACAGGATATTTACTTGTAAAGTGTTTTATGTTTAAGGTATATTAATTTAATAACTACTATCAATAATTCTGTGGCTTCAGTATTTTACCCACCATTAGTTCAGGAAACTGAAGAGATTAAAGTGACTCTGCCCAAGGCCAGGGAGCTATTCTGAGGGAGTCATCCAGGTGAACTGAGGCCACGGCTGCCTCGGGGCTGGGCCTGTTAACACAATCGTGGGTTCACTTAGAAGCTAAGTCAAGATGACCCCATCTCTGCCCACACACCTTTCCCTGCTCCCCTTCCCTGTCCCGCCTCCTGCAAGAGCCCACTTACCCAGAGGCTGACATCTCCCCTCCCCTGAACCCTGACCACAGCACTCACAGACTTTCTGAGTACAGACAGGGGCCTGCCAACTCCAGGAGCTGGTGCTCATGTGCCTGCTCCTCCTGCCCTCTCCCCTTTGTGGTTCTTGCAGTTTTGAAGCTTGCTCTCCACCTGCAATAGCAAGCGGAAGCCGACCCCAGTGCACAACCCAGGCTCTGACTTAGAAAACTTTAATTCAGAGGAGTTCTGCTGCTATTCTCTCTGCACAGAGGCAGCCTGTCATATTTCCTGACAATAAATTTGCTTCCACTTAGCGTCAGGGTGTTGTATTCAGTGATTTTAGTCCTTCCCTAGCAGTGCCTAGCCTTGGGGCCATGCCTGCCCCTGGGGCCAGGTCTACAGTTGGGCCATGCCTGCCCCTAGGGCTATGTCTGCTCCTGGGGCCATGTCTACAGCTGGGCCATGCCTACTTTTGGGGCCATGTCTGCTCTGGAGGTCATGCTTTCTCCTGGGGCCAGGGGCTGCAGGTGGACACTGCCTACCCCTGGGCCCATCGACACCAGCTGCCCGCTCATGGGAAGCTCCTTCAATCCCACTTTTCCATGCTTGGTCTGATTAGAAAACTCTCATCTGATGTGACCTCTATCTCCTGGGCCACAGAAAATGACCTTGGAGTGGCTACCCAGTGAGCATGCACTTATCAAGGCAGTCCTCCTGACCAGGACTGGACTACAAGGGGACCTGAATAATGAGGGACTTTTCTTGTAGATATATGTATTTTTTATTTCTCTTGGATGAAGGATGGCAGAAGGCAAGGGAGGCCATCTGGGCAAACTTCTTCTTCATTGGCTAGGAAGCTGTTCATGTGGAAACCAGAGGCCGTGGGAATAGTCATGGACACATTGAAAGATTCGGTCCAAGAAAAGGAAGCGGATGTTCAGGTGGAGCCAGGTGGAGGAGTGGGACTGGAAACAAGACCCGGTCTGGTTGCCCTGAAGTCCACTGCTTTATCTTTCCTCCAGTTTGGTCTCCTGGATCAATAGATATCTCTTTCCCTTTGCCCAAGTTAATTCTAGTTGGCTGTATGCAATTTCCACCCAAAGAGTAAAGAGGCAGAAACAGAATTTGGATACCTTGCTTGCCCCCATTTCTGTGCCTCCCACCAGACCACAGTATCTCCCTCCCTCTGTGCCAGGAGAGATACAGCAGGCCCACCCTAAGCCCACAACAGGCCCTACCAGGCCCAAAGCCGGCCCCCACAGCAGGTCCTCACCATCTCCAGGCCCACAGCAGGATGCCACAAGGCCCCCACCAAGCCCACACCAGGCCCTCACCAGGCCCTCACTAGACCCTGACCAGGCCTGCTAAGAGCCAAGTATATGATGCATGGCATTTTTGGTCGAAAGGTGTCGCCAGCTAGCCATGGAGATGATATGATTATGTTAAGATTTGCATTCATATGGATATTGGACTCCTGCTGTCCACCTAGGCCGGCTACGGGACTCCTGGAGAGTTCCCATTGGTTGGGGAAGTACAGTAGGAGGGAGTTCCGGGGGAGGAGCTCTCTCTGCAGGTCCGGGAGGAGGCCGCGTGGGTGGAAAAAATCTTCCCGGATGCGTACCGGACATTGGCGGCAGTTTCAAAAAATAATAAAGTTTGTTCCTGCTGGAGTGGCTCGTGATTTTGTGCCCAGCCAGACTGCGGCACAGGCCCACAGCAGACGCTTACCAAGCCCTCACCAGAGCCATACCAGGCCCCCATCAAGCCCTCACCAGGCCCTCACCAGGCCCTCACCAGGCCTACACTGGCCCACAGAAGGCTCTCTCCAGGCCCACAACAGACCCACAGCAAGTCTGTAGCCTCTCTTGCCTGTGTTCCTCTTGCGTGTCTTCCCATGATTGGAAGTGTGTTATTTCCCATGGGTGTGTGTTGTTTGTTTTCTCTACCAAGTCGCCTTATTTGTCCAGTCATGGTCAGGGTTTGTGAAGGGCTACCATGGCTCACAGAGGCCATCACAAGAGCCCTCATTTTACTTGTACCTAATGCTCAAAATGCCCTGCCTTTACCTGACCCTTCACTCACTGCTGGGTGAAAGGGGGAAGGGTAGTCCCTCTCTTTTTTATCCCAATTTCCTATTCCTGTGTTGCTCAGGGTATTATTTGCTATAACAGTGATCTTCTTTTTAATATCTAATGTTCAAATGTCTCCACTTATTTCATTTCAACACTTCTCCTTTATTTGATTTGTTGAATTGTAAAATCTACATACTGAACCTATGTCGGCACAGCTGATGATTTTGAGGCATGGTTTTGCATCTGACAGTATACACAGAGGTAAGCTATCGGGGTTGATGTGAAATGCACCTTAATTCCCTGGGAGAAGCAAAGCTCTGTCGTGCCGCTGACGTGGCGTGAGATGTTGAGGAATGTGGACAGCTCTCCTGCCCACAGAAAACCTTGCTAGAGGCACTCAGTAGCTGAAAATTAAGCAAATGTACTCATTCCAGTCTGCTCTATTGCATGGGTCAAATTGCCCTGGCTAATGAGAACCAAGTGTTAATGATGCATAACTGCTTCTGCACTAACTGCCCTTGGTGCAGCCACGTCTGTTTGTCACACACACACTGTCCTTGCTTGACCCCCACCGCTGGGCTGGGTCAGAGTCGACCATCTCTGCTCTACAGAAGAGAAGCCTGGGACTCGGAGGTGAGGCAGCTCGGCTCCCACCTGCCCCTCACAAGCAGAGCAGGACGTGAAGCCAGCTGTGGCAGAGGCTAGGCTCTGCATCCTTAACCCTCACACTGTCCCCTCTCTTTTGAGGCTCACTAAAATAATAAATACATCTCTTTATTTTATAGTGTAGAACAGAGACCTGCCCAAAGGCCCCTGATTCCCAGTAACCAACCAGGATCCTGATGGCTCAGGCCTGCTTCCTGAACAGAGCCATTGCTACACTGGGCGGGGTCTTGATCTCAGCGAGCAGGCGGCAGGGCTCCTGCTCTTTAAAAGGCATGGCCACCTGGGGCTGGGGTTGTGGCTCAGCCGGAGAGCACTTGCCCAGCATGTGTGAGGCATGTGTGAGGCCCTGGGTTCAATCCTCAGCACCACATAAAAAATAAATAAATAAAATAAAGATCCATTGGCCACTAAAAAAATTAAAAATAAAAAAGGCATTGCCACCTGGACTCCTGCCCAGACCCGGGCCTCAGTGCAGACTGGCACGCTCTGCCTTCTGTTGGTGTCACCGCACCAACTGCAGCAGCTACCTTCCAGAACAGACACCCATGCCCAGGGTCCTTACTACGATAAGGGGACTCTTCTGATTTGTGGCTGCTTCGCTCTTTTCCTTCTTAGTCACTTGTGACTGTCATTGTTGGCAACCAAGAGAAGGGACAACCTTGTCCTGTGTGTTCAGGGTCTCTTGGTGTCAGGCCACAGTGTCCATGGGAGGGAGCTGAGTGCCTGGGTCATGAGCACCTGCTCAAGAGTGTGAGGAGAAGGGGCAGAGCTGCCTGGGTGCCTGGCTGCCTGGCTGCCTGGGTGCCTGGGTGCTGTGACTGCTGTGGCTGCTGTGACTGCTGTGGCTGCCTGGGTGCCTGGGTGCCTAGCTGCGTGGGTGCTGTGACTGCTGTGGCTGCCTGGGTGCCTGAGTGCCTGGCTGCCTGGGTGCCTGGCTGCCTGAGTGCACCTCTGAGGGTCTCTGCCTGAACCCCACAGCTTTTCAGGTTTTTGTGTGATGACACAAAACGTATCTTTTATTTCTAGATCTCCAAATAAGTTATCAAGTTTATTTCAAAAGGCAAATATCTGAATAATAGGAGTTTTGTCTTTGAAGATTATGGGCCTCCACTAGCTTTGAGGTACACTGGTTTCTAATTACATCCAAGGCCCTGCAGAGGTACAAGATGAGCCCTGCACAACCGTAGGAAGGTGTTGGTTCCAACTGAAACATCCGACTTACTCTTCACAAACCTTTGTCTTTATGTACTAAATTCTTTATTAACTAAATTCACTACGTCTGTGGAGTTTCCTGGAAGCATTTTGGGGAAATGGAGCCTGCCTGTCAGTGGCAGTGCTGTGGGTGGAGGACGCCGCTTCCTCAGGGTCTGGAGACCTCTGCTGGAAGGGCTTTGCAGGGCTGCCCAGCCCCAGGGTCCTGCCTGTGTCCCCAGCAGGAGCGCAGCGGCCAGTGGCCCTTCCTTCCAGTGTGGACAGGCTTGCTCTGCTGGATCTGGGACGTGAGCTCCAGAAACAATCCGGAGCTGGCTCCCGGGACGGAGGCTGTGTCCTTTGTTTATTGTTTGTTTTTGACCTTTCCTTCCCAAGAAGGACGGCTCCCGCCTTTCTCATCTCTAGTCAGGACACCTGCCAAGTTCCAGACCCTCAGCAGGGAGGAGGCACACAGCCACCCTGGCCTGGACCCTGGGTGGCTCTGTAACTTCTCCTCTTGGCTTCTCTTTCTTCTACAGGAAAGGCTCAGTGCCTAAGGCCAAAGGAAGTGGTGGACACACTCAGTCACAGGAACACAGCCCTCCACCTGCTGCGGGTCAGGTGTGCCCCACACTGGGTAGGGGGCGCTGAAGGGCAGGCCTGGGGTACCGTGCCTGGACTCAGCTGCTGTCCAAAACTACTGAGAAGGCCGACTGGAGAGAGCACAGGACCCTGTCCCTGAGCAGGGGCATCTACACCTCAGAGAGGAAGGAAGGCTCACAGGTACACGGGACAGCAGACTGTGCCCTTCCAGGTGACTTGAGCACAGCTTGTGAGTCTTACAGGAGTGGGAACAGCCAGGGCTTGCCTGACCTGATGCACCCTTCTAAACAAAGCCGGACTCTGCTCTCAGCCAGAGGTGGACCAGGTGACCCAGCAGCTCCTGGCCCTCTTAGGTGTGGAGACCAGATGACCCAGCAGCTCCTGCCCCTCTTAGGTGTGAAGACCAGGTGACCCAGCAGCTCCTGACCCTCCAGGTGTGGAGACCATGTGACCCAGCAGCTCCTGGCCCTCCAGGTGTGGAGACCAGATGACCCAGCAGCTCCTGGACCCTCCAGGTGTGGACACCATGTGACCTAGCAGTTCCTGGCCCTCCCATTTGTGGAGACCATGTGACCCAGCAGCTCCTGGACCTCCCAGGTGTGGAGACCAGGTGACCCAGTAGTTCCTGGCCCTCCCCAGTGTGGAGACCATGTGACCCAGCAGCTCCTGACCCTCCAGGTGTGGAGACCAGGTGACCCAGCAGCTCCTGACCCTCCAGGTGTGGAGACCATGTGACCCAGCAGCTCCTGACCCTCCAGGTGTGGAGACCAGGTGACCCAGCAGCTCCTGACCCTCCAGGTGTGGAGACCATGTGACCCAGCAGCTCCTGACCCTCCAGGTGTGGAGACCAGGTGACCCAGCAGCTCCTGACCCTCCAGGTGTGGAGACCATGTGACCCAGCAGCTCCTGACCCTCCAGGTGTGGAGACCAGGTGACCCAGCAGCTCCTGACCCTCCAGGTGTGGAGACCATGTGACCCAGCAGCTCCTGACCCTCCAGGTGTGGAGACCAGGTGACCCAGCAGCTCCTGACCCTCCAGGTGTGGAGACCATGTGACCCAGCAGCTCCTGGACCTCCCAGGTGTGGAGACCAGGTGACCCAGCAGCTCCTGACCCTCCAGGTGTGGAGACCAGGTGACCCAGCAGCTCCTGACCCTCCAGGTGTGGAGACCAGGTGACCCAGCAGTTACTGGCCCTCCCCAGTGTGGAGACCAGGGTGACAAAGTAACTTGTAACCCTGCCAGCTGTGGAGATGGTGGTGACCCTACAGCTCCTAGTTTTTCCAGGTAAAAAGACCAGGGTTACCCAGTAGCTCCTAGACCTCCCCGGTGTGGTGACTAAGGTGACTGAGCAGCTCCTTATGCTCCAGGAGAGAGTCTGCTCATTTTTGGAATTAATACTCGACCAGTAAAAGAAGTATTAATTAGATCCAGGCGCGGTGGTCCATGCATGTAATCCCATGGGAGGCTGAGACAGAAGGATCATGATTTCAAGGCAAGCCTCAGCAACTTAGCAAGGTCCTAAGCAACTCAGTGAAACCCTGTTTCTAAAATAAATGTTGAAAAGGCTGGGGATGTGGCTCAGTGGTAAAGTGACCCTGAGTTCAACCCCTAGTACAAAAGAAACAAAAAAGAGGAAGTATGAATTATGTATTTTAAGACATAAAAATAGCATAAAATTATAAGTGGAGAACAAGTACATTTAAAACAGAATCAAATCAATCAGAGTCCATGGAATTGAAGTGTGGTTTAAATCAAGAATTCAATGCATGGGCTGAAGAGTGGATCTGACCTGGCTCAGGACAGAACTAAGGCATCAGCCCCAAGACATCATCCAGCAGGAGCTCCGTGAAGACGGAAGGCGGGAGCCATCCAGCCCTGAGACACGGGCTGCAGATGCAGGCCCTCTGTGGACAGCGCCCAAGGAAGGTGCTCACATGTCCCGAGTGGTGGCAGACGGGGGATAGCAGGAGCTTGGAGAAGGTGGAGGCTCAGTCTGGCGATGGGTGAGCTGAGTAGATCTGAGCCTGAGGGAGTCAGTGGAGGCCCCCAGTCCTGAAGGCAGTGGAGAAGGGTGGGGCCAGGCAGCCCTGGAGGACTTGGTGCTGCCGCAGGCAGGGAGGCCCCCTCCAGAAGCACTGGGCTAAGGATCTGAGAAGTACTTCGGGAACCTGGGGTGGAGGTAGACTCTGGTCTGAGGCTGGACAGAATCTGGAACCTGACGTGGCTCTGGATGGCCTGTCACCACCACATAGGTGGGAGCGTTTTAAGTGACAGTGATTGATAGTTTGCCCAGGGGGAGTGATCTGAGAGCAGGACGGGGCTGGGCGGAGCACAGAGACAGCAGGGAGAGCCGACTGGGACCTGCTCCTTGGAGGCTTTGAAATCCCACCCTGTAGAAAGGCCCGGGCTGCTGCTGTCTCCAGGGGCCCTGTAAGTCCCTTCTCTCCTCAGGGTGGTTCCACCCCACCCCCTTCTCAGGTCTCAGCTCCTCAGGCTGACACCCTCCGGCACTCTGCCCCTGCATTCTTCACCCAGGGTGTTACTGCCTCCCCACCCCTCGACCCCCTCTGAGTGACAGCCCCAGGTAACTCTCCAGGGTGGTTACTACTCAGCAATGCATCCCGCGCAGAAGTGCGGTTTATCAGAGTGTTTGCTTTGGTGGCAGAACATACTGGGGCCCTGTAGTGACACCATGATAAGAAAATGGCCTTACTGCAGCCACAGAATCATCAGGGGTTAAGACTGGTTCAGGGAGTCCTGTCACATGGTGTGTGGAGGGCTGTGCTCGCTTCCTGCTGGGTTTATTTGGAAATGAGTAGGATTTCATGGCTTTCCTGGAACCAGATCATTAATTATATGGTACAGAGATTAAAAGGTAAGGCTCTGGAGTAGCACCTGCACCTGAACCTTGAGTCTGCTGCTTATAAATGTGAGCTCCTGGGGAGATGAACTGACCTTCTGTACCTCCCTTTCCTCACCTGAGACAATCTCACTGCAGCTACTCAGGGGGTGGCACTGGGATTAAACGAGGTGGTGTGCAATCCGGGTGAGCAAGCCCAGTGATTATTAGCTGTCACCGCTGTCTTGCACAGAGCTCCAGTGCCCGTCCTTACTATCGTCCAGCATGTCCAACTGGACACTCCCCAGACCCCTCCTAAGGCACTCCATGTGCTCTGTCCAGTGTCAGCACGCTTAGCGCCTCCTCTCTGCTCCTGCATCCAACGCATCCTGAGGCCAGGCCAGTCCCTCCCCTGTGACAGGTCAGCCTGTCCTTCTGCCTCTCATCTCCACTTTACCCTCAGCTCCCTAGGCCTGTGCAAGGGCTTCCTGCTGGAGCTCCTTGCCTTCCCCACGCCTTCAATCCATCTTCCATGTTCACTTCTGGCCAAGGTCCCTCTATGGATTTCCATTTCTTTTAGAAGAAATTCCAGCCCCCGTGTTGGCCTCCAGAGCCCCTCCTGGACAGTGATCTGCCGCCTCCCTGCCCGAGCTCACACCTCTGTGGCCATCTGTTGGTGCTGTCTGGAAGGCCCTTCCCCGGCTCCTCACAGGGCCTGCCATCTCGTCTCTGAGTCCCTGCAGTCTGAAGAGCAGGGAAGGTTCTTGACCCTCTTGCGGTGGTCTTCCTGGTTTCTCTGCTTACCTCTTGTCTACCGCTTTCCTAGCACTCACCTCTGGGCTTTGGTCCTCCTCGTCTCTCTCGGCCACTGTAACCCTTGTATGCAGCAGAGCCCCTGCAGCCATTGCACTACAGCAGATCCTAAGAACCGAAAGACCAAATGAAGTCTTCTGTGCCAAAAACTGACTTGAAGATTGAGAAACCACAGTGTTCTCAGTTTATCCTCATTCAACAAGTTTGTGTTGAGGATCCACTGTGCTTCATCCCTTTGTCTATAGAGGGCTGGCAAGAAGAGGTGCGTCATTATCTCTGACATCAAGTGTGAACGAGATGTCAGGGAACCACACAGAGGGCATCCCCAGTTTTGGAGGATAAGGACATTTGAGCTGTAGGGACGAGCAGGTCCACCAGCTAGGAGCGGAGAAGATGCTGCAGAAAGAGGGAAGAGCATCCTGGGGGTCATAGAGAGGAACTGGAAGTAGATTGGTGCTTGATAAGATAGATCTAGCCCTTCAGGATGAAGGAAAATAAAATCATTTTGATGAGTTTGAGTAGTTCAATATTAGTGGATCTGCAGTTCAGAATGCAGTGATTATCGACAAAGGAACCATAAGAAACTGGATGTGGAGGGACATAGTCTGATGCTATTTTAGCAGGCCAGATAAAAGGGGATGAAAACTTTAGTGGTAGCACCAGGAATAACATGCTTCTGCATGCCACTTGGGTACCTGGGTCTTCTGTCCAGCTGGGTTTCAGCTGCTTTCTGTAAAGGAGTTTGACAAGATAATGTCTATGATCCCATTCAGCATGATGTATCTGGGATTCCTCGTTATTGCATTTAACTCTCAAGTTTCCCAAACATGCAGAGGTCATGTGATCTGCATCTTTCTATCAGGCATTTACAGATGAGAATAGACTGTGGAACAAAAGGCTCAAATTCAAATCCCAGGTCTACCACCCTCCAGTAGTTCAACCCTCTCATACATTTCGTGTTTCAGTTTCTTCATATATAAAATGAAGATAACAGTATTGGTACAGAAAAGCTTAAATAAGAAAATAAAGCTAAATCACTTAGTTTAGGTATTGGTATATCATGAGTATTTAGAATGAGTAGCTATCATCATCACCACCTCCATCATTGTCACCATTATCATTACCACCACGACCGTTATTTCTACCGTCATCACCATCACCATATCACCACCTCCAATATCACCATCACTACCACCATCATCACCATCATCACCATCACCATCATCAGCACCATCACCATCAACATTACCATCGCCATCGCCATCATCAGCACCATCACCATCAGCACCCCCATCACTATCAGCACCCCCATCAGCACCATCATCACCATCACAATCATCACCACCACCATCATAATCATCCCCATCACCATCAGCACCACCATCATTACCACCATCTGCATCAGCACCATCACCATCACCATCAGCACCACCACCAGCATCACCATCACCATCAGCATCAACCTCATCACCCTCATCACCATCACTCTCATCACCCTCATCACCATCATCACCATCACCATCACCACCACCATCATTACCACCATCTGCATCAGCACCATCACCATCATCACCATCATCACCATCATCACCATCATCATACCATCCCATCAGCACCATCATCATCACCATCATCATCACCTTCATCAGCAGCATGGCTGCTTTCCCTGAGGAGAGGGCTCATTATATGGAAAACACTTCACACATTTCTGGTGAGTGGCTGGGTATGCAGCAAAGGGAGTAACAATACAGGTGAATTCTGCCAGACAAACCTCTACTTAAGTTTTTCCCTTGAGTGTTTGGATAAGATATCTGCTAATTATATGAAAATACATAAACAGCTGTGAGGTCTGCAGGGCAAATCTCCAGGCCCATTGTCTTTAGAAGCCCACCTGCAGCGGCCTGTGGTAGAGAAGCGTGGATCAGAAATGTGCAGAACGGCCTGCTTCCTCTGATATTTCTTCATTTTGGAGATGAAGGTGGATTGGTTTGCCGTGGTCCTGTTGGGGACTTCTGCATTGTTCTTGAGCATGGACTACTTGTGTGGATCAAACACACACTGTTTCTAGGTACAGAGCTGAGGGGGCAAGGAGGGTGCCACCGTGGTCAGCTCTGGCCTTCTCTGCTCTCCCTTTGAGAAGCTCACGTTGTCAAGCAGCCTCTGTTACTGTGTTCTCCTTTCATGTTCATCTGTTTGGGGAGAATTTCAGATGGAGATAATGACGTTGGGCCACAGAGAATGTTCCTTTCCTTCCCCAGCGACATTGCCTCTGTCAGTAAGACAGGGAGGGAGCAGAGGCTCACATGCCGTCTGGAGCCACACGGGCTTCTTAGGAGCAGAAAGTGGGCTTGGAGGCCTGTGCTGAAGGCAGGCGAAGGCTCCCTGTCATTGGGCTCAGCTCTCTGGAGGAAGGACGCAGCACTGAAGGAGGACTCCTCTCGCTGGCCTCTCAAGCCTCCTGGCCTTCCTGGTACACACTCTGGCCTCCTTGCAGTCTTGATTGCATGTGAGTTTTGAAAACTTACCAGAGGTGTCCCTGCTCAGCTCTTAATCTCTTGAAGTTAATTTTTGGTACCTAGGCATTTTCATTCTATATTTAATTTTAAATATGTTGAAATCAAGATTCCATATTATTTAGGAAAGAATGAAGTCGTAGATTATGTGGCAGGAGAAGAATCTAACCTTTTCAGGTTTTTGAAATCCAACAGCTTCATCTGCTGAGTGCAAATTTGAAAAGAGGTATTGCTATTTCTGTCAAGCAGAATCTAAATGCTCCAAAGACGTGACCACATCTGTTAGACACCCTGGTGGCTGGGAGGCAGGAGGGCCATCCTGCACTCACTACCACTGTCCATAGATAGGGAAGCTGATTCCCCCAGACAAGCCTCTGTCTGCATCTGAGGTGGGGAGGGTGGAGCTGAGAGGAAGACATGCGGGGGCAGAGGAGGACATCAGTGGGGCAGGGAAGCCACCTGAGCATGCTCTGGTGCTGACCTGTAGTAGAATATGCCGCCTTTTCACGTGGAGAGATTGGTTTACATTTTATTTTGCTTTTAATGGACACATGGTAATTGTCCATTTTGTGGGGCACAACGTGGCATCAGTGTGCACATACAATAGGCACTGACCAAATCTGGATAAGGAGCAGGGGTGTCACTCCTCAGAGGGTGGCCAGCGCCCCTAGCCCGGCTCTGCTCCTACTGCAACACTGTGCAGCCAAACCCACGGGTCTCACCCCTCCGTGGGCGGGGTCAGCCCTCCTGGTAGAGCCCAGTTATTTTGAAACACAGGATACGTGGTACTGAGAGTGTGGTCGTCCTGGGGTACAGCAGAGCCCCAGGGTACCCGCTGTCTAACGGTGGCACTTCCTGCTGGCAGCCCTCCCTCCCTTCCCCACCTCTCCTGGGGCTGCTGACCACTCTTCTATTCTCAGCTCCTGAGCACTGACCTCACTGGATAGACTGGACAGGCCTGAGCCTCTTCTCACAGCTGTTCTCAGTCTGCCCAGAATCTCCTGCCCTGCAGGCTGACCATCCAGTGCCTGTGGAAAGCCTGGTAGTGGGCCCTCCGGTTGTCCCAAGCAAGGATGGCAGACGCTGGTCGACTCTGGCCGAAGGCAGATGCGGGGTGTGTGGTTAAGTGCAAGTGGGTTTCACATTTTAAGTGGCTGGGAATAACGTTTTAAGAGTTCCATTTTGTGGCTTGCAGAAATTGTATGGAATTTTACCCCCTGAGTGGACAGGGCTGCAGCCCGACTGGGGCACGTGGGGCAGGCACTCCACCATGGGGCCACCCTCATTGCTCCACCAGACAGGCTGTCAGCCCCGCTGTGGCACGAAGGCAGGGCTGCACCCAGGTCCAGGGGCTCCCTACACCCCGAGTGCTGGCCACCTGGGCTCTACCAGGAGGGCTGACCCCGCCCACGGAGGGGTGAGACCCGTGGGTTTGCTGCACGGTGCTGCAGTAGGAGCAGAGCCGGGCTGGGGGCGCTGGCCACCCTCAGGAACGCCTGCCTGGGCCCTGGGCCTGGAGACTCCCCGAGGCCCCCCACCCCGGCCTCCCCACCTTTTGGCTCTCCTGGGGCTCACTTGCTGCTCCTTGTGCTGCTCCCTGGGACTCAGCCTTCACCGAAGGTTCCTGTCCTTGGTGTCTCGGGAGAAACGACAAGGGATGCTGGTTGGCCCCAGAATGAATCTCTCCCTCCCTCGGTGGCTCCAGGCCCCCCAGGGGCTTTGGGCGCGTCTGAAGGGAGACCACCGAGCCCTCCCAGGCCGCTTCCCTCCCTCAGGGGATTCGAGTGTGCTGTTGCCCTAAGTTCAACTCTAAGTCCATTCAGTGGGCCAGAAGGAGTCTGGGCAGGAGCAGGCAGCCCATCAGCATGCTCAGCCTGCTGCCCGCCTGTGCCAAGGAGCCAGAAGTTAGGTCAGGTGAGCGTTGCCTGCTGGTCCCAGCCCTGGGGCCTCCAGGAAGCCCACTTACTTGGATCAAAACTGCATCTCGCCATGGATAATTGCAAAGGGTGAGGACTTGAGGAAAAGTCCAGGCGTGGATGGTTCACCCCCAAGGGAGGGCCTTCAAGCAGATGTGTTTGTGCCATGAGTAAGGCTGCTGCCGTGAAAACGCGTGCAGAGCTCAGCTTCCCCCTCTCCAGCCCTGCCCCTTCAGCATCTCCGAACGACCCCTCTTCACCCTCCTGGTCTTGCCTTGCTTGGCGTGCCTGTGGCTGACCCTAGTCCAGCGCAGAGCAGTAAGAGGAAGGCTTGAGGAGGTGACAGGCCCTGGGTCTGGGGACTCTCCGAGGCCTGGACCTGGAGAGAGTAGCCGCCTGTTCCCTGTGCAGGAGCCAAGGAGCAGAAACCCACGGTGAACTCCTACCAGACTGAGAATGAGACAAGGATTTCTACATAAGAAGACAAAGGTAATCATTCTTTCTTTGCTATTTCCTTGGACAAAAATATGTATAAAATCTTTTTGTCGTTCCGTTTTTTCTGGATGATGGCATTTAAGACCTTGAAAGTTGCACTTGTACGATTTCTCAGAACCTTCTTTCCCATGAAAAGGGAGAAATTTGGATGCACCGCTTGTGCAGACGCTGTGGCAGAGCCAGCTCCCGTCAGCCACAGGGGTTCAGAGAGAACACACTGCAGGCCACAGAACCTCTCCTTGCCAGGCTCACACCGGTTGCGGGTTTGGCTCAGCTCTGCCTTGAACTTGGGCTCTTTTACCACAGATTGGGCATTATCCCTTCTCAGGCCTCTGGCCAGCGTCAACAACAGTTCCTACACACTCTGCACTGCCACTAACTGTAGCCCTGCGCAGTGCGGACAGAACCATAGAGGGACCATCTGAATTCAAAGATAAGAAGACATTTAGTGAAATCATAAACCCAGGGCTGGGAGCAGGAATCCCCCAGATGTTGCAGCCTGGGGCTAGCACTTGAGCCTGGGGCCCTGGAGGCCCTGGGGGCCTGGTCTTTCTCACTTCTCCCATCCTCCTCCCCCACGATGGGAGCCCTACACTGGAACACCCCGCTTGAAGCAAGCCACAGGATGGGGAAGCCCTCTCCCAACTCGCTGGGACTCACTCAGAGACCTGCTGCCCCATGGGACACAGGCCACTCTGCCCATTGCCCCCACCACCTGCTTTCCAGGCACTGTACCCACGGCTGCCCATTCTTCATGGAAAGGGACGACTCCTCAGTCTTGGGGCATGGTTCTGGAAGGCTCTGTGCCATGGGTCACTCTGCTATGCTTTTCTGCTGTCCACTCAGGAGTGCTAGCTGCGACCCTCAGGTGGGTAAGGAAAGGAGTGACAGCTTTCTGCCTGCGAGTTGGGAAGTGCCCAGACTGACCGACTGATTAAAGTCATTCTCCTCTGTCCTCTGCTCTGGTCTTGCAGAGGGCTGAGCTGAGTGGCATGTAGCTCAGCAGGAAGGACAGCAAGCCCAGCTCCTGAGCCAGGCTAGTGCTGAAGGCCAGGAGGCAGCTGTGAAGCTCCTGCAGACTCCTGCGTCCAGGTGTGGGTACGGGCAGTGTGAGCATGGCTGTGTGTCCAGTCCTGCCTGGATGGGGGTCCTGAGTCGGGGAAGGCCCCAGGAGTGTACTCCCACCTAAGTCGCCCCACAGAGTTTTCCCAGGAGGGACACTGGGCAGCAGCAGGAAATGCTCCCTGCCTCTGCCACGCAAGCCTTACCTTAGGACAGACCTCCATTGCTCAGGTCCTCCTGGAGGCCGTTCAGACCTCCCGTGAGCAGTAGAACCCCCAAGGCTGATGCTTGGAGGAGAGGGAGGCGCTTCCCCTAGGGGCAGAGCTTGCTGGAGGCTGATAAGGTGGCAGCAGTGTCCAGGAGGAAGAAGGCACTGCGGGGCCCATCCCTGTAGTCAGGCCCCCAGAGAAGACGGCTGGGCATCCCTCCCCAGGGCCTGCGTGGATGACCCAGCCTCTAGAAGGGACTGGAGACACCCAGTGGTGAGTTACATGCTGCAAACCACGAGCTGCCTGTGGGAGGACACCCAGACCCAGGGCTTCCCGGGGCCACGTGGAGAGCTGCTCCTGTTAGTGAGGGCAGCTGGCTGGCCTCATGGCCATCTCCTGGGGAGCTTGGCCAGGGACCCCAGCCTCCTTGCCTCCTAGCTGAGCTCCATCAGGAGCTGATGCTGCCCACCTCTCACCATATTGGGAAGTTCACGGTCCACTCAGCGCTGAGGGTCTCCCAGAGAGGCATGAGCATCCTGAAGTGGTCCATCTCTGCTGCGCTCCGCCCCTCTGTCTACAGTACTGGGGTGGGAACAGCCTCATGCACCTGGGCAAGCTCCCACCGAGAAGGCACCCAGCCCTGCTAGGATCGCTTAAGCCATTTACATCTTTATAGCTTCTTGAAGTTTCTTGAAGTTTGTTTTCAAATGCTGGCCCTTTAAAAATATTTTTTTTATCAGAATGCTGAAAATAGCCATTTTACTTAGATTTACCAAAAAAATAAATTAAATTAAAAGGCCTTAAAATCTTGCAGCAGGTCAGGGACTGACCAGGGAGCCCACATTCCAGCAGATGGTTTTCATGTCGTGTAGTAAGAGCCAAAGTTTAAAGAGTTCACTTGAATCAGGGCTTCAGTTTGACTGAGGTCAGCTGAGCCAGCCCAGCGGGCAAACGCCAAAAGGACCTGGGGGCTGGTTTGGCTATGGGTGCCCAGCAGTCAGGGCTCTGCAGGGGCCAGGTCCAGAACTGCTGCAGGATGCTGGTCAGCAAGGACTCAGTCAAGAGTAGCATCCAAGTGTGTGGGGACCAACCTCCCCATCTGGCACACGGCACTGAGGACCTTTGCAGGTGAGTTTGTAAAGGAGCTTTCAGTGTGACAGTGACGAGGACTCTGTGCTCCGTCCAGCTGCAGGGGGCTCCTGCACCTCCCCACCTGAATGTCCAGCCAGATCTCTCATTAGCCTCCACCCCCAAAGCAGTCCACCACTCTGGCTGTCTGCAGCCTGAGCCTGCTGGGCTGCTCAGCGGGACCCACCTCCCCCAGGCTGCCTCTGGTGACCCCCACTGGCCCCATGCCGCCTGCCTGGAAAGGCTCCTGTCTCCCCTGCAGGACACTGCAGTGTCCTTGCCTGTGGCCCTGTCTGCATAAAGGCTCCTCACACTGCAGGATGCAGCACTCCTCAGCTGCCCAGTCCAGAGGTGGGTGTGCAGCAGGAGCCTCAGAAATGCGCCACAGCTGGGCGTAAACGCTGGAGTAAACAGTGACTCAAGTGGTTCTGTGAGGAAAGAGGAGACCCCTTGTCTTCATTTTCAAGTTGTGTTTATTGCTGACTTTGATTTTCAGTGTGCATCTTTTAAATACAGCATTTTGGGGTGAACAATCTTACTAGCAGAACAACACATCTTTAATTTTTAATAGAAAAGTGTGAATAGTGTCATTACTTCTACTTTGAATAGAAATCTAGTGTGGAAATCTACTTTTTCTTAAAAAAGCAACGTCCCTACCGTTCTGCTCATCATAACTAAGCCCATGTGATACGCGTCTGTCTGAAGCTCAGGCTGGGAGCACCTGCCAGTCCTGACATGGCGACTCTTCCCTCTCATGGGTTGTGGCCGAGCACGAGACCCCTCTGAGGTGGACGGCAGGAGGCCAGCCATGCAGGCACCAACTCTGAGTTGTCGGCAGATCTAAACCATCGTGCCAGATGCTGCGCACACACGGGGACTCACGCTCAGACACAGGGTCGAGCCAGTGCTGGACGAGTGGCCCTGGGATGACGTCGCGATGTCCCAAGAAGGTATGCAGGTGCACAGAACACGCCTCTCCCCCGTGATGGCTGCTTGCGGGGAGCCCACCGCGGTCTGGGTCCAGTTTTGTGAGAAACAATGACCTAATCTGTGCCGGGAGAATCGGACCTCGGTGGGGCAGGCGTTGCTTCAGTCCTGCTTCTCAGTCCCGGGAGCTTCTGTGAGACGGAGACAGGGGTCCCGCAGAGTGGCCTCTCGAAGCTCCGACTGTTGACAGGCCACGGGACGTCAGAGAGACCTGCGTGACCCCTGCCTCTGTCTGCCAGGTGACGTGCACCTCGGCAGGTCTGTGTGGGGCCTGTGCCTCCCTCACCCTGCAGCGAGTCTAGCAGTGAGCATCATGTGTGCACCTAGTGGACATAACATGAGCACTTCTGGAAGAAGCAGACAAACAGAACCTGACCTAGCAAATGAGGTAAGTCCCTCACCTCCTAAGACTGTCTATGCCAGGAGATTCATCCACCATAACAAATTTCAAACCAAGTGAGCATCACGTGTTCTAGAGAAGTCGCCAACATGCTAACACATACACCAGACATTGCTTTTTAGGATTCTGTAAAAACTCTTTGGAGCCAATAATTATGTCTTATACTTTGAGAGAATCAGCTCTTTATCAATTTAAGATAATTTAACAATAAAACTTTGGAAAGTTTGCATCGTTTTTCTTCTGCCTAACTGGACAGAGCAGCCTCTGGCTACTCTCACCCATGATGGAGCCTGCTGATTCCTCAACGTCTCTTCCTGCTTCCAGGTGGGGATCATTTGTGCCCTGGCACTTTTAGTCAGCTCCTGTCTGTGGAACACACTTTCACGTGACAAGAAGCCAGCAGGCAGAGGGCTCGGGCGTTGAAAGTACCACAAGCAAGCTCGCCACAGGTGTGAACCCTCGAAGTTTCAGACTTTCAGTGACTGGACACTTGCTAAGGCCACAGAGGGCTGGACCTCACCGTGGGGGACAGCTGGTGCTCATGGCCATGAGGAGAAGCACGGGGTCTACACCCTGTGTGCTAACGAGGCTCTGGCCTCAGCTCTCTCACTGCCTCTGAACGTCCAGTGGCCATTTCCCAGAGAGGCACCGCTCTGTGCCTTCCATAGCTCATTCTCTGCCACCCAGTAGCTGTCCCCTCTGCTGCACCTCAGCACGTTCCTCTGCACATCCTGGTGCCCACTCACGGTTTCCTTCTGCACATCAGCCCTCCTTCCACCTCACACGTGACACAAACCCACCGCTGGAGACTCCTGCTGGGACCCGGAGGACCCCTCAGTGACCTCGATTGCCTTCCTGCCCGTCCTGCTCCTGAACCCAGCCATGCATCACAGGTGCTCTGCCGGGGGAGACTCTCCAGCATCAGAGCCAGTGGGGACCTCAGAGCAGACCATAGCCTCCCATCTGACCCTTGAGGACAACTGAACCGGGGGTCCATTCCTGTGTCCGGTTTCCAGGTTCAAACAGGTGAGGACCAGTCTACCTCCAAGTCCTTCTGTTTTCCGCCCGTTACACCCTTCACTTCAAAAGCCCACCTGAAACGTGCAGAGTCTTGTTCTTATGTGCCTCTGCGAACTCTTATGTGTCAGTCTTCTATAAAGTGTGCATTTTGTTAGACTTAAAAATGTTTCAGAGAAAGACTAGGGAAATATCGAGGATACCAAGGAGATCCTCTAGTATGCAATCCTTGCTCATTTGCATCTTTTTGTAAGATCCCCCCAAGTGCCTCCTCTACTGCAGCTAGTGATTAGCACACGTGTTGCCAGTTTCTTCCTGGACTAAGGCACTTGGAGGACAGCCCTTATTGCCCCTTCTCTGGGCAGGTGGTGTGCAGAGACTGCCCCTTGTCAACAGAATTAAGATTTTGAGTGACATGTGAGTCCCAGAACATCAGTGCAAAATCTACTTTGTCTTCCACGACATGCTCCATGTGTCGGCAGTGAAGTGAGACACACTGTGAGTACGCAGTCAGGCACCAGCTCAGGAAAGGCCACAGGATCCAATGGGGTTGGGAGAGAGCCCACCCTGCAGGACAGCAGAGGCGCCCACGTGCCTGCCACAGGGTGATGGCTGCCGCTGTGGGTCCTCTACTTCCACTGCCGTCTCCATGCCCGTGGCTGCGGGTTGTAGTTGCAGCCGGCTGCTGGTAGGCAGTAGTCAGACCTGGTCTCCAGGGACTGTATCTCGAAGTCATCCCTGGATGCCTGCCCACGACACGCATATGGCGACTGAGGGCCATACCAGGAGCTGGTGGACATGCTGCTACTGGCGAGGGCGGCAACCGGGTGCTCCTGTCTCCCAGACGCAACCATGTGAGCTGGCTGGGTGTGCGGCAGCCTCTCTCTCCAGCCCTCTGGGGACCCAGGAAGCACCTTCCTCCGGGCTGCTGAGACCACGTGGGCCACCACGGACTCCTGGATGTTCCTGGGCCCGAAGGCATCATCGACTAGCCCCAGAGGAGACTGGGCCGCGGCCTCCCAAGGTGTTGGTCTCCTGCCTGCTCTCTGCAGCCCGTTGGGTGGCTTGCAAGGGTAACTGAAGGCAGACTGCTGTGGCCAAGGAGGTGCTGTGGACAGGGCAGGTGGGGCCGGTCTTCCCGGGAGAGAAAGGGCGCGCCCACTGGCCTAGGAGCAAGGACAGCATTAATTACAGTGTTAAAAGCCTCGTGTGTTTCAGTTTCCACCGACCACGGTTCCAGAGCACCCAGCACCACCACCAAGCCCTGCCAGCCAGCCGGCCCTATAGGCAGTGTCCATCCTGGGTCAGGCAGTCTCAGCTGCCTGCCCTTTGAACTCTGTGTGTCACGTGGCCTGCACGTGCTCTCGTGGCCCGGGGCCTGCCCTCCCTCTCTGATCCCACAGTTGGGTCTTTCCCGGGCCCAGCCCTGTGGCAGGGCCCCCTCGGCCCCCTCCACGTGTCCATGTCCACATTCCATGCCTGTTCTCCTGGTACAAAATAAACAAACATGTTGGAAACCCTGCAAGTGGGCCGTAAGCCACCAGGCCTTTCACTTTTTTTTCCTGGTAACTTTGAACCTGTTGCCCCACGGTGGTCACTGAGCAGGGAAAATATAAGCAAGAGCTCCCCTGCAGAGTGGGCGTGCTGGTGCCCCAGGGCCGGCCCTCCCACCCCCATGCTGTCCTGGAGGAGGGTCACCTGGTCCTCATTTCCCTGCAGAGAGCTGCTCTGCTGGCTCCTCTGACCCTCCCTTCCTTCCGGGCACCCCAACCCTACGTCCTAGAGAGGGAGTCCTGGCCCCAGTCCCTGCTCGCTGGTGTCCTGCCAATGCTCAAGGGGAGTGCACTCAGCCCCGGATGCCCGCCTCTCCTGCTGCGTTCCTAGGGCCCTGCCTGCTGGCTGCCACAGGACTGTCTCACAGCTTGGCCACAGGAGACTCCCTGCAGCAAGCCCACGTCCCCTGCACCAAAGGCCCTGCTGGCAGTGGGTTCAGCTTTCAGAAACCGTGGGTCAAAGTGACACGTGTTCTCTCTCTAGAGTCCTTAAAACTTTCCTTAGTGGTCGAGTCCTATCAGAAACTTGTTTCCTTTGACCTTCGTGTCTTAATCCAGAACTTGTCCCAAATCCTCTTCACAGGTGGTCGGGTGACTTTTAAGGGCTTGGTCTATATTCCTTATTCTTTAGTGTTGGCATCATGAACTTATTTAATAGAAACTCTGTGGATGCCAAACTCTTCAGAGACTCTTCCAGAGCTCAGGGTCGGTGGGCAGGTCCCCACCCTGCAGAAGACACCATAGGGCCGCTGGGCTCCCTGTGACAAGTCCGGAAGGCCGCTCAGGAAAGACTGTTTTCCATCTTGACCCCCAAACAGGGACTTTACTAAACTGAGAGACAAAGCTCCGGGGCCACAAGGACGAGTGTAGCTGCCACCCACAGCTGTGCGGGAAGAGGGGGTGACATCGTCCGTCCCTGGGGTCTGATGCTGGGGTCTCTGGCCAGAGGCCACCTGCCAGGGCCTGCAGGTCACGTCTCAAGGACAGTAGGTGGTTAGGGCATCAATAGACACAAGGACCCCAGGCTGCAGAAAGCAGCAGAGGCTCTGAATAGACACGGGTGACGGTCGACCCTGGCTGAGCGTCGTCCACCCGGGGCACTGAGCAGTGTATCTGTGTGCAGCAGCAACCCAGACACCTGGTGGACAGCGGGGCCTATTCTTTCTCCCCCCTGCTCGGAGGAAACCAGAAGTGCATCGCTGGCAAGTGAATCCCAGCTGCAGGTCAGACTCTTCAGCTAAGGTGTGCACACCCACCAGGGCAAAGCCGGCGCAGGAACGGGGAGCATCGAGGCGAGAGAGTGCGAGAGCAATGGGGCTTCTGCAGAGACCTTTAGAAAGCACTGAGACGTACAGCACGGACCTCAGGTGGGGACATGCAAAGCAGCAGCTCGACCAGGAGGAAAGGGGAGCTGCTGGCTCCCTGGGCAGACACGCTGGCACACCCGGGGCTAGCGATCGAGGGCCAGGCTGCTAATTCCTTAGGCTGGAGACGAGCTGGGGATTAATAAGCATTTTTTTTTAGTATAGACTGGTTTCTGTTTGTGCCCCAGATACTGCAGCCTCTCGTCTCGCCTGCACCAGGCCCCTCATTTCAACCTGTTTCCCCAGAGCCATTTCTGCATCTTGTTCCTTGAGGCCAAGGCCTTCTCTGCCCGGGGCCGGGCTGCTCTCTGCTGGGCTGGCCAACCCGAGCCCTGTGCTAGACCCGATCAGCCACGGCAAGGGACCTGGGGACTCGGGCGCGCCTTCTGTTCTGGTTTGGACGTCTGAGGGTGATGGCGGAGTCCCAGCACGTCACTCATTGACACTGCCCCGTGGGCCCCTGTTGTCACAGAATTCAAGCGCTCCCTGTGACCAGGTCCAGCTGGCTTTCCCAGGGCAGGTCCTCAGGGGCCTCTCCCCTCTGGTCTCCTGCACCTCTTACACAGCGAGAGCTTTGCCACTGCACGGAACGAAGCCTGGGCCAGTCCTGTGACATTCTGCTCACATGTAGGAAGAGCGCCACAGCTACCTGAGGTCACCCCAAGGGGCCTCACTCTGAGAGAGGTTTCCATCCAGCTCCCTGCCCTCCCGCTGTGGTGCCAGGGAGTATGGCAGCAAACTTCCAGCTTTTTTGCCAAAATGGTTCATCGGCCTCCTTGCCCTCCGGATTTCCTGAGAGGTCTCAGACCCAGTCCTCTCTGACCTCCCACCCATCCTCCGGCAGGCACCCAGGCAAGTTCTCCCTCCACGTGGCTTGAGGTGAAGGGCTGGGGGCTGGACTGCACCCACACATGCTCCCTGGCACCTCGCTTTCCTCCTTGGGATGCCGGCCCTCCTTGCCATGCCTGTGCCCTTGGCTACCTGGACCTGGCCAGGGGCTCCAGAGTCTTGGAGGGCGTCTGCTTCCTCCTTCTTTGTATCGTCTGTACCTCAACCTGGAGTTTCACTACAGGTACAGGAAACTCCAACCCCGGGTTTCCTGAGTGGAACGTCTACTTCAGTGCCCTGTTATATCTGCATATATATCCTTTTCAGAAGATAAAAAACTCTGCTTTTTTAGAAAATGAAATGTAGGCTAAAAGTGGAATGGAATGTGTTTCCATGAATAAATTCCAAGGAATGTGTCTCATCACGCCCATCTTCCCGCAGAACAGAGCCCCACGCCCCACTAGCCCTGCCCCAGAGGACAGGCCTGCCTGTTCCCAGGTCGTGGGCTGCCCTCAGGACTGCACCTGTGTCCCTGGGCACGTCCCCTCCCACCCCTGCAGCGCTCTCCCCTGGCTGCCAGCTCCCTGCCACTGGAGGTGTCTGGAGGAGGCTCTTGGCTGCCACCTTTCACTCTTCAACCTGGGAGACAAGACCGAGTCCCCGTCTCCTCCAGCCGACTAGGAAGGCCAGCGCAGATCGGGGTCCTGATCTCTGGGAGAGGATGTTGGAACACAAGTGTCAACTCCAGAACCAACCCGTGACCTGAGGCAAGATGTCACCCACACTGTGGCCGAGTCTCGCGGCAGATGACGCAGCTAATGCTGCACAGAGCTTGCCCAGGTTCTCTGAGCATCAGCCCAGGATGGCGCCCGCTGGTCTCTCGCTGGTCTATCGTGACGCATAGTAACACAAGATTCCACGGACACACGGACTCCTGGTGCTTCCGACTCTCCCCAGGGGCCCACACGCAGATGTCTTCCAGCCTGAGCCTTAATTAGAGTGGGTGGACAGGAGGCCTGCTGCACAGCGGGTCATGAGCGGAAGCCGAGGGTGTGGGCTGAGGGGCCCGCCATCTGACCCTGCACCGTGTCTGCAGCGAGAGCCCAAGTTGCCGGGTCGACCACTGGTGAGAGAGGATCAGGATCTGCGCAGACTAGACAGAACGAGGTCATTTACGTGTGATTAAGTTTGAGTTGATTAATGCTGACTTCCTGGCACTTGTTACAGCAAGTAAGCGGCCAGTGCATGGGAACAAGGAGAGCCACATTTAGTTGCTCAGGGCGAACGTGGGATCCGTGTGCAGCAGAGGGGCCCCTGGGGCTGAGGGCCCCTTTCAGCTGATGCCATCCTCCCTTGCAGCCCAAGGTGGCCTCATCCACACCCTCCAGTGCGCCTTAGCTACCTGCCTCCTGAGGCCACCGGAGAGCCATCTGACCTCAGGGAACACCTGACCTCCAAGGGCAGCCTCCTGAGGTTTTCCTTAGGACCAAGAGTGAATTCTAGAGCCGTATAAATAGCCCTAAAAGACAAAGAAACCTAATAGGACTTATGTTTTGAGGTTCAAACAGTTTGTATCATAACCTGAAAGGTAAAGCACTCTCTTGGCCAAAGTCCTGCTCACACAAGAGAAAAGGTCTCCAGCGGAACCTCGGTCCAGCTGCCGTGGCTCCATCCTCTCTGAGGTACGCCTGGCCATCATAGAACTGGTCCTGGACGTGGCTTCAGCATGAGTAGGTTTCCCGAGGCTTGGAGAAGCGAGCAGGAGCAGGCCTGTGCTCTGCCTCAGGAGGCACTGGCTAGGGTTTCTGAAGAGCAGGGGGGAGCACCAGTGGACACAGCGCTCAGGAAGCAGGAGACCTCCATGTCCACCGGAGGCCACACTCCGGGAGCCAACACTGACTCCTGTCGCCTCACGCCCACACCCGACCTGCCCACATGGCCCCACTCATGAGTTCACCAGGTCCCCAGTGTCTGACCAGCTCTTGACCTGCAGGGCACTACCCTGGAGAAGCCCCCAGATGGTGCGGCCTGATTGCCACTTCGGTCCCACTTGGTCTCTCTAGTCCTGCCTGGTTCCCTGGTTCACTCTTAGCGTGCCACCCCAAACTGTCCTTTAAAACCTGCTAGACTCTGTCACTCAGCTCTCTGATCAAAACCCTCACTGGCTTCTCATTTCAAAGACGAGAAAACCACGGCCCTTCCACTGACCTGTACAAGACCTTGAACATGCTGCAGCCCTACCTCGCTGCTCACTGCTGTCCCTGGCTGTCCCTGATACACTGGCACACTCAGGCCTCAGGACTGTCTATCCCTTGTGGGGAACACAAGGCCCCAGAGGCCAGCGTGATTCCTGCCCCGTTTCCCTGGGCCCCTACTCAGACGCCAGGCTGCCCTGTCTGTCCTGCACCGCCACAAGCAGAAGAGGCAGTGTCCTCACTGAAACCTCCGGTCAGCTGGCAAGACGTGCACTGGGTGCAGAAGCAGCCTCCCTCCCTCTGTGCCTGCCCACATGCACCCCAAGTCCCATTCAGCAAGACACACAGGTAAGTCAGTTTTTCTAAACAGAAGATTTTAACATGCAAATAAATGATTCAATAAATGGAAGTTTAAGAGTTTCAACTTGGTTCTGTTCCACAAGTGAAGTCTCAGAGAACTCTGCAAGAATCCAAAAGAAAGTCTGAAATACAACGATCATGAGATTTAAAACCTAGACCTGAGAAGAGGAAGCCAGTGGAGGCTGACACCGCTAGGCTGGAGCAAGAGAGGGCCCACACGGCTTTGGGTCGTGGCTGACGGCAGGTGCTGGAGGGCACCTCACTGCTCCTTGGGCACTCAAGCTCCTCAGGTGGCTGTGGCCACAGGCTCCTGGCAGCAGAGGCCGTCCAGGGCCTGGGGGAAATTTCTACCTGGAGATGTGGAGCCCCGTTACAAAGAGGCCTCTGAGTGCAGGACCAACATTCCCCTCGAGTAAGGCCAGGTGGGACCAAGGGTCAGGTAGGAGCCCCTCCCTCACCTCCCTGGAACCCACCCTCCTAGTAGATCCCATTAGCTTCCACCAAGGGGAGTTCTGGAAACTCCACGTGGCTCTCTTACCTAGATAGTGGAGGACAGAGCCCATTTCTCCAGGCACAAGTACAGGTTATTCTGCCTGCCAAAAGCAGGGCAGAGAATCAGGACTAACAAGCCCTGTTTGGGAGTAGAGAAGTGGCCAAGTGACCACTTGTTTTAAATAGTTGCAGGAATGCAAGTCAGACCCTGTCTCAGCCTAGCTCTGCCCTGATTGGTCACCTGGCCACAGTGGACTTGCAGCTATATTTCACATTGGAAGGAGAGCCCTCAAGAGATGGGCTGGGGTTAACGGCCTGCAGCGTGTGCTACCAGGCAGTGACCCTGGACGTCCCGACTGGGCGCGTGTCTCTGCCTCTGCTTACGCATTGGGTTCAGCCTCTCCCAGCCTCACTGCCCGTGGCTGTGAAACGGGAGTGATATTGGCTCCAGCTCAAGGTTTGGGGTGGAGGAGAGGCTGTGCTTACAGATCACGCCACACAGCACAAACGCAGGGTTGGCTGCCGGGCAAAGGCACCGCGGGGCCCAGAGGTGTCAGAGGCCTGGCAGAACCTTCTGTTCAAGAGGCAGCTGCAAAGGCGGGGTGGTGCTGCCACGATAAAAATAGGACAGAGCGTGGCCTTTGAAGTGGCATCAGCCCGGCAGCCTGGGCAGCACCCTCCAGGGCTGGGGCTGACCTGCTTCTTGATGATGTTGACCTTTTGTCCTAAAAGGACTGGACTGGCCACACCCGGTCTGAGGTCAGGAAGGTCTGTGCTGGGAGCCTTCTGAGTAGCACCCCCTTTCCCTCACAGTGAACTGCTCCGTTCCAGGGCAGCTCCGAGCACTTTCCGCCTGTCACCTCCGCTGTCATCTCCACTGTCACCTAGCTCAGCCTCTCCGCAACCCCAGCCTCCTCTTGCCAATGAGGAAAGAATGCTGGGCAGTCAGGTGACAGACAGACAGGGCACACAGCCAGCATGACCCGTCTGCCTGGGGAAGTGGGCGGACTGAAGCCAGAGGTCGCACAATCCAACTGAATCTGCTGGTGGAGAAACTACTGGAGCAGCCATTTTTATCTCATTTATTCCAAAAGAGAAGCATGTCACTCTACAAATTATAACCTGTAAAAATACTTCCATTGACTCAGACTGTGTTCTATTTAAATAGCTGAAGCTGCTATTTATTTATTTTGGGGGAGAAGTCCTCATTTAAGCCTATTTTTATGGAAGTCTGCTTATTGGTTTGAACATGAAAATAAAATTTTAAAATACATTTCAAAATACAATTTTGAAACGCAATTTTGTGTTTCAAAATTGAAATAAAGCACAATTTTGAAATCTAAATTTATTTATTTAAATACATTTTAATTTAAATAAGTTAAAATTTAAATTTTAAATTGAAATTTCAATTTCATCTTTACTCTTAAATCTCAGAAGATTTAAAGATGATTGGTACGGCCCACCACAGAGAAGATGGGGAGTGGGTGCCAAAGATTGAGGTTTCACCCTTCCCACAGTGAAGACTGACTTCCACATTCAGCTAAGGGTGCTGGGCTGCCGCCTGCTGCAGCTGTGCCTGGGGGAGGCTTTGGAGAGGGACTCCCCGAGACTGGCGGGCCTGGGTACTCAGGAACAGAGACCTTGGAGGCTGCAGCAGGACATGCCTGTTCCTCACGGGGGCACTCAAGACCCGCTCAGAACACATTGACCACACGACCACAGCTGCAGCGTCCACTGATCTGAACGCCCCCCTTTCCCAGACAAAGCCCACAGCCCATGCTCTCTCCTCCCTCGCAGCTGAACGTGCTTCACCACCCTGGAAGGGCGGTGAGGATGAGGGAGACCCTGGCTTGTGGATCAGGCACCTGTGTTTGCAAGCGAGCTGATGGCCCCACGCAAACCCTGGTACAGCAGAGGAAGCTCCAGCTCAGAGCGTCAGCAGCAGCAGTCTAAGAAACGCACGCATCCACCCAACACCCAGGTCCGTTCGATGCCCAGACCAGCCGCAGTGCTCAGGGTGAGACCGCCGTGGACAACCGGTCATCTGTGCTGTGGTCTCCAGGTGGGGCCTGCAGCCCAGGGAGCCCCACGCCCTCCATCTTTGTCCTTGGTTCCTGCCTGTGGCCTTCCCAGGTTAAACACATCCTTCCATTCACAGGCTGGGCCCTGGGGAAACCTGAGATCCGCTGCCACGTGATGTGTGTGTGACCTTTGTTCAAAACACGGCCCTAGAGCGAAGGTTCAAGTTGGTGTGATAATCCAACTCCTTCAAGCGAGGCTTCAGCCACAGGCTACTCAGCAGAGGGGAGGGCGGCCGAGATGAGCGCCTGGCCCACTCGCCACGTCCCTGCTGTGGTGGCAAGTGTCATTTAGTGGTACCTTTCTTGTTTGCAGGAATCTGATAGTAATAATATGATTTTGTGTACATCATTTGGTTTCAGAGTTGCAAAGTGCCACAAAACAGATGGGATTTCCAACAGAGCTGTTATGACTCTGGGCAGCTGCATTGGATCAAAGGTCATATACAATGACAATCATGAGCTTGCGCTTTTCAAATACAAATGGGAAATTTAGAAATATCTTTCATCAGAAGCGTCCAAGGTCCATCTCTTCAAAATCAGAAGTTTTTCTTTTATTTGGAAACACTAACCTCAGCTGTACTTACAGCCTGTCATTAATGCACAAGGGGATGAAGAATCCTTGTCTGCTTGTTTAATTTTAAAAATTAGAGAACAAATATTTGATTTTGGCCTGGCACTAGCTGTCACTACAGCTGTTGTCCGTTGGCACAGCTTCCCGGGAGTCTCACAGAACTGCCAGGTGTGATTACCAGCCAGGTAATCACTCTGTGGCCACACACCCACCACACAGCTCCATGCGCCCCTAAGTCCGCCTCCGTCGACAGGATGTCGGGTGTTGCTGACTACTCCAAGTGCTAATCAGGTTAGTTACCTTCAGTCCCAACATTCAAATGTGTCAACCAATTTATAGAAACCTTGTGAATTAGCTGCAAATACCACACCCACATCAACCCTCTGGACCTCCTGACCTGCAGTTTTAGCCTCAAGTGAAAACTTCCGGAGGCAACAAAACACCAGGGCCTTAGAAATGCAGAGAACAAAGATCCTCCTGGGGACCCCCCACCAGAGTCACTCACGCTCCTCCCAGGCTGGCTTGAGCCTCTGAAGAATCAACAGACGCTCCAACAGTGGGTACAGCTCCCCCCATTCATGGCCGTTTCCCCAGTTTTGTCCTTAATTTGTTTGTTTTTTGACAAGTAAAATAATTCACAAAATTTATTGTAAATAAGCCTAAGGTATCAGAGCATTTGGGTCCTCATCCTTAACCGTGCCTCTTTCATAATTGTTCAGGAAAACGCAGTTAAGTCCTTTTAAAGACATCAGTAGACCAGTGATCAGTAACCAGGGCTCCCCTCACTCTCTCTCTCCTGTAGACCCCAGCCCTCTCTTGTCTTTCCTCTGCCACTGCTAAGAGGTCAAACGGGCCTCATATTGATGGATTTATAGACACAGCACCATCTTCTTTGCTTTGGGTGCAGGTTTGAAAACAAGGTGCTGGTCAGAGCTGCCAAAGGAGGCTCCTGTCCCTGCAGGGCCCACCCTGCCCTCCTAGGAGCTGGGTATTTCCCTGTGGTGTTCAAAGTGTGGGAACTTTCTTTTACTTGTGGTCATTTCATAGTTAGACTTGCTTTTTTGTTTTTAAAAGTTAATCAGCATTCAAAGTGCTTCAAAATTTCCCTTTAGCCTAGAAAACATGATAAGGATGTTTTATTACTGCCAAGTTAGTTAAGAGTAAGAACATTTCTGATGAGTGATAACAGGCTCTAGGTCCCCAGGGCCGGGAGGCGTAGGAGGGCTTTTCCCAGAGAGAAGCAAAAAAAACATGGAACTTGGGACAGTCCTGTATCCAGGTGATAAGAGGGTGCCGCACTCTTCCCAGAGGTAGTCACGCTCGTCTGATCAGAGGTCCAGGGTCAGCTAAAATCACATCCCCAGGCCATATTCAAACACAGCGAGTTTGGAATGCCACCAGGAAGCACCTGCAGCTCGAGAACTGGCTGTGGCCTCCTGGGCGGCGTTGGCCGCTGAACCACCAGGCCAGCCCTCCCTGCAGCACCCACATAGGACCCAGACAGGAGCACAGGCACTAACAGGCCCGGTGTCCCTGCCCACCAGCAGGAAAATGGCAGGCTTTAAAGGGCAAAGCGGACCAAGAGACCCGAGCGGGCAGCAGGCCACCCGGTGTGTGTCACAGATCCAGCTAGCACTTCTGAGGCCTGCAGGGACCCAACCGTCCTGCTGGGAAGGAAAACTGGTGGAAACACTGAAGGTGGCAGCTTGCCGCCAGGAGCATGCTGCAGGAAAGGGAGCCCTCTGCCGCGGAAGCGCGCAGCCCGCAGTTCCTACACACCGGCCTGACTCTGCTCAGCGCCCTCGCCCACCAAGAGCTGGGACGGGTCAGTGGGTGTTTCATAACAGGTTTCAACAGATGCCAACTCCCACGGGGCTGGCATGAAGAATTGCCATGAGCACCATCTGGCGAACAGGAGCACAGAGCGCAGGGTCGTGCCACCTTCAACAGATCCCAGGGTGGTTGAAAACAGCCGGAAGCCAAACCCCAACCCTAAACCTCACTCGGAAGCCTTAAATCAGCGCTGCAGTCACTTTGAGGATGGCCTCAGGAGTCCAAGACGTCCTCAGAGAAGAAAGCAAGCCCTGCGCAGAGAGGACCTGTTGGTTGTTGTTTTTTAATGTAACTAAAGGTCACAAAAGAAAAACTAAACTGTATCAATTTAATTGTATTTGAAACAAAGTTACTTTGGATTCAGACAAAGCTTCCAGAACTCAGCTGTTTGATTTTTTTTCTCAAGATCAGCCCTGACCTCTGCTTCTGACTCAGAAGCATTCTAGAAGATTCTAGAAGTATCAGAAAAGCCACAAAAGTCCCCTGGGCCTGAAAAGCAGCTGGAATGTCAGGTTCCTCACCACATCGGTCACTGGGCTTCTGAGAACTGTCCTCGCCTTTTGCCCTGGGTGGGGGGGGCGGGGCGCTCTGGGCCAACCGAGGTTTCGCCCTTTCCATTTTTGGAGACGGACTGTATTCCTCAGGCAAGGGGATCAGTTACTCTGCGCAGGCCAGGTTGCTGACCCTTTGTCCTAGGGCGGAGCTGGAGGCAGGGATGGGGCAGCTGGGCGTGCCAACTGCTGCAGATCCCAGGACGGCAGGGAAGCCGGGTGGGGCTTCCAGCTGCCTCACTCCCGAGAGCAGAGCCCTGATGCTGGCATAAGCGCCCACAGGCACTGCTTCTGCTGCTCCTTAGTTGTGGCAGGTCCCTTAACCTGGAGATCATGCTAACAGAGACCACAAAAGAACTAATTTAGTCACCATTTTCCTCCTTGGAAGCTTTTGGAACAGCAGCTCTTTGGTGGGGGCACTGCAGGGTGACATCCACACGTCAGGTGCTGAGGACTTGCCCTGCAGCACCTTTCACTCAGAGCTGAATCACCGGGTGGTTTGTTTCACTCTCCCAATTAGCAGGAGGCAGGCCTGGCCAGGGCACAGGAGCGGCTGGAAGAAGGACTGGCGGGGAGAAGGGCCATTGGGGTGCAGAGGTGGCTGGGTTCAGGGGTATGTGGGGCACAGGCTTTGCTGGGGTACAAGTATGGTTTGGTGCAGGGGTGTCTGGGGTGCAGGGGTGTCTGGGGTGCAGGCCTGGCTGGGTACAGGGGTGGCTGGCTGCAGGCCTGGCCTGGGGGGGCAGGGGTGTCTGGGATGCAGGCCTGGCTGGCATGCAGGCCTGGCCTGGGGGTGCAGGGGTGTCTGGGATGCAGGCCTGGCTGGAGGCAGTTGTGGCTGGGGGACAAATGGCTGGGTGCAGGGGTTGCTGGAGTGTAGGTCTGGCTGGGGCGCAGGCTCTGATGGGGCCTGGTGTGGCCACAGCCTGCTCCTAACCATTGGGAATGCCTCTGTGCTGGGAAGGTGTGAGCTTCTCTCACCCAGTCGTGAGCAGCTCAGGGAAGAAGTGGTTATCTTTCAATTCCCCCAAATCAAATCATAGCTGTTTTTAAATTTATAAATGTGGAAACATCTTTTCTCAATGTTGTTATCAGACTTCGAGGATTTTGTCTTTCCCTACTCTGCCTGGTGCGAATTAGCCGGGCCCTGAGGATATGCTAGCTGGCCCTGGTGCTGGCTGCTGGTGGCGGTGGGTGTCGAAGTGAATATCCACTCAGGAAAACCAGAAAATGTGGAGCTTCTCCTCCTGGACTGTGAGGTGAGCAGAGAGGCCCTTGGAAACGAAAACTGCAGCTCTCCCCACGATGCGCCCTGTTCATGTGTGTCTGTCCCTGGGAACTGCAGAACTCTGAGCTTTTTCAATGACATATCACTTTTGTTTAGAAGGTGACATAATTGTCAACTCTGAGACTTGCTTGCTGTTTGCCTCTGGTGAGCAACCGCCTCCATTGTGACCCCACGTCCACTGCATCACGAGAGGTGGGGTACCTTGTGGTCAGGGTGCTGTGGCTGGACCACTGAGTGGTGAGCCTCAGCCTCCTTGCTCAGAATGGCCCCTGGTTCTCCTCCACTTGCGCTTTCCCATCTGAAAGTCCTGCCGCCACTGGTGCTCTAACTCGGCCAAGGCTCGCAGAGGGCTCAGAGGCCCCTGTCTCCCACCGGGTGGCTCTGCTCCTCGTGAAGGCAGCCATGCTCTGTGAGCACATCTCAACTAACCTGCGGCCTCCCGGCTCCTAGAGCCAGTGCTGGCAGGACCTACACTCGGGATCTAGGTCACCGGTGCCTGTGGAGGTGTTTTCAAAGTAGCAATGAGACCCAGCTCGAGAAAACCCCTGGGAGAACACGGGTGTCAGTGCACCCTGGCTGGAGTCTCTGGGGGAAAGAGTGTGAGGAACCCCAGGGGCTCTGCTGCCTGGCACACCCAGGGCGGCTCCCAGGTCCCAGGGGCTACTGTGGGCAGTGTGTGCCTCGAAATGCTGGACACTGGAGGTCCCCTGTCTGGGATGATCCCTGTGGAAATGGCTCAGGTCAGGGTGGTTTTGGAGCAGACTAGGCTCAGTGCTGACTCACCACTGCTAAGGAAGCCCCCAAGTGATACAGTAGGGGAGCCCCTCCTTTTATGTCACAAAGATCCCCTGTTCATCCCAAAATTAGAAAATGGGAGAATCCGGGGGTTCACACAGACTCACTTGTACTTCACCTCTGGCTTTGCGGCCAATCCTTTCCCAAAGTGACTGCACAAGGCCACACCTTGGGCCTGTGCAGACAGGCTGCACAGGTGAGTGGGCTCGGGCAGCGGGTCCCAGTTGTGCAGGACTCACAGGCAGGGAGGCCACACACCCACCCCGAGCACACTGCTGCAGCTTGGTGACTGCTGAATGAGCCATCTGGCCCCGCGCTGCAGAGGACATGGGGGACACCTCGTGGCAGGAGCAGCTGACCAGGGGCTCCGTCAGACCCTCCACTCCTGGGCAGGGCACTCAGCCCTGGTGTGGTGGAGTCCCATCTGCCTCCCTGAGGCGGGGCTGAGGACGGCCTGTCCCGTAAGACCCCTGGTCAAGAGAGTCCTTCCTGAACGGCACTCAGCCCTGAGGCTGCCTGGGCTGGGGTCTCCATCACTGCAGCCTACGGGCAGTGATCGGCCCACTTCCTGGCACCAGGCGGGCACTTGAGCTGCCCTCCCTCTTCCCACCTTTGCCTGGGGCCCAGGTCATCTGAAGGCACCAGGCTCCCCTCACTGCGCACTCTGACTTGCACCGTGACCTGGAAACAGTGACTCCCCAGCTAAATACACCCGAGACCCCTGAAGGAAGTGCCAGACCAGCGCCCCTGCACAGCTTCGTCCTCGTGTGGCCCTTCCTCCCAGCCCAGGGCCAGCTGCAGGGCAGGAAGGTTTTCCATGAACCGCCTCGCGGCAGAGTGGGAAAGCAGGCTCTCCCAGGCAGCCCCGACCCAGCCATCACTCTGCACAGCACCCAGGGGAGGAATGGGCTGAGAGGGCCCTGCCAGCCGCCCTGAATGTGCACCCCCGTGCGTGGGCACACACTGCAGATAACACCTCAAGACAAGGAACCCACACAAGCACGAGGAGCTTTCAACAAAATGAAAATCTGAAAAATGGGATGTATCCATACGGAAAAGATGACTTGAGCCACAGGCTGTGGAAGGGCAGCTTCCGGCCTTGCCCTGGACGGGCACCCTCCTGGTGGGGGAGCCGTCCATAAAGCCAGGAGCCTGAGAAATGCCTGACAGGACTGGGCTTATTTGTTGATGTGCTGGGGGGGACCCAGAGTCTCACATGGATAAGCAAGTGTTTGGCCACCAAGCTGCATCTTAGGCCAGATGTGGGGACTCCTAATTAAATTCTTCTTCCTTCAATTGCCTCTGAGTCGTTCCAAGATTTCCAAATGCTACTTTAGTGTACAAATACACACACCACAGAAACATAAGTTCTTAAAATTTAAGAAACTGACTACCAGATAGCATTGGGAGACGATGGTTCTAATTCGAGGCTCCTGGGGCTGGTGCTTAGGGGTGACTGCATGGCCCTCTGCCTGCTCTGTGGGCCCCGTGGGGTCTACCAGCTGCTGCACCCCAGGCCACCCGGGAGTCTGGAGGAGATTCCCTGCTCTGCATTTTCCCAGAACACTTGTCGACTCCACTGGCAGCTCTGAAGTGTTGCTGGAGTCTGTGTCCCCCAGAGTCCAGTGACATGGGGACAGGACCCCAGTGAGGTCACTATTTCTGGGAAAGCAGTGTTGGTTCTTGGCATTTACATGCTTTTCTCATGAACTTTCAAACACATCCTAGCGCAAGCCCACCGCCTGGCTCTGGGAGGGCAGGGGGAGGGTAGGGGCAGGGCGCCACACCTCCCTCAGAGGGATTGGAGCAGTAGCCTCTCGGTCCACGCTTCCCTGATGCCCCACCGCAGACCCTTCTGACGGGCTGGTGGTGACTGGGTGCCGATTCAGAAACTCGCCCTTGGAAGGGGAGCTCGCAGGTTCTCTGGGGGTACAACTGAGAAGCTGCAGGCAGCAGGGCCTCTGCGATCAGCCCCCAGGGCAGACGCTCTCGTCTTCTGCCTTTGAGAGCTACGTGGGCAGCACCTGTGACGTGCCCACCGGCGGTGGAGGACCCTCAGCCATGGCAAGCAGGAAAGGCCTCCCACATACATTCGTCCACCCGCTTAAGTGTGGGACACTGTTAGTGACACTGCAGATGTGGGTCTTGCTCTAGAGCATCGGACTCCCGGGGAGGTGGTCGGTGTGGACCAGAACAGCTCAGCTGGGATCAAATGGGCCACTCCCAGTGAGGATTAAGTGGAGAGTTGGTGCAAAATGGGAGTTGGTCATGGGATCGTTAAGCATCTTACTAGATCTCTGATGCGCGTGCCTTTCCAGGCTCTGGAATGGCCACAGTGCTCTAGGTGCGGGCTTCACGCTGTCAGTGGCTGGTCCAAGGGCAGAGATGCTGCTTCCAGCGCACAGTGGGTCCACTATGGAGATGTGAGAAACGGAACTGAATGTTCTGAGGCCAAGTGGCAACCTGGCTCAGACTCCCAGCCTCGCCCTGCAACCAGCCGTACGCACTTCACAGGACGGGCAGCAGCTCTGTCCACGCAGCCTCCTGCCCCTTCTGCACAACCCGCCCGCCTGGAGGAGAGGCCGCAGGTCCTGCTAGGGAAGCCCGCAGGAAGAGCCTTTGCCCAAAGCCCTGCAGTAAGTCGCCCGCTATCGGCATCGTACATCCCAGTGCCCTGTCACCTGCACAGAGGGTTCTTTGAGGTGGCACTACAGCTCCTAATGTGATGCAGTACCCTCTTAGGAGTGCGGCTACTGCGCTGACAACCAGGCCTGGGCACTCTGCCTGACCACCAAGCTAACCAACAGCCAGGATGATGCCTCCCAGACCTCAGCCCCCACCAACCAATCAACCAACCTCCACACCACAGAGAGCGACTGCAGGCTGCAGAGTGGCCCCCAAGGGCAGCTCGGCTGGAGTCCAGCCCTCCAGCCCTCTAGGACCTGGCCACACAGGCCCAGTGGGAGAAGAGGGAAAGGAAATCTCTCTCCCTCCCTCCCTCCTGTGTCCTCCAGAGAAGTCAAACTCTGCTGCGTGCATCATCCTGCAGAATTTCCACCTTTCTCCTATAAAGTCTGATCCAAGATAAGCCCCCCACTACCAGGATGGAAACTGGATGTTTCAGCTGTGAGCCGGCAAACTCCTGGGTGCTTTCTGGGAAGCCTGTCCCCAGAGGACAAGAACACACAGGCATGTGAGCTGCCCTTAGTCATCAACTGCAAACAGTAGCTCTGCAGACTGCCACCTGTCCAACAGGAAACGGGCCCCAAACACTTCTCATTCCTGTGCACCACAGCTCTAGACAACTGGGAAGATGATCATCTGGGACACTTCTGACCGATCTCAAATTGACGGTCAGTGTGGTCCACATATTTCCTCTAACTTTTGCCATGCTTCAGAGGCTAGGTAAGCACTCAGTTTGGGCTGGGGTTGTGGTTCAGCAGTAGAGCCCTTGCCTAGCATATGGGTTTGATCCTCAGCACCACATTAAATTTTTTTTTTTTTAAAAAAGGTACTGTGTTCAACTACAACTAAAAAGTGAATATTTTGTTTTAAAAAAGAGTGATCTAGGTAAGTATGCAGTTAGAAAGATCTAGGTAAGCACTCAGTTATAAGAGTGATCTAGGTAAGCACTCAGATAGGAGAATAAGTTCCTTTCCTGCTACACCTTACGAAGGCTCTTTGGGTTGTTCTATTAGAAAACAATGCAAAATACACAGCACCCAACAGGGACACATAACAGAAAGGGCTGTGTTATGTAAGGGGTAGATTGCTTTCCCCTCTATCCTACATTCATCTTCCTGATTGATTTCATGAAAAGGCAAATCCTAGGCCCACTTCCTGTGGTTGTATTGCCACCAAACACAATGGCAGGTTTTACAGAGAAAAAAACAAAACGGAAGAATCAGTCCCATTGGCATTGGCTTAATTCTCCTCTTAATGTACGTTGTAGAAACAGCTGAGGCTTGCAGTCTTACCATCTGTGAAGAAATGGATGCTCACTCAAAGGAAGTTCAGACACTACGAAAGAAATATCTGAGAAGTGACATCAGAATAACTCAACAAGGCAGATTTCTAGAAGTATGTACAATGAGCAGATAAAGAGGACAGTAATATTTTAATAGGACAATGAAAAACAGTGAGGAACAGTGACCACAGGAAAAGGACAGGAGCAGAGAGCTTTCAGAGGGTGGGTGGTGCTGCGTGCCCTCCAGCCACGAAGGTCTCTACGAGAGGTCTCTGAGCGTCCCCCAACACAGAGTGGCATTCTCCTTGGGCCTTTCTACACACCTACCATCTGCATACCTGCGTGTAGCTGTCTGTACACCTCTTTTGAATACTTTCCGTGGATGGTCACACTCAGGTCTGGAAAGCTCTTGGGTCTACTCTCAGTGCCATTGTGAACCTGGTGGCCAGGGGGACAAGGCATGGTGTGGCCATCCACACTTATGAGGCAACCTTGCCTGCACAACCCTGGTCCATCACAGAGGAGGAAAGTGGAGGTGCCAGGACAGCTGTGAGCAGCAGCAAAGCCCTCCCCAGGGCACAGAGGTCTGCGTGGCCACGCTGGTGCTCACCCTGAGTACCCTGCAGGGGAGCTCCTCCTGCTCAAGCCAGGGACCCTTGGGTCCCCACTGTGTGGCTCTGCAGGCACCTGCCCCTACTCCTCGAGCTACTTCCTGCCCTGCTGTCTGCCACCTGCCTCAGCCCAGGAAAACCACCTGTGCCTTCATGGGCAATTGGAGATGGACATGCCTGGCCCTTAAGCAACTGGGAGGGGAGGAGTCCATCTGGGGATGTCTCCCTCTCTGCCCTCTCCTTGTCACTCTAGGTCAGTCTTCTGAAGTGGCCACTGCGTGCACGGACACCCAGCAGGGAACTCTGCACCAAGAGTGCTCAACAGTTCTCAGACCTCCCCTCCCCAACCCCTCAGCCTTGCGTGCCCCAGCACCTCTTCTGAGATGCCAAGTCGGGTCTGAGGGGGCCGCCCGGAGTCCACCCCATCCTCGACAGACTTCACTCCCGGGACCTAGCAAAAGAGGTTGAGCTCAACTTAGAAGGGAAGTCTCAGCTTACACGCGCTTGTGTCCTCCACCTCTGCACCAGCACAAAGGCTGTGTCCTGACCTTGATGAGCTGACCGCTGTCTTTCTTGTAGGTAAAGCATAAATCCTAAGTATCCTGCTTACTTCAAGTACTGGCACATATCTATTTGGGGATTCAGATTTTTAAAGTGTGCAAAGAAGTATATCCTAAATTAATCTGAGTTGGATTTTTGACTCCTTGGACCCAGACTGCGAGGTGACATATCTGAAATTAAGCAAGTGGAGGATCTGCTAGGCATTCTCAAGGCTCAAGTAACACTGCAAACAACTCATTTCAAGCTAGTGGACAGTGGTGGTGGCCACAAGGCTACTCTTCCACGACAGATGGTTTCCACACCTGCACAGCAACTCCGCTTTTCTTGGCAGAGAACTTGGGCCTTGGTGCCACAAGATAAGATGAGGAGGCTGCCTCCTGCCTGGGAGGGGCGGGGACGCTCACAGGCACTGGGGACGCACTGGCTGGCGAGGTGGGCTCTGCAAAGTGACAGGGCTGGGGGCCGTAGGCTGGCAGGGAGCACACGGAGGGAGCCTGCGTGGCCCTGGGTGAGCCCATGGTGACCGACCCGGGAGGTGGAGCTTGGTTCACAGCCGGGGCTGGGCTGGCTTTGATGGGCGGCTTCTGGGGGAGGCCATCCTTGGCACCTGGAGGCTGGAAGGTGAACAAGGAAGCGTTGAGCTGATACGGCTGGTGCTTCATGACGTCCAGAGCATTGAGGGGCTTCTTGCCCTTCTTCTTGCCCACTCTGGAAGCCTGTGGGGCCGATGGCTGAGACTTGAGAGCAGCCAGTGGGTAGGAGGGGGAGTGGATGGGATTGTAGGCCACAGGAGGCGGTGCGCGGACATTGGAGGAGTACTTCCAGCTGGCTGGGAGGGACGGCGTGGGGGACTGTGCCCGGGTGGCGTGGGCCTGCACGGTGTCAGAATCCACCACGTACTTCTCCATTCTCGACTGCCTTTTGGCGAAGAGCTGGGCCCCCTTCCCACTCATTCCGGGCAGCTCGGTGGATGGTCCTGCCACAGCAGAATGAGCAGCACCTCCCCGGGGTGCGGGTGCTGCTGGCTTCGGGGTGTAGTTCTGACTGGCCACTGCTGCCGGTGGTCCTTTAAAGGGACCGGCCAGGTTCAGCGCACTCGTGGGCCGGGCAGGAGCATAGGAGGGCTGGGCTACCTTGATGGAGGAGACAACAGTGCCCTGTGGTGGGCTGGACGTGGGGAAGGCAGGAGGGAGGGTGGGAGCCACCCCCGGAGCCCACACTGGAGAAACTGGAGTGACGGGCTGGGAGGAAGACTTGACCGCAGGCTTGGGGGCGACAGGAGGGGGGGTCTTCTGTTTGGCAGAGGGGCTCTGCATGAAATTGCAGGCCTCTGCTCCCAGGCTGAGGTAGTCCTCCTCGGGCCCCGAGTCACCGCCAGCTCCGGTGCCCCGTTTGCCCTCTGCATTCTGAAGCAGGGACAAGAGCTCGGGGTTCGGGTTTACTTTGGGCTCCTTGAAGGTGAACATGGGCTTCGTGGCGCTTCTCCTCTTGGCTTCCTGCAGTATCCCTGTTCTCTTTGCCGGCACTGCGATCCTCTCATCCCGGGAAGCTATTCGCTCAGAGGAGTCGTAAAAGGCTGGCTGGGTCCACGGGGCAGGCTGAGGCCAGGGAGGGGGCTGTGCCGGGCCAGCCACAGGACTTGACACCCCTCTGGAGAAAGTGTCCGGTGGAGGAGTGACCGCAGAGTAAGGTGGAGGTGCCGGGAAGTCAGAGATGGGACTTGTCATGCTCCGGGTGGGGGAGAAGGGGGCTGCTGGTGGGTTCGCAGACCCGGGGAAGGGCTTGGCGGTTCTGTTCATTGGGATCATCCTCTGGGCCTCTGCTGCCACAGAGCCCCCACTAAGGCCGTTCTGCTGGGGCGCGTGGCCGGGACTCGGGCCCAGCTGGATGTAGCTCCTGCTCACTGAGCTCTGAACCCTCACAGACTGCCCCTCTGTGCTCTGGTAGGAGGCCATGGTTCTTAGGCCGTCTGCGAGGGCAGCCTCGGCTTCTCTCCCTGCCAGCTCACCGGCTCTCTCCTCTTCTTTCTGGGCTGTGATCTGATCCATTCTCTCCCTCCTCTTGGCAAACATAAGGGCTCCCTTGCCCGTGGTGTCTGGCAACATCTCCATTTTATGCCCTCTATCCAGCTTCCTCTCAATGTCCACCAGTCCAGAGTCCCAGTCGAAGCTCACAGCCTGCCCGCTGTGGTCAGGGTCAGACAGCAAGTCCTCGTCCGCCTCCGACTCACTGGTGTGGAGGAACGCAAGCTCGCACGTGTGCTCCCTAAAGCCCTCCTCCTCCTCCTCCTCCTCCTCCTCCTCGCCTGCCTCCCTCTCGAGCTCCCCAGTACCGTAGCTGACCAAGGTGTACTTTCTGGCCCTGCGCCGGCGCTTCTTAAACATCAGCACCCCTTTGGAGCTGGGGTTGGGGGCGTCCGTGAGCAGCAGAGCGATACTCTTGCATTTGGACTTGGCTTCTTTCACCTGTTTTTCTGACAGGCTCTCACTCCTCCTGAGCCCTAGGGAGAAGAAGAAGGGTCAGAGGGTCATTCTGAGCCCAGGAGCTCAAGGAACACACCACAGCAACCCAAAAACTACGCCCCTGGGGCGAAGGCACAAGACCTTCCTCCAAGGGGAGCTGTACTTTGAAAGACTCCAACTCATTCTTCTCTCTTTTTTGGTGCCTCATGCACACTGGGCACACACAGGCTGAGCACCCCGAGCTACACCCCAGCCCCTTGTTTCTTTTAAAATGGATATTTATGTAATGGCACAGAATGGACATGACTCTAGAGTGCCTGCTCCATTTGTTCACGGGAATGCATTTCATACGTGCTGAGTAGAACATGTTTCATACATTTGTGCTCTCCACCCATCCTTACACTTTAGCAATCGAACACTGGCTAGAAATTGTTAGCAACTGGGATGCAATTAGAATTTAAAAGAACATAATTCAGAATATAATATTTTCTGAAAAACAAAATATACTTTGTACTTCCATATTTAAAAGATAAAATGTAAATTTAAACTGTTTTTACGTATCTTAAAAAGGAGAGGATGTGTCCCAAGAACATTTAAAACCTGTCCTAAGTGTTTTAATATAATGAATTTAGATATTTAGGTTTTCATTTTCTTTTCTTTTCTTTTTTTTTTTTTACTTTGACAACCACCCCTCTTTTCAGTGACAGCTACTGAACTAATATAAATTCCAAATTCTGACCGAATACTGAATAATTAGTTATAAATTAGGATACTGGGTCACTGTAAATACATGTAATAAACTCTAGCTACAAAGTTACCTAGCCAAATTTGTAGAATTTGCTATTTTGGAAATATACTGCTTTAATTGCAGTAGTATAAAATATACTGCTTTAATTGCAGTAGTATAAAATAAATCTTGGGGAAATTTTAAAATTATAGACTATGAGTTTTAACTGGTATAAGAATTGGTGCAGCAATTAAGTCATTTAAAACAAGAACTTGATAGTTATAAAGTAACAAAAAGTCATATTTACACTTTTATAATGTAAAAGTGAATGGTGTCAAATTAATTTATTGCATCAGTTAATTATAATCATGCCTTCAAAGATAATGGATATGATACACAAGCATTAATTTATCAAGATAGTTAAATGGAAATTTCAGGGAAAAAATGGGTATTTTATGATTGAAAATTAGCTCTTTTGTCACAAGAGAAATAGATATAATGGTTAATTTTTTAAAAATAAAATGTGATCCCAGGAAGTCATTTTATAAGAAAGTCATATTCACTAGTGCAGAAATTTCTCATGGAGAGAAGTTAGAAGCGCGGTCATCACCAACTGCGGTTCCTTCCTGACCGACGTTATACAACTTATTATTAAACTGACACTCACAGTTGCACAGTTGCTGCTAACGTCACTGCCAAACTATGTGGACACCGTCTCAGTGCGCCCATTTAACATGCTATAAATGTGAAGATGGCCCAGCGGCCTTGCGAAGCGGACAGCACTTGCCAAAGAAGTACAAATGGTTATGCTAAAAATATGCGCGGAAAGCAGCACTGCGCTCCGCAGAGGCTCACTGCTGTTGTGGAACATTCACACAAGCAAGTGCCTTGGCCACTTTGTATCCTCATCTGAAATTCCAAAAATTGTAAAGGACACACACACACACACACACACACACACACACGGGGGGGGGGCACGAAAATACTAGCACCTAACTCCAGCCCTGTCCCTCGTCCTCACTCCTCCTCAGCCCTCACGGCCTGGGTAAGACAAACGCCTAACTGCCTTGAGTCGTGTGCTTGGGCCCGGGACCCTCAACGCCCGCACCGTCCTGGAGACTGCGCTGTGTCTAGAAGGCGCGCGGCACGCTGCACAGCCCAGCGAAGCCTTGCACAAGACCGGATCGTGTAACCGCTGGAGCGACACATGGCCTTGTCTGTCAAGCTCACTTCTGCAAGCATCATCACGCTGCAGGACGATTTCTTCGGAAGGAAGATCAGCTTTTAAGTCAGGAGTGCAGTCTGGGTTTGAAAGGCAGCTCCCGGCAGCACGCTGGGCCGTCTTTGACATTAAACTCAAGAGGCCACCTGTTTTCCAATATTCTGGCGCTACCTTAACGTGAAACGTTACAACCTCCGGAAGCGAACCCAGACAGCTCGCTGACACCGCACTTTCTAAACGGCTCCTGCGCCCCCAGGGCTCACAAGTTCGGGAAACACCCAAGTTTCGGCGCAGCCTGCGGGTCCCGCCCCCCACTCAGAGGCCCGCGTCCCGTTTCTCGCCTGCTCTCCCGGCCTTCCCAGGCTGCACCCGAAGGCCGCCGAGAGACAGGGCTACCCACGCAGCGGGGCGGGAGGCCTGGGACTTACGCGCGTGCCGCGCGCGGTGCCGGTGCGGGCGGCTGCGGT
>NW_026000059.1:434032-452185 GCF_001458135.2 Marmota marmota marmota | reverse complement strand
CGGGTGGGAATGGGATCTGGGAAGGGACTCCCGGAGGGGACCTGGGAGGGGCCGGGGGACTGAGCCTGGGGCTGCTGACCTCCCCCGATGCCCGTGGTGGGGGGCAGGGAGGGTGGCTCTTGCGAGGGACGGAGGCTCAGCCGCAGCTCCACCGTGCGCCCGCGGGCAACAGCCCCTCCGTCTGCTGCTGCCGGAGCTCCATTCTGCTCTCTGCGCTGGGGCCAGGTGGCCGGAGGAATCTGCAGGGAGGTACTTTCCACGTGCCCCTCGAGTGTGAGATGCTCAAGGGCTTGGTTCTCGGGCTTAGAGACCAAAGCCTCACTTGCTCCACTGGTTGGTCTGTGTACAGAAAACATAACCGAACAGTTAGATCGGGGCGTTTGGCCGGACAGTGGGATGTCCAGTACACCATTAGGATCCCAGCACTTCCTCCTGAATGTCAACGGCAACGTAATGGAAAACTGAAGCCACCAACACGTTCCTATCACCAAAGAGCTCCCAAATAAACTTTCATTTAAAACACAACAAAAATGCTTGCAAAATATTTTCAAACCTAAATACGTCCCCAATTCCTTGAATTCGGCTTTTATTTAAAAAAAAAAAAAAAAGCTATATATATATTTTTTTATTTTTTTTAAATATAGCTATATGTAATAGCTATATGAATGCCCTATATCTGAAATAGGGTGGGTATTCTCAAACAACCATGTTTTTTATTTCAACGGGAGCAAGAATTTCCGACCAATCTTAAGTGACTGATGATGCAAGGAACCCTTTTAGAAGCTGTGCTTTCTTGAAAGGAATGACAGAGAAGCTGTTTGCTAAGCTCAGGAATATGTGTTTGGTCATCAGTGGACCCAGCCCAGGACTCTTGTGTAAAGAGAACGCACAGCAAGCGTCCTTGAGTCGCCAGGATTTATAATCTGAGATGGACTCCCTTCCACTTGAGCACTTTCCTTTTAGGATCTCTGAAGTCAAGCTCCTCCTCCTCCACTTAGCTAAGAGTCCCGAGCTGCTCTCTGCCGCCCTTAGGTTTTGACCTTACCCTTTTCCAGTTGGTTTTGCAAATTTGGGTCTGTGAGAAGAAGGGATGTCAGTTCAGGAGTCAAACACAGCCTCCTTCTGAAACTCTAAACTCTAACTGCTTTTGGAAGAGAAGTGTGGTTCACAGGGCAGCTGCTGCTGATGCCTTCATTCCTTACATTTGGAGGTTTTTCCAAGTAGCACAGGAGCTGTCCCTGCCCCTCTGTGCCTCCCTCAAAATGCAGGCTGACAGTGCAGGGCCATCAGCTGAAGAGGCTCCTGGCATTCTGCCTGTGACTTCCCAATGTCACACCCATTTGAAACACATACTCCAAACTTCGCATGTGACCAAAACAAAAAAAAAAAAAAAAAAAAAAATGCAGCGTTCTCTATGTAAGTAAATCTGAAAAGTTCCCTGGTGATATAGAATTTTTTTTAAAAAAATCTTTAAAAAATATTAAATTATATCCTTATGCAGGAGATAGTGAATATACTCTATCAAACGGAATATGAGGGGGCCAGAGAGTTTTAATTTAGGAAAGACTGGTATGGAAGTAGGTTGAGTCACTGTGAATGATGTTAGCAATCAGCTATGGAGCTGAGAGGAGGTGGTTTCCATTCCCTCCAGCCTGAGAGTCTGGAACCAGGCCAGGGGCCGATAAATGTTAGCCTTTCTTGGTAGCTGAAGCAAGATATATATATACATGAAGAAAAATCATAAAAGTTTGAAGGAGGGAGAGAGAAGTTAAATTTTAATGACTTATTTCTCTTCAGTCTACATAGGTATCCAATTTCACAATTTATACAACATGGTTAGAGGTACTCATTTAAAAATATTCTATCATTTTAATGAAATTTAAGATAATACAGACTTAATGGTAAAGGAGTGTTTAAAATCAGTCTTATCTGGCCACCTCTGGGCAAACATACAGAAAAGGTCAAACACTTGTCTGCTAGAGACAGATGGCAGACAAGAGTGAGAGAAACGGTTAAGGTAGGAGTCACTGCTCAGACCACAGAAGGAGCGATCGTGGCGATGATGGCGACTACCTCTGGGCTGATTTGAGTGTGAGTTCCTTTTTTATTCCACCAAGTATGTATTTTATAAAAAGTTAAAAAATACTTTAGAGAAAAATAATAATCACAGTAACTCCAGTTATTAAAAGTAGCAGTCTGCCTATTTCTGAAAGTAAGCGTGGCCAGGAGCAGCTTTGAAACATCAAGGACTTTCCCAGCAGTGGCCACCACAATCAGAACAGGGATTAGGAGTGGACTGGCCGACCACCAGTGTGGCCCAGATGATTGGGCCCTGGAGGGGCAAGCACCTTCAAAGGGAAAACGAGTGAAAAAGGTCGTTCCTTTTTTTGAATATCAGGGACAGAGATGGAAGTCGCAGGGCACGTCCCAGATTTGCACATGGTAGTGGCAAGCTGGGGCAGCACTTGATCACATTCCTGCTGGGTTCCTTCTACAAGTGAACGAGGTTTAATACATAAATGTTGTCCAAGGCCTTGACACAGAGCTTGATGAGCAAATACAAATCTGGTCCTAAGAATATTCTAGATTTCCTTTACTGTCACATATTTTGGCTGTGATGAGCCTGTATATACAGAAATGTCACTGAACTGATTGACTGCAGAGGAGGGTGCTCTATGCCATTGTTGTGTAGAGTCAAGGCACAACCTCGAGGGCTCTGGGATCCTGTGAGGAGTTCCCCGACATCTCCCAGAGGCCGTTCTGGGGAAGCCAGGGTCCTTTCTGAAGTCCTTATGATGATCATGGCTTCAATTGCAAAATCAGCACAGAATGTCCTGTGATTGTACCCTATAAAATTTGATGTGACAGTTTTTGTGATTGGCCTCAATGTTCTTTAATTTTGATGGTTAAAACTTTTACTGTACATTTTTAAGGAATACTGGTATTTGGAGACACCATATTCACAACTGACTTGCTCTGATAGCTAAAAATCTTTATTTTCATCATCTGCTTTGGACCATACCCAAATATTGATTTTACTGGAGGTCTTGAGAAGCAGAAATCTGGTGGTTTTAAAGTTTCCTGCTTGCTTCCCCCCTTCTCTTAGGTATCCTCTTTCTCTGAAATGTTTTGTAGTCCAATGGTTCAATGTAAACATTTTAAATTCATCTGGGAATCATAATCAGAGTGATCCTGATCCATCAGAAAATCTGAAAAGATTTTCTTGGAAAGAAATATTAAATTATGTTCAATATACTGAGCTTTCTAAGGAAGCAGTATAAAATAAAATCAAAAAGCTCGGTTGAACAGAATTCCCATTTTTCAAGCACACTGGTCTTTCTGTTTCACTGTGCTGGCCTCCCACAAAGCACCCAAGTCCTTCATCGGTCCCAGGGCATGTATGCAGTAGGGGCTTCAACTGTCCCCCTCCAGCTTCAGGAGAAAACACACAGTCCAACCCACCGGCATACCTTTTGATGAGCATCTGTAGGGAGTCCGTAATGCTCTCCATGAGCTGGATGACCTCGGGGTAGGTCAGGTCTGCACAAGCACTGCCATTGATGGACACCACCTCATCCCCCTCACACAGCCCGGCCCCAGAGGCTTTGCTCTGGCTTCGAATCTGGAGTGAAAACAGAGGCATCGTTACAGCCATGCAGCCTGTGGGTACCACACCAACACCCGCAGGAGACAGGCCACGTCTGCAGATGGCTCTGCCCTGTCAGCCACCTGTGGGTCTGGGGATATAGCTCAGTGGATAGAGAGCTGGCCTCAGGTTCAGTCCCCAGAACCAGGAAAAAAAAAATACAAACTGGCTCTCCTTTCCCCCCAGTGACACCCCAGCACCAGTCGCCTCTGTGCTGTGTGCCATATCACCCACCCTGGAGACCCCTGGAGAGCAGGGCTACGCTGGCAGCCACACAGCCCTCGTTCACAGAGGAGAGCAAGAAACAGGCCACGGGGCACCTGCCTCAATCATACAACAGAAGCAGAAAGTGGGCCAGTGAGGTGTCTAGACCACTACGCCCTGCCACCCGCGTCAGCCACCCGCGTCAGCAGCCTGAATTCTCTAGCACAGCCCCCTGAGCAAGGCGAGCCGGGGCACTTGGGGAGTGTGAGACCAGCCAGGTGGTGCCGAGAGTTGGGAGGCAGGGAGGCTGGAGAGGCCACAAGGCCCAGCCTGGTTCCTCCAAAGACTAGCCGCTTTTGTTGTGTTCCTCTTCTTCCACTTGCTATTCTAGAATCACGTATACATGGTCTTTAAAAATTGGAAAACATTCAGTCGGTATTATGGATGAACATATTCAAACTTTTGCAAGCTGTGAATTGACGGCACATCTAGGTGGGCTCACCGTGTAACCCCTCTGCTGGGAGCCATTAGCCAAGTAGGTATGACAATTTCCTTGCCAGCGTACCCCATGTTGCAGTGACATTGAATGTAGGTGACCTTGCTCAAGGACCAAGGCGGATTAGGGCGTTCCCGGTTTAGGTTCCAGGTTTAAGGTTTAAGATTATTCCTGCTGGGAATAGGGCGTATCCTGCTGCCTGAGTTCCCCTTGAGTTCTCACGGGATTCAGACAGTATATTTTGGAGATAGAAGCCCAGTGGAGGTGGATTTGGGCAGAGAACGTGGATTTCCCCAGAACGTGTTTGTAAAGTGCCGGTGACAGTTCGAGAATAAAGAGTTGCTGTTTGAATCTACAAGCTGTGTGGTGGCTCGTGATTGTGTGCCCAGCCAGACTGCGGCATTTGTGCCCAGCCAGACTGTGGCACCCCTCAAACCATCCCTTAGAGACCACATCCCACACCTCTCACATCAGACCGAGAGGAGCTGCTATCTGCAGAATGTCACATTCCCGTCCAGTGTCTCTCAACTCAATCATCACTAAGAGATAGCCACCAAACACTGCATTTCATTGCTTATCACTTTTTGATCGATGCCAGGAAAGATTTATTTTATGGCAACCAAGACAAAATCAAGATCTAATGCTTCTGGGAAATTCAACATTATCTGAACTTCACAGAATAGATCAGAAGGTTTGGGTGCACTCATTAAGTCGTGTGAATGATTCTGTGGCAGAATGGGAAAGCTCCTTTTCTGCTATTATCTATTCCTTTGCACCTCTCCCAGAACTGGAGAGAGAGAAGGTGCTGACTGGGTCTCCAGGAGCCTGACTTGAACTGTCATGCTGATTGCACACGTCACTGTCAGCAGACAAGTCTCAGGACCGGCAAGTTGGGAGAGGAGACACTTTCAGAGAGCCCTGGGGTCTCCAAAGAGGGCCTCCTGTGTGGGCCTGCTTCCTCTGCCGCCCCGCAGCTGTCACCGGAACTCCTGTGCTCTCCTGATTCTCTATGTCAGGCACTGGCAGAAAACCTCCTCACACCAACGAGATTTAACAAGCAGTCTCTCACCCACTGCCTCTGCTAGGTGTGCTCCTCAGACGTCACCAGCACAACAGTCAGACGGTCACTGGGAGGCCAGCAAGAGCAACACCTGCAGCACTAAGGTTTCAAATGAGTAAGTCAGGCTTCTAAGGAACCATGCAGAGCCTGGATCCCAGTCAGACTTCTAGGGACCACGCAGGGCCTGGATCCCAGTCAGACTTCTAGGGACCATGCAGAGCCTGGATCCCAGTCAGACTTCTAGGGACCATGCAGAGCCTGGATCCCAGTCAGACTTCTAGGGACCATGCAGAGCCTGGATCCCAGTCAGACTTCTAGGGACCATGCAGAGCCTGGATCCCAGTCAGACTTCTAGGGACCATGCAGAGCCTGGATCCCAGTCAGACTTCTAGGGACCATGCAGAGCCTGGATCCCAGTCAGACTTCTAGGGACCATGCAGAGCCTGGATCCCAGTCAGACTTCTAGGGACCATGCAGAGCCTGGATCCCAGTCAGACTTCTAGGGACCATGCAGAGCCTGGATCCCAGTCAGACTTCTAGGGACCATGCAGAGCCTGGATCCCAGTCAGACTTCTAGGGACCATGCAGAGCCTGGATCCCAGTCAGACTTCTAGGGACCATGCAGAGCCTGGATCCCAGTCAGACTTCTAGGGACCATGCAGAGCCTGGATCCCAGTCAGACTTCTAGGGACCATGCAGAGCCTGGATCCCAGTCAGACTTCTAGGGACCATGCAGAGCCTGGATCCCAGTCAGACTTCTAGGGACCACGCAGGGCCTGGATCCCAGTCAGACTTCTAGGGACCATGCAGAGCCTGGATCCCAGTCAGACTTCTAAGGACCACGCAGAGCCTGGATCCCAGTCAGACTTCTAGAGGACCACGCAGAGCCTGGATCCCAGTCAGACTTCTAGAGGACCACGCAGGGCCTGGATCCCAGTCAGACTTCTAGAGGACCACGCAGGGCCTGGATCCCAGTCAGACTTCTAGAGGACCACGCAGAGCCTGGATCCCAGTCAGACTTCTAGAGGACCGTGCAGGGCCTGGATCCCAGTCAGACTTCTAAGGACCACGCAGGGCCTGGATCCCAGTCAGACTTCTAGATGACCATGCAGGGCCTATGCTGGCAGATCTGGCGGGGCCTTCCTCTGGGGCAGCAGGTGCACCAGCAGCCTCTTCCTCCAGTCCAAGCGCGTGTCTGTTGCCTCGGGCTCCCCAGGTTTCTGACTCTGGCAGCATCGGGATCCCTTGGTCAGTGAGTCCCGCGGAGCTGCTGGAGCTCTCCTGGGGGCTTTCTGAACTCTGCCCTCTCGCTCCGTCCTAAAAGCTCCTACCACACCCCTGTCTGGCGAAAGTAGTCCAAGAGGTGTCTTATCCCTCCAACAAGCCTCGGACTGATGAGTCATGGGACTAAGGACAAGCAGACAAGGTAACAGGAAGAGGCTCCCATTTCTCAAACACAGAAAAGAAGGGGGGAGGGCTGCAGAGCCGCCATTTCAGGACAGAGGCAATGCAGGAAGCCTATCAGAGAGCTACAGAAGGCCATCTTCTTCTGAGAGCCAAGGAGGAGGGCAGAGGACCAGCAAAACCGAGGAGGACGAGGAGGGTCAGCCCTAAGAAGCCACTGCAGACGCCCAGCAGGGAGTCGGCGTGAGGAAGGAAAGCTCTGTGGAGGAGGCGCAGGGGAGTGGGACCATCCCCACAGGACAGCGCCTCAGGTGCTCTGGAGGGAGAGGAGGCAGCTCCCTGCAGCCACCCGCCTCCGCTGTGGGGGGCAGGGACAGGCACAGCTCCGTCCCAGTGCTGGTCTGACACAGCCCTGGGTGCCTGCTCAGCAGGACTGATGCCGAGGTCCAAGCTCACAAGCCCGCTCTCGGTGGAAGGGCAGGAGCGCTCCTGTTAATGTCACCAGCATGCCCAGATACTGGACAGGACTTTTCCTCTTGTGTGGACTTTACCCTTAGGAACCATAAAAGTAAAAGCATTCCTGGTAGCAGCTTTGGAAAGGCCCCTGGAGTCATCACGTCCCTGACAGGTGCAGGGCCCGCGGGCCGGGCCGCATGGAGTCTGCATACCAAGGAGATTGCAGAGGCACAGGCAGCCACAGCGGACCGCGACCCACAGCTGAGCTGGAAGACCAACAGGCACAAAGAAGGAAAGGCATCTCTGTTCCTTCCTCTCCCAGGAATGTAAACATCTGGCTCCCAGAAAAGCCAGGGCCAGCGCCTAGGCCGGACACGTCCCCGCCTACTGTCCAGTTGATTTAAACCATGAGAGTGCACAGGAGCCTGTGAACTAAGCAGATTCCTCTGAAAAACAGTGACAGTGAGTATGAAATAAGAAAGTGCCTGTAAAATTGGAACGACCTGATGGATAATCGATCCATTTAATCAGAGCTGGTAAGAAAAGGGCAGAAGTAGAAGTCACTATTTGGATTTCCAGAATCTCGGTTTGTTTGTGAACGGGACATTCAGCTTATAACTAAGTAATCACTATTCTAATAAGAGACCAGACACCTAAGGAATCTCTTAGCGAGCACCTGCTGTCTTCCAGGGCCAGGCCCCGGGCGCTGAGGCCCACTAACGCCCACTGGAGCCGGTGCGCCCTGGGAGCAGGGTCTGCCTAGCCACCTTTACCTAACCCTCATACCCTCTGGTTTGGGTTTCCAGAAGAAGGGAAATGGAGAGAGAAACACGGGTCCATGCAGGAGGAGGTCACGCCTACGCCAAGGCCAGGGCCACGACCGTGGCGAAAACACTCTGGGGCCGTTCCCCAAGGCCTGAAAGCTCCGGCACACCCAGAGGGACACAGCGTCTCCACTGAACCCCAGCAGATCAAAGGGCATTAAAGATAGTGACCCCAAGTCATCCCCAGTACAGAGGGAACTGAGTGCAGTGGTCAGGCTCGGAAGGGGCAGCTCACAGGCTAAAGCACAGGTTCTTCCCTGTGAGGGTAGAGCTGACCTGAGACCTCATCCCGGAGGTAAGGGACAGAGGGGAGCGCACAGGAGGCACCTCACTCGCACCAGCGCTCCCTCGTTTACAGCCTGCGGAGCAGAGCTGGGCTGCACTCTGTGCTCCGCGGCACCACCTGGGGCCTCGGCCCGGGCGGCCAGTGTGGTGCTCTGACTGAGTGCTTCCTGTGCCCGCACCACCTGTCTATTGGATGCCCTGCTCTTCCTGGCTCTAGACACCTCAACTCTCCTGCCTGATCAGACCAGATGTGGCAGTTCGTCCTTCCATTTTGTTCATGAATAAAACTATAAAGAAAATAGATTAATGGGAAGGCGTGCTCCACACAGCCAGAGTGCAGACTTGTGGAGCCCTGTCAGCCCCGCCGTCCTGCTCAGGACCAAGCCGCCAGTAACCTGGCACTCTCTGGACGCTGCCAGGCCTCAGTGACCTCCTCCGGATTCCTGCAGCTCACACACGTGTACACACGCGCACGAGGCTAGCTACGGTGCTCCCATTTGGAGGGAGCTGTGTGAAGCGGCCACTGGGGTTGAATGAGGCAGTTAGCAGAGCAGGCTGACCACTGTCACACTCAGCTGTAGTCCAAGGAATCCAGTCCCACGTGCCGGACACTGGGAGAGGAGAGAATGGGCCAAGACATCGCTAACAACATCCTCACGTAGCTGGGACAGTAGTCGCTTCCTCAGCCAGTGTGCAGTGGGGGATGTCAGGATCCCCAGGACCCCTCAGAATCACCCCAGGATGTAGCAGCGCCGGTGGCCTGTCCACCTCTGCCCTGCTCCATCCACACAGGTGGCAACTCAGGAGGGAAGTCGTGGCACAGTGCTATCGTCCCTGCCAACTTGGGGCCTCCACCTCCCTGCGACAGCGGCTCTCGGGTCACTGATGAAAACTGAGGTCATCGGTGTTATTATGACTAATGATCATTACTGGTGTCCCCACTCCTCCTAGAGGGCCGGCCGTTTGCAGACTGGGCTTGGAGATTCACTGGCCTGAGGGACAGGGGCTCTGCGTGACGAGCACCCCTGGAGCCTCGGGTGTCTGGGTTGGAGGGGTTCTGTCCCAGTCCTGAGCTGACCCCTCCGGAGCCCACCACTTCCTGTTTATTCTTCTCAGTCTCTTTCAGGTGTGAGGCTGTTTTGAAGAATTGATGAGGAACCGCCACTCAGGGTGGATTCAGGAAAGGACTGGCTCTGCGGGCAGTTGGACATCAGGGACCACTTGGGTTTCCCTGCGAAGGCAGCTGTCCTGTCCTGACCCCATGTGCATAGCTGCGCCTGACCGTCACTCCACTCCAACCTCGTCCTCAGGCCCCACGAGTTAAGTCACAAGCGAAGAGTAAAACTTGGGTTTGCCGTGGAGAGGCATGGCTGCAGTCAGGAGGTGGACACACCCAGGGGCAGAGGCAGCGCCACCATGCTGCTGACCTGGCGTGATTGTCTCCCAGGTGCATGTGAACTAGGCTGCAGAGAGGCCCAGATCCTGCACTTGAGGAAGGGAAGCTGCCAGGCCAGGTGCTGCTGTCCATGAGTGTCCTGCTGGTGTGCCCAGGGTGGCTGACACACTGCCCCTGCTCACGGCTGGGTGAGGATGGCCTGCAGGAGTGTCTTCGTCTTGCCTACAGAGCTGGTGCAGCCCCAGGGAAGCCCAAGGGGCAGGCCAGAGCCTGGCACCCCCCACCTGCCCGAGGTCTGTGTGGGTGGACATGGAGATGCCCTTGGAGCTAGAGTCTGCTCATGCTGTTCGTCTGATTAGTTAGCTAATTACACCAGGTGAGAGCTGGCTGTCTGGTGAGCCAGGTGGGCAGCAGGCCCTGGAGTGCAGTCATGAAGGAGGCCCGCAGAGGCGGACGTTCTAGACAGATAAGAAAGAAGAGGACTGCAGCCCAGATTGCCCACTGCTGAGACTCGAGCAGCAGTCCAATGGGAGCTTACAGCCGGCCTCGGCCTCAAGGAGGAGGGTGGGCGTTGTCCGTGGGAGGGCCAGGCAGAGCCCAGCACAACACAGTGCTGGATGCTCAGCTAGTACAGGCTGGAGGAGACTGCCCATCAACACAGGCCTCCAGCAGAGTGCCGGACACCACCACTGCAGGTGAGCGGCCGAGCGGAAGCCCCGGCCCTGCCCCCCAAGTGAGGTCAGACCTGCCCAAAAGTCTGCCCCACACATGCTCTGCACACACACTGGGGTGGGCACAGTGCTGGTGTGGTGGCCCTCACACCACTGAGGCCGCCAAGGCAGTGGGCAGGGACCACAGCGAGCATCAGCTCCAGGCCTGTCAAAATGCAGAAACCCAGCGCTGCCCTTCTGCCCTGGAAGCTGGTGGTGGCCACTGCAGCTGGGCACCTGCACGTGCACCTGCCCTCTGGGGCACTTCCAGGGCTGCTGTGGGCATAGCATGTCATCATCCTGAGCAGACGTCAGGGAAGCAGGTCGCAGCCAACTGTGTGTGCATGTGGGTGTGTGAGAGTGCAAGTGTGTGAATGTGTGCATGTGAGTTGCTGTGTGTGGGTGCATGTTAGTGCACGTGCAAGTGTGTGAGTGTGTGCATGTGAGTTGCTGCGTGTGGGTGCATGTTAGTGCCCGTGTGAGAGTGTGTGTGTGTGAGTGCGTGCGTGTGAGTGCGTGCGTGTGTGATGATCAGATCATCACTGGGTGACTGAGTGGCTTTCTTCTAGGGGACCCCCTTCCTGTTATTAACTTTATTCAAACTCAGGTAATGACACTTCAAAGAGGCGGGATGGGGAGTCGGGTCCTTGTTTTGTGGGTTCCCGCGGGGCCCTCTCACCGTGAGACGAAGACCCCCTCAGCAGAGGCAGCCGGTGGGCCGTGAACACCAGCACTCCGTGAGAAAGCCAGGACCCATCTCCTCCCGAGCAGACCATGCTTGCCCACAGCTGGCCCCTCGAGGGCTCCGTCCATGCACAAGCAACACAGTCAAGTCCAGCTTAACTGTAATTCTTATTCATTCTCTCCCCATCACAAAATTTGCCATGCTGAAAACAGGGGTTTCCATTTGTTCTTGATTTTCGTTTGAAACTATGATGAAATTTCAATCTCCTCTTTATTGTTACATAAAATTGAAGCGAAGAAATAGAATTGCCAGGTTCTTGTTTTATAGGAAAAACCACCTACACAATAATTAAATTAGCTGTAGATAATATGGCATCTTGTCATAGTTAAGTGGATCGAATGGCAATATGTGAAGTTTTTAACATTCAATCTAACTCAAGCCAACTGTACAGCAGCGTATGCAAATCATGTTTCAAAGGACAAACATTAATTTCTTGAGACAAGACTTTCAAAGTTTGAAAAAGTGTTTATAAAACAAAATTTGGGTGATGCTGAGTTTCCTCTTCTTGCTACAGAACCACCTGGATTTGGGTGAAATCTTCCCAGTGAGTGGCTTGGCCACCGTCTTAACAGCCTAACGTGGAAAGCTGCTCCTCGTTAGCCTCGCTCACACTCAGTGAGTCAGCTCATTGGATGCATGCCGTAGAGACCAGGTGTGAGACAGGGAAAGATGGTTCAGAGGAGAGATGACTGGGACCAGCGAGCCTGCAGGTTTCACGGCTCTACCCACTCAGGCGAAGCCTTGCTCCTGCACAGCCCCAGGAGGAGGGCGGCCGTGGCCCCCACGGGTCCCACAGTCACAGTGAGTGTCCCCAGGACCACAGGGAGACTGCACCCAGCCCAGATGTGGACTAAGCCCAGCTGGGTGCCAGGCCCTGGGCAGGTCCTGAAGGAACCTCTGTCTTCTCCGTCAGCGTATGGAACCCCCCCTCCCTTGGAACACGACCAGGCACCTCACACACTCTCCCAGACACACCCGTGCTACATTCCTGGGGCTGAACAGGGCCCCCTCAGACCTGGGCCGTGTGCTCTCTTCGTCCATCAGTGGATCAGCAGGTGGCTCCCCTCCCTGGCCACTGGGAAGAGTGCCCACAGGGAGTGCAGGTGTCTCCAGCAACTCATCCCGTTCCCCAGTGTGTGGCCTGCAGCGGGTCTCGGGGCACAGGGTGGCTCTGTGGTCTCCTGCTGACCCACCTTCCCACAGTGTGCCAGGCCAGACTCTCGGGATGCTCCTTCTCTATCCCTCTGTCTCTCTGAAGAGAAATGCCTAGGAGGCTGGCAGCAGTGGCGGTCACATCTCCCCAGCCAGCGGAATGACAAGTACATGGATGTCATGGTGTGGATGTGAGGTGTCCCCTAAAAGCTCACGGGTGAGGCAGGAAAGATGGTTCAGAGGAGAGCTGACTGGGCTGTGAGAGTCTTAACCCAATCCGTGAATCAGTGCCCTGATAGGGATGAACTGAGTGGTGACTGAAGAGGAGGGTGTGGCTGGGGAGGTGGGAGTTGGAGCGACGCTCTGGAGAGTGGAGTCTCTCTCTGCTTCCTGATCACCATGTGAGCTGCTGCCCTCCACCACACACTCCGCCATGATGTTCAGCCTCACCTCGAGCCCTGAAAAATGGAGCCTGTCTTCTATGGACTGAGACCTCTGAAACCGTGAGCCCACAAATAAGGTTTCCCTCCTCTGCAGTTGTGCTGGCTGGGTCATTTAGTCACAGCAGTGAAAAAGATTGACTAAAACATCCGCTAAGTGAGAGCATGGAAGAGGAGGGTCAGGGCTCAGCACACCAGCCCCAGAGACCCTTCTTCCTCACCTGCCTTAGGGAGCAACTAAAGACTAGGCCACAGAGAACTCGGAGCAAAGGAGGCCTGGGATCCAGGAAACGGGCGTCCCTCGGGAGGACGGGATTCCCAGGAGGATCACAGAGGGATCTAGGAAATAGGGGTGTCCCTCAGGAGGAGGGGGGGTTCCCAGGAAGATCATGGAGGGACCCAGGAAACAAGGGTGTCCCTCGGGAGGAGGGGGGTGGGTCCCAGTAAGATCACAGAAGGATCCAGGAAACAGGGGTGTCCCTCGGGAAGAGGGGGTGATTCCCAGGAAGATCACAGAGGGATCTAGGAAACAGGGGTGTCCCTCGGGAGGAGGGGGTTTCCAGGAGGATCACGGAGGGAGATTCCTCAAGACAGCTGTGTCCTGGGCAGAGACCCGCCAAGGTACAAGCATGCCAGAAGACAGGAGAAGTCGGCCGAGGCAGACGGCCTCACTGGGGCTTCTGTTACACCTCAAGGGTCAGGGGGCTAATTAGAGGGCGGAGAGCATTTGGGATAAATTAGCCATGAGACCAGAAAGGAAGGACGGTGAGGACAGGGAAAGTCAGGGCCCCTCACCCCAGGCTCCGAAGAGAACCTCAGCCTGAAGTCGACTCCCTCGGGGTCCAAGCCGCCTCCATGTCGGGTGCATGGGGCTGGGGACACTGAGCGCTCCAGGCCGGCCGGGTCAGATGACCGAGTCTGGTCCTCCCCTGCATGGTGCTGTGCAGATGGACAATGAGAGCACAGGCAGGGAGGCAGAAACCAGAAGGAAGAGTGCGTCCTTTAAGGAGGCAGCCCCTGGGGTCCAACGAGAGGCTTTGCACAGGAAGCCCCCCTGGCCACCGCACTCTTTAGTGGATGCGCGTAGCTTTGGTAGAGTGAAAGACGGTATGAAGACACCACGCTTTCCCCCAGGCTCCCATGCTCACCCTCTGGTTCCCAGGTGTCCTGGCCTTGAGAAGCAGTGAACTCACATGTAGGCCTGCACCGAGGTCGTCTGGTCTCACTGCGCCCTGTAGAGTGCTGGGTGGACTCGGTTGAGACACAAGGGAAGGCGCAGCCAGGCCACGTCCTGTGTGCACTCTCTGGGCCACTCAAGGGAAGCATGGCTTTTGTGCAGGTCTCAACTGCAGTGCTAGCCTCAAGCTCGGTGCTCACAAGGGCTGGGGTGGGGGAGCCCTGAGGCCAGGTGACGCTCAGAGCCCCTCCTTCCTCCCCTCTGGGTAAGGCCAAAGGCCCCAGGGCCAGCACACCTGCAGGCAGGGCCTGGGTCAGTGGACACCCAGGACACTCCCCCAGGGCACAAAGCAAGAAGACCACGGGCCAAACGGAGGCAGACAGAGGGGCTGTGGGCAAGGACCCGCCCCCAGGGCTGCGTGTGGCTCCACTCTCCTCGGAAACCCCGGTCTGAGTGCAAAGCCAGTGTCCACTGCAGGGTGCCTAGAGCGCCCGACAAGGCGCACACAGGAGTTGGGAGGCAGAAGGAGAGACCAGGAGCAGACCAGGACCCACCAGGGACAGAGCTGGGTCCTGAGCACAGGGACACTCATTCTGATTCTCTCAAACGGCTCTGTCCACCTCCCTCCCCTTCCTCCTGGACTCCAGCCCTGGCAGGTGGACCCCAGGGGTCACAGGCCCAGAATGCAGCTCAGCACAGTGCCCAGAAGGTGCCCTCCTGTGAGCGGCCAGTAGCTCAGTGACCAAGGTGGGGATGGCGGGGCTGGGCAGTGGGCAGTTGTAAGTGTGCACATGTGCACACACTCTGACTCTCCCATGGCCCCTGGCTGTCGTGAAGAACTCTTCCTCAGTGTGGACGTGGCAGGGAGGTGAGAACCTGGGTCGGCCAGCTCAGGGGTCTCACTGGTCAGCAAGGCTGTGGTGTTGAGGCAGAGAAAGGCGGCATGGGGAGGACCGCCTGGTCCAGGACGGGGGAGGCAGGCTGGGCCAAGGTGGCCTTTCTTAGTGAGGACAGTTGCTCATGTCACGCATGCCCGTTGGGGTCAGGGCCTTGCTCCTGTCACTCCCTGAGCAGCAGTCCTGCAGGCAGGGCAGGTGAGTGATAATGACCCCTTTCCCACGGTGGCCAGTGCCCTCCATGGCTTACTGAAGGAGCCTTGCTCCTCTGCCAGGTAGATCCGTGCCTGGGGCTCCTGTCCACATAGAGGACCACTCCACAGAGTGCGGTCATTCGCCTTTGTGGAGGGAAATGGCTTTTTGGGCCAAAGCTTGGTGGCACTCAACATCTCCACCTCAAAACCTTTCAACTGCACCTGGCAACAGAGCCAGCCCAGGGCCATGCTGTGTGGAAGAAAACGGTCCCCTGGTCCAGAACCTGCCCCGTGTCCCATAGTGCCCACCCGTCCTCCAGTCCTGTGCACCCAAGGTCCTTCCCACTACCTCTGGGGCTCTCGAGGCAGAGGGGTCCCTAGGTGGGCTCAGGAAACTGGTCCAGGCCTCTCTTCTGGGTCTCAGGGTTGTAGCTGTTAGATGAAGTGTCATCTGAGCTCCCAAGGTGACTCCCTGCAGAACGGGAGTCCCAGAACCCCATCATCCCACACAGAAGGCCAGGAGTGACAGAGCCTTGTCTCCCGCACCCCTGCCATTGGGGGCCAGGACCTCACACTCTCTACAGCAGACAGAGCTAAGTCTGCCATGTCCTGAACCCCAAGGTCACATTGTCAACAGTGGCCAGCTGAACTGGACCTCCCACCAGAACCTTACAGAGCTATAGGGTGAGGAGAATGATACCTGGACACCTTAGTCTTCAGAAAACAGCTGACCCAGAGAGGTTAAGCTCTCTGCTCAAGGGTTGCACAGCCAGTTTTGTGGCTGACAGTTCAGACCCCAAGGACCTTAACTCCTTTCCAATGTTCCTTGGAAAGAAATAAATTGGATTTGTGAATTTTGAACCAAGCATGGAAACACCAGTCAATGCACATTTACAAGAAGATTGTGATAAACAGATATGCAAACATTTTGGTTTAATCTTTTGTTTACCAAAGTCCTCTGGATCCTAAGAAACAAAAATCATGCTTTCTAAAAGTTCTCTATTAATTTTCTCATCCGCCAAACACACAGAATAATGTCTAAAACATTCAAGATAATGTAATTCTTTTGTGTTTGTTCACCAAAAAGAAAACTTGCCTTTCCAACGTGACTCATGCCTGGTGTTCAGAGTGGCTCACCCGCCTGTCTATGAGCTGCCTGCTGAATTCACACTCTGAGCAACCCAACAGACGCAGAGGACATGCCCCTGCCGGTGAGGGTGCTGGATAAATATATGAATCAGTTCAGAGCTTTGTGATCCCCCGTGACTGATACAGACTCAGGACAGCTGGCCGAGCCCTGCATGACCCGAGCTGAGGAGCAGAAGATGGACATGGGCAGGGCACCCCCACTCTTCTTCAGAAGCCTCACACGGGCTCCTCCAGGAACCGGCTCCTCTCCTGCGCCCAGCCGGAGCTCCATGGAGGAGCCAGGGACACAGAAGATCTTGGCAAGAAGGGAGGGGTCAGCCTGCTGAGAGCAAACTCCAAAATCCACAAGGAACGAATGAGAACAGAAACACTCAGTTCCCTGCTATAGATGGACTGAGAACAGCCAGGGTGACCAGAGGGAAGTTCTCAACGTCTCAAGAAAGAATGTGCCTTTCTGAGCAGGCTGTCCAGAAATGGAAATAAGAGTCAGAGGCAAGCAGTGCCCATAAAAGTACTGCCGAGCCGGGAGGAGGATAGCGGAAGGACTGAACCACTGCCCAGGTCCTGGGATGTTCCTGTCTATCACCACGGAGGTTTCTCTCCCTGGGCACAGGCCTGCTCCCTTGAGTGTACTTATGTAGTTTCTGCAGGCTGTTCAGACGTAGTGAGCAGGTGTGGAACCCTCTACATCCTAAGTGCTGTGTGTCAGAGGCCGCAGTGGGTTCCACATGTGGCACGGCCACTCTGGGTGTGAGCAGACCATGTGCCCTGTAGCCCAGAGAGAGTGACTACACTGCCAAGGCCCCCGCTGGTGTCTGAAGTGGTATATGGTTGACAGGAGTCTTAACCAGGAGACCAGACAGGGACCAGGGCTCCGAGCAGAGCAGCAGTGCTTGGCACTGACAGTGTGAATAGCTGGGTCCATGCACAGCCCCACAAGCACAAGAGGGCAGAGGAGGAGCAGAGGTGGGAATCCCCAAGGAGACTGTCGATGGTGTGTCCCAGGTGAGGAGCTCCCCTGCAGGGTAGCACAGACAACCAGGATGGTGTTTACCAAATATCCTGAGTGTTGTCGTCAAAGGAATGGAGACAGGCATGTGCAAATAGCAAGGAAGGTGGATGGACAGAGGGATGGAAAAATGGGTAGGTAGATGAAGGACAGATACACAGATGACAAACGAGAGATGGATAGGTAGATGAGAGATGACAGATAATGATGAATAATAGATGATAGATACATGACAGATAGGTATGACAGATGAGATATGGAAAGATGGATACATGGATTATATGTGACAGATGGATACATAGATGATGATGGAGAGATGGATACATGGATTATAGACGGAGAGATGGTTACATGGATAACAGACGGAGGCGGGAGAGATGATACATGGAAGACTGAGGGAGAGATGGATACATGGATGACAGACGGAGAGATGGATACATGGATAAGAGAGGGAGAGATGGATCCATGTGAGAGATGGAGAGATGGATACATAGATGATAGATGACAGATGGATACATAGATGATAGATGAAAGATAGATGATAGGTTGGTTGAGGATAGATGGATAGATAGATGGTAGACAGCTAGGTAGATGGTGGATAGATAGGTGGTAGGTAGATAAGTAGACTAAAGAAAGAAGGCATTTGTAGAAGAACAGACCAGCACTGCGCAATGGAAACACAATATGAACCACAAATATAAGCCCCTTGTGTAATTTCAAGCTCTCCTGTAGCAACATATAAAACATGTATGATTTCTGATGTGCCATCTTCTTCCCACGTGCCCATCTATCCATCATCTACCTTTCATCTATCATCCATGCATCCATCTGTCATCTTTCACCAATGTGCGGCCCTCTCACATGTCATCAGCATGGAGTGGCACTGAGTGAGTCCACACTGAGTTCATGC
>NW_026000059.1:416249-428189 GCF_001458135.2 Marmota marmota marmota | reverse complement strand
TGAGTGAATGAGTGAATGAGTGAGTGAGTGAATGAGTAAATGAATGAATGAGTGAATGAGTGAGTGAGTGAGTGAATGAGTAAATGAATGAGTGAGTGAGTGAATGAGTGAATGAGTGAATGAGTGAGTGAGTGAGTGAGTGAGTGAATGAATGAGTGAGTGAGTGAATGAGTGAGTGAGTGAGTGAGTGAGTGAATGAGTGAATGAGTGAGTGAGTGAGTGAATGAGTAAATGAATGAGTGAGTGAGTGAATGAGTGAGTGAGTGAGTGAGTGAGTGAGTGAGTGAATGAGTGAATGAGTGAAGAGTAAGTGAATGAGTGCGTGAGCACAGGCCAGTCCTCCAACAGCAGGAAACTGCAGCCTGGAGACTCACTTGGGGACTTGGAGCAGACCTGACCTCTGCTTGTGTCCCTGGCTGAACCGGAGCTTGGTCCTGATTTTAGCTCCCCTTTCTGGTCTCTTTCACAAGATTCGCAGATAGTGAGGGCAGTTGCTCTGTCCCATAGGATATTTCTATCCTGGTGAATCAATGAAATGCTGGGGATACCTGCCTACATGACACGCTCCCTCATTCCTTGGAACATGATCCGCTGTTCTTGATTAGCAGCTGAAGTCACTGCTAGTGATGCCTGCTGTCAGTCACAAAGGGAGCCCATGACTCTGGCAGATTCTTTTGGGAAATCAAAAATAGCATGCTCTCTGCTTTCAGAAGTTCTCGGGCCTGCAGGGAGTAACAATCATGGAATGGTGCAAACTAGGCTCCACTCCATTTGAGTCACAGCGAGAGGCCCTGACCCCAGTCCTGGCTTGCCAGAGCCCTGGCACGCCCAGCTGCACTCCAGAGGTCTCTGCAATACTGCTCCCTCCCCGAGCTGTGGAGCTACAGACACGGTCAGGACTCAAGGCCTGGCACTTCCTGGCACTTCCGAGCATCCTCAGGGACCCTGGCAGGAGCACAGGCCAGCGCAGCTCCCCACACAGGCTGGGTGCCTTAGGGGCCCTCCCTGCACTGACAGGTTCCAGAGCCGGCTCTGGCTGGTTCAGGGCTCCCTGTGTGGCCACCTTGTCCATTCTGTTCTTAATGGAGGAAGGAGGAGAGACCCATGCTCCCCTCCAGGGTCTTCACCCACACGGCCCTCTGTTGGAGTGCAGAGTGGAGACCCTGGAGAGCAGGGCTGCCTGTGCTGCCTCCTCAGCCCTGACCAGAGAAGCTGGCGGGAGCCCGGACAGGGCAGCGGAGCAGGCCACGTGCAGCCAGAAGCCCTCCACCCAGTGCAAACCGACTTCCTTCCCCTCCAGGATGGATGCTGGGGCACTGACCAACTTTCAAAGACAGTTCAAATCCTCATACTTTCTAAGAGGACACACAGCCAGAGGAACCGTGCTTGACGCTTCCCTGTGAGGCACCGGGCGCGCATTCCAAATCCAGGACTAGAAATGGTCCTACTGCCGCCACGCGTCGCCGGAGCAGGGCGGCCTCCGCTGACATCTATTTCCTCACCATCAACACCTCTTCCCCCAGAATCGAAACCTCAACTCTCAGTCTGGTTTCCTTAAGGACAGGACGGCATGCACTCTGAAAACCACAAGCGAAACAGAACAGGGCTAGTGACGCCAGAGAGCGCGGAGGTGAGGCCCAGGGGTGGGCCGAGGGAGCTGGTCAGCAGTGTGCCCAGCGGTCTGGCTGCTCCAGGACACCCAGGGTGTCTTCTGCCAGGAAACGAGTGGGAGGGTCGCGGAAGCCTGCACTGTACAGGGTCGCTGCGTCACGCCTGAATCTGCGTGGCCTCCCAGCGAGTGGCGGTGTGCCTCTGGGGAGTGATGGTGACTGTGGCTCAGAACTACAGAGTAGGGGCCATGCCAGTATCCAGCTGGGGCTTCGCCTGTGACACACCTCTTCTGAGTCCCTCTCCTTGCCAGTGGGTCACGAGGACAACGTGTAGCTATGTCATGAATAACATGGAACAGGCAGCAAGAGACTCACACTTGGAATCAGTGATCACAAAGGTGGACATTTTCAAAGTAAGGTGCACAATATCCAAGCTTTGGAACCAACCCAGGTGTCCTTCAACTGATGAATGGATAAAGAAAATGTGGTATGTATATACAATGGAATATTACTCAGCCTTAAAGAAGAAGAAAATTATGGCATTTGCCAGTAAATGGATGGGACTGGAGACTATCATGCTAAGCAAACTAAGCCAGTTGAAACAAGACATTCCTCAAAAAACAAAGACTGAATGTTCTCTCTGATATGCAGATGCTAACACTCAATGGCAGTGGGGGGGTAGGGGGGGTAGTGGTGGTGGTGTAAGAGAAATTCACTGGATCAGAGAATGGGGAATGAAGGGAAGGCAGGGGATGGGAATGGGAAAGACAGTGGAATGAACTGGACAGAACTTCCCCGTGTTCATCATGAACACGTGACCAGTGGAGCTCCGCATCGTGTTCTACCACACGAACGGGAAGTCACACCCGTGTGTACAGTACATCAGGATACACTCTGTTTGTCTAAAAAGAACAAATAAAAAAAAAGAATTAAAAAAGGAAGGAGTAAGGTGGGACGTGCGCCACGGCACAGCGGACCTGCCTGAGCTACAGTGGGCCCCTCTCCCTTCAGATCCACCCTCAGCTCCAAAGGCAACACCAGGAGCAGCTGCCCTGGCTCTGCGGAGGCACACCACCCTGGGTCTCCAGAGAGGTCGTGGACGCCTCCCAGGGTCACCTGGAGGGAGTGTTCCCTCTAGTGGGACAGCAAGTCCCTGTCACTCTGACGCCTAGGACTCAGTTGTCCTTGACCCTTTGTCAAGCTCACGAGTGGCAGTGCTCAGCCAAGCTCCTCAGGGCTGAGGGACAAGGTGAGCAGCCACCATCCAAGCCCCAGCACCACCCTGCCAGCCTGCTAGCCATCAGGACCCTGCACTGGTGGACAGCAGCAACCCTGCAGGCCTTCTGAGCAACAGACCAGGTGGGGGTGGACTTCGCTGGAACCCTTAGGGAAGCTGCTCCCCTGCCTGGCTTATCTGAGTCCCCCCGCCTGGCTCCTCTCAGCCCCTTACCTGGTCCCTCTGAGCCCCCTACCTGATTCCTCTGAGTCCTCCTACCCGGTCCCTCTCAGCCCCCTACCTGGTCCCTCTGAGTCCCCTACCTGGTCCCTCTGAGCCCCCTACCTGGTCCCTCTGAGTTCAATACCTGGTCCGTCTGAGCCCCCTACCTGGTCCCTCTGAGCCCCCTACCTGGTCCCTCTGAGCCCCCTACCTGGTCCCTCTGAGCCCCCTACCTGGTCCCTCTGAGCCCCCTACCTGGTCCCTCTGAGCCCCCTACCTGGTCCCTCTGAGCCCCCTACCTGGTCCCTCTGAGCCCCCTACCTGGTCCCTCTGAGCCCCCTACCTGGTCCCTCTGAGCCCCCTACCTGGTCCCTCTGAGCCCCCTACCTGGTCCCTCTGAGCCCCCTACCTGGTCCCTCTGAGCCCCCTACCTGGTCCCTCTGAGCCCCCTACCTGGTCCCTCTGAGCCCCCTACCTGGTCCCTCTGAGCCCCCTACCTGGTCCCTCTGAGCCCCCTACCTGGTCCCTCTGAGCCCCCTACCTGGTCCCTCTGAGCCCCCTACCTGGTCCCTCTGAGCCCCCTACCTGGTCCCTCTGAGCCCCCTACCTGGTCCCTCTGAGCCCCCTACCTGGTCCCTCTGAGCCCCCTACCTGGTCCCTCTGAGCCCCCTACCTGGTCCCTCTGAGCCCCCTACCTGGTCCCTCTGAGCCCCCTACCTGGTCCCTCTGAGCCCCCTACCTGGTCCCTCTGAGCCCCCTACCTGGTCCCTCTGAGCCCCCTACCTGGTCCCTCTGAGCCCCCTACCTGGTCCCTCTGAGCCCCCTACCTGGTCCCTCTGAGCCCCCTACCTGGTCCCTCTGAGCCCCCTACCTGGTCCCTCTGAGCCCCCTACCTGGTCCCTCTGAGCCCCCTACCTGGTCCCTCTGAGCCCCCTACCTGGTCCCTCTGAGCCCCCTACCTGGTCCCTCTGAGCCCCCTACCTGGTCCCTCTGAGCCCCCTACCTGGTCCCTCTGAGCCCCCTACCTGGTCCCTCTGAGCCCCCTACCTGGTCCCTCTGAGCCCCCTACCTGGTCCCTCTGAGCCCCCTACCTGGTCCCTCTGAGCCCCCTACCTGGTCCCTCTGAGCCCCCTACCTGGTCCCTCTGAGCCCCCTACCTGGTCCCTCTGAGCCCCCTACCTGGTCCCTCTGAGCCCCCTACCTGGTCCCTCTGAGCCCCCTACCTGGTCCCTCTGAGCCCCCTACCTGGTCCCTCTGAGCCCCCTACCTGGTCCCTCTGAGCCCCCTACCTGGTCCCTCTGAGCCCCCTACCTGGTCCCTCTGAGCCCCCTACCTGGTCCCTCTGAGCCCCCTACCTGGTCCCTCTGAGCCCCCTACCTGGTCCCTCTGAGCCCCCTACCTGGTCCCTCTGAGCCCCCTACCTGGTCCCTCTGAGCCCCCTACCTGGTCCCTCTGAGCCCCCTACCTGGTCCCTCTGAGCCCCCTACCTGGTCCCTCTGAGCCCCCTACCTGGTCCCTCTGAGCCCCCTACCTGGTCCCTCTGAGCCCCCACCTGTTCCCTCTGAGTCCCCTACCTGGTCCCTCTGAGTCCCCTACCTGGTCCCTCTGAGCCCCCTACCTGGTTCCTCTGAGCCCCCCGAGCCCTCTCTCAAGGTGGGACGGGACAAGAACAGGAAGTGCTGGTACCTCATCCTGCCTGAATTGCAGTGGGGAGCTGTGGAAGGCCAAATGTCAGCCAGGGACAGTGCACAGTGGTCTGGGCAGGCTGGAACTGAGCCTGGAGGCTGGACAGGACCACACAGACCACTGTCTATCTCTCCAGCTGGAGACCACCAGTGCCATGTCCCAGAGGTACCGTGGGCACCGCCACAGCTCAGGGAGGTCTTCGTTGCATTCTGGGGTCCTCCTGAGAAGGCAGACAGCACTAGGTCCATACTCCAGGACTCGTGTGGCCCTGCGGACACTCGCTGCCACCCGGACCTCGGATCTGATGTGCAGGGCTGAGGTGCAGCAGTGCGTGCTGACCTGCAGGACACCCAGCACCAGGGCCCCCTGGGCTGACTCTTCAACACACTGGACTGTTCACCAGGCGCGGCTCAAGACCAGCAAGCTGACGGAACCCAAGCCCCAGTGAGCCTCCGAGCTGGGCCGTGTGGTTCTGCTTCACAGTGTGACGGCCAGGGGTCTGTGAGAGTGTTGGAAAGGGGATCGTGGCATGAGGGCGCTCTACAGCTGCCCTGTGTTAGAAAGGGTCGAGGCCAGGGGATGGTTCACGTGACCATGATGAGTAGAAAGGACCTCAGGTGAAGAGCGAAGCCCTGCAGGGCAAGGACAGGGCACCAGGTGTGACGGCAGCAGTCTGCCCTCACAGGGCCACAGACTTCTCTGTAGAGCTTCTGATGTCAATCCACGGAGTCCATGGACAGCCAACCACAAACCAAGACCGCTGGACACTCTGCCCCCAACCCCAAACCAACACTGCTAGACACTTTGCCCCTACAACCACAAACCAAGACCACTGGATACTCTACCTCCCCATCCCAAACCTAGGCCACTGGACACTCCACCCCCCCAACCCCATGCCAAGACCACTGGACACTCCACCCCACCCTCAACCTGGTTGGGAGTTGCAGAATCACACGATGCACAGTGATATTCATGTAAAGCACAGCTCAGCAACCTGGCACAGCCACAAGGGCAGCCAAGCGTGGACGCCATGGTACAGAATTAGATCCCAGATCAGGGTTAAGGCAAGGACACAGTGGCGCTGAGCTCTACCCAACCCCGCCCAGGAGCAGGTGTTAAGCAAGACACTCTGGGTGCCTCTCAGCATTCAGTAAATACTTGTTGATTAATTGATCAACTTACTGATTGACACAAGTGCCCCCTGGGAATGCCAAGCCGGATGACAGGGCTTCGACTTTAGCTCGATTAATGTCATGACTTAGGCAAGTGTCAGCATTGTCTTGCTACAGGATCCTCAAGTCGACAACAGAAAATAATCACTTGCCCACAGCAGAGAAGCTTGAAAAATGCTGAGATTATTGTTGAACTCCAAGTCTCCCTCTCCAGTTGAGATGTGTGACCACCAGCTCCAGCAGGGGTCAGCACTGGAGAGCTCAGTGGTCAGTCTCTTGAGAGACAGAGGGCACCTCTCCGAGCAGCAGCAGTGTGCACCAGGCACACGGACAGGCGGTGACACAGGGCGGGGGATGGCAGAAGCAGGAGGTGAGCACAGACTTTTGCAGAGCCAGGCCCTGTTGGGGACCCTCTGGGCGTGAAGGCAGGAGGTGTGCACAGACTATGCAGAGCCACGTCCTGTTGGGGACCCTCAGGGTGTGAAGGTAGGAGGTGTGCACAGACTGCTGCAGAGCCAGGCCCCTGTTGGGGACCCTCAGGGTGTGAAGGTAGGAGGTGTGCACAGACTATGCAGAGCCAGGCCCCTGTTGGTGACCCTCAGGGTGTGAAGGTAGGAGGTGTGCACAGACTGCTGCAGAGCCAGGCCCTGTTGGGGACCCTCAGGGCGTGAAGGTAGGAGGTGTGCACAGACTGCTGCAGAGCCAGGCCCCTGTTGGGGACCCTCAGGGTGTGAAGGCAGGAGGTGTGCACAGACTATGCAGAGCCACGTCCTGTTGGGGACCCTCAGGGTGTGAAGGTAGGAGGTGTGCACAGACTGCTGCAGAGCCAGGCCCCTGTTGGGGACCCTCAGGGTGTGAAGGTAGGAGGTGTGCACAGACTGCTGCAGAGCCAGGCCCCTGTTGGGGACCCTCAGGGTGTGAAGGTAGGAGGTGTGCACAGACTGCTGCAGAGCCAGGCCCCTGTTGGGGACCCTCAGGGTGTGAAGGTAGGAGGTGTGCACAGACTGCTGCAGAGCCAGGCCCCTGTTGGGGACCCTCAGGGTGTGAAGGTAGGAGGTGTGCACAGACTGCTGCAGAGCCAGGCCCCTGTTGGGGACCCTCAGGGTGTGAAGGTAGGAGGTGTGCACAGACTGCTGCAGAGCCAGGCCCCTGTTGGGGACCCTCAGGGTGTGAAGGTAGGAGGTGTGCACAGACTGCTGCAGAGCCAGGCCCCTGTTGGGGACCCTCAGGGTGTGAAGGTAGGAGGTGTGCACAGACTGCTGCAGAGCCAGGCCCCTGTTGGGGACCCTCAGGGTGTGAAGGTAGGAGGTGTGCACAGACTGCTGCAGAGCCAGGCCCCTGTTGGGGACCCTCAGGGTGTGAAGGTAGGAGGTGTGCACAGACTGCTGCAGAGCCAGGCCCCTGTTGGGGACCCTCAGGGTGTGAAGGCAGGAGGTGTGCACAGACTATAGCAGAGCCAGGCCCCTGTTGGGGACCCTCAGGGCGTGAAGGCAGGAGGTGTGCACAGACTATGCAGAGCCAGGCCCTGATGGGGACCCTCAGGGTGTGAAGGTAGGAGGTGTGCACAGACTATGCAGAGCCAGGTCCTGTTGGGGACCCTCTGGGTGTGAAGGCAGGAGGTGTGCACAGACTATGCAGAGCCAGGCCCTGATGGGGACCCTCAGGTTGTGAAGGCAGGAGGTGTGCACAGACTATAGCAGAGCCAGGCCCCTGTTGGGGACCCTCAGGGCGTGAAGGCAGGAGGTGTGCACAGACTATGCAGAGCCAGGCCCTGTTGGGGACCCTCAGGGCGTGAAGGTGGGAGGTGTGCACAGACTGCTGCAGAGCCAGGTCCCTGTTGGGGACCCTCAGGCACAGGCCTACATGCACAGGGACTGGGGTCCTGCTGCGGGCAGAGGGAAGAGGCACTCAGCCACCCAAGCCATCAGCTGACATGGAGGGAGGCCTTGCTGCGTTTTTCTTAGCAGAGTGCATGCAGAAAACAGCGGAGGACAGAGATCGAGGGCCAGTTATTGGGGCTTCCAGCAAGAGGAGGAAGTTTGGTTTGGTTCTGAAGGTGATGGGTAATCACCCTCTCAGCAGAAGGGCAATTGAAAAGGATATATGTTCATTGGATTCGATAGATGTGTACCTAAACATTCTTCTGAGGAGCTAGCATATCAGTAGGGCACAGATTTCCAGGAAACACGATGGTACACACTGTGACTCTTCCCTTCCTCCTATTCCCATCTCCCAGCCATTTATTTTGGAAGGAGCTAATGTCACCAGTTTCTTTCATACGGGAAGGACAATTTGGGAAAATACCTAATGGCCAGGTACTGGCTGGGCTGGGTGGGGAAGGGAGAGGTTCGCGTGGGGAGCAGAGGCGGACGAGGAGCAGCTGAGGCGCGGGAGGCCCTCCACAGCCCTTTGGCTGCAGTGGGTGAGCAGAACAAGGGGCCTGGAGTTTGGAGCTGAGGCTTCAGGGAGGAAGAGGAGGAGCTTTTGTGGACAGAGATGGGAGGCCACATGGAAGGACGAGCTGTTGGGGTGGGCCGGGGTGACAGCATTCCCGAAGGCCAGGCAGCCGGAGGACAGGTGGGAGGGGCAGCTCGCAGCACATGGAGAGGGTGCAGCTCTGGGATCAGGGAGAACAAGCAGAAGACCAAGGGGCCAAGGCCGGAGTCCCAGGAGGAAGGAGGGCGAGGACGGCCACCAGGGAGGCAGAGTGCAGAGGGTCTGCGGGGCAGTGGGGAGACCCGGAGGAAGGGGCTCCAGGATGCTCCACCTGATGGGGACATGAAGGTCAGAAGGGCTGAGGGGGGCGGGGGCCGGGGACCAGAGCCGGCGGTGATGGGGCAGGTGCAGGGCAGGGCCCTGAGCACTCTCCTGCGAGAATCCAGGTGGAACAGACAGGATAGGGCTGGAGAGGGGCCTGCAGGGGCCAGGGTGGAGAGGAGGGCAGAGGTCTGCGGGCAGAGGTGCGGGATGGGTGACGGGTGGGTTGAGGGAGGGAAGCCAGGAGCTTGGGGAGCCTGCCTGGGCCTCTCCACAGAGCGCTGGCGCCACCTGCCTTCCAGAGGGAGGTTTGCAAAAGGCACAGAGAACAATGAGACCAGGTAAGGACTTGGGAGGGGAAAGGGTTTCCAAGAGGCCCTGAAGACCCCGCAGAGCGTCCACTGTGCAGCCGCCCCCCCCCCAGCTCCCACTGGCCTCCAGGTCCTGCTGTTCTCCCCATCCAGAGTCCCACCAGGACTTGCTGAGGGTCTGACCCTGGGAAACAATTTCAAAAGCTGTCACGGTCCTGCTGTGGCCCATAAAAGGATGCAGAGGAAGGCGGAACGCGGGGCACACAGGGCCCAGAGTCACTGGCAGGTGTGCTATTTGGGCAGCCTACGCAGTGGCCTTGGAGAGAGCATTTCAGCGCCACTCCACCTGGCTGCTGCCTTGTGTCTGCTCATCAGCACTATGAACAGTGTGTCAGGGACCGGGGTGAGTGGAGTCGGCTGGTCTCTGTGCCAGAGGCCACTGCTGTGACCCTCCAATGACAGGGCAGCAGCCATCCCACACCCACTCCCTGTAGCTTCTCTCGGCCACCCTAGATTTACGCCAAGGTGACAAAAGACACATGGAGAGGCAGCTTGCTGCCCGGGTGGAAGGAGGCCACCAGAGTGCCAACCTCGGGTTCCCAGGGGTGTTGTCCTCAGACCAGCATGACCGGCCCCCCAACCTGGGCTGCATTTGAGTTTAGCTTTGTGCCTTGATACATCCTGGCCATATTTAATAGCACTCCACTCCGTGTGGACTAGATCTCTGTCCCTAAGCATGCAGAACTCCTGTGGCCCTGGGCAGTTGGGCTGTGTAAGACACTTAAGAGCAGACACTTGTCCCTTCGTCCCTGGACTTGAGAGGGCTCCCCAGGAGTGCCATCTCTGGTTTGATTCTCAGAGCTGCAGTGCCCAGGACACCAGGCTGAGGGGTTGCCAGCCTGCTCTGCCAAGCCCATGCTGCCCCCGGTGGCCCTGTGTGAGACTTGAGTCCTCCTCTGGATGCAGATGGGGCCCCATCCAGGCCCGTGTGCCTAAGCTGCAACTCCTAGGAGGATCCGAGTCGAGTCCAGACTCCGGGACACCCCAGGAATGACCATGTACTCAGAAGCCTGGGGTCAGGAGTCAGCTCTGCCCCACACCTCTGCCTGACCCTGAGCCACTTACACTTCCCAGTTTCCTCCTCTGCACAGGCCTCCGGGCAGAGGTACCACAAGGACTGCACAGGGTGTGCGTGATGGGCTGGGGGGAGGGTGGGCAGCAAGGGGGAAGCACACGGAAGCAGTTTTAGAGGGCTGTGGCTCCGAACACTCCAGGAGAGGAGTCGGGGTGCTGAGAACTGCACGAGAGGCCGAAGGTGGGAAACGGCGACCTCTTCATAGTTGTGTGAGCCTGAAGGGCTGGGCCAGGGCTAGAGCTGGCCAGTACCAGCCCAGAGGGAGGAGAAAGGAGACAGGTGGAAGGCCAGCTGTGACTGGATGTGGGAGTGGCAGCAGCACACCCAGCCAGAGTCACGGCCATGTTACTGAAAAAACAGGGAATGAGAGGGGACATCCATGGGCACTGGAGGACGAGCCCCCAGACCCCAGTGCTGCCTGCCATGCCCAGTACTGACTGCATTTGAGGGCCAACCCGGGGAATGTGTCCAAGTGAGAGGAGGAGATAAAGGGAAGCTGGGGCCACACACAGCTGGGGACAGAGGTGGAGAGCAAGTCACGATGGTGCAGGTGCACGGAGAAGGAGGTCGGCTGGCTCTGGCAGGAGTTCACGGTTCTGAACAGCACTCTGGGCCAGGGAACGGCAGCCAAAGAGGGACCAGAACAGAGAGAGCACTGCCCATGATCTGGGTCCACCAGGGGCAGCCTGGCTCCGCGTCATATGATGGAAAATAAACGGCCTCAGGGAGACTTCAGGGAGATCCGACCCGAGGTCTCTGAGGACAGGGCAACACAGGGCTTCCCTCACCCACGGGAGGGCGGCAGCCCTCGGGGTGCTGGAACCCACCCTCCCAGGAAGGCACCCGGAAAGACCACAGGTAACAACTGCCCAGCTCCTCCCCAACCCTCCTTTCCAAAATTCTGTCACGTGACCGAGATGTGGCACTCTGATATTTAAGTCCGGGTCCTCAGCTATAAACCGGAACAGTAATGCTAGGAACAGGACACTTCAGCCAGACGAGGCAGAAGCTGCCGTTTCAGCACGGTTGGGGGACAGCACCTGGGCCCGCAGTGGTCAGCCACACCTGCATGTTCAGCTATGCACTGGTGCGGCCTCGTCCACCTCAATGCGACCTCAGGACCAAGCTAAGCCTCTCTTACTTATGATTCTGATTAAAATCCCAAAGTGTGGTTAAGAAAATGGCAGAATGAAGGTGTGGCTGTCTATGAAGGGGCGGGAGCTTTGGGAGGGAGCTGACATCGGCCCACTGGTGCTCCTGGTTCAGTACCAATACCAGGGACGGCATTTCCAGGGAAAACGTGACGCTTAAAAAGAAAGTGGAGAGCACTTGGCAGGACACGCCTGCACCTCAAGGAGGAGGTTCTCAGGGTGGCAGCCAGTGCTGACGGGCCCAGGCTCACCCACCCTGACCCCACAGCAGAAGCCACCCGGTGTCACAAGCAGGGCTCTGTGGCTTCCTCATATGCCACCCGCCCTTGGAAGGAAGCTCAGGGTGCCCACACCTGGCACCCACGGAACCTCTAAGAGCTCCGATGAGGAGCAAGTCACCTCTGAAATGCAGAGGAAGCACCGTGTCGCCCTGCTGAGGCAGGCTCAAGGAAAGTCCTTCTCTCTTTCACTGTGAAGACTAAGACCGGTGACGAGTGGCAGGACAGAAGTGCAAGCCAGGGCTCTCACTCCACAGAGCCCACACCCTCCGCTCCACTGCTGCCCAACCAAAGGGTTAAGAGGAGAGAGGAGGCAGAGGGCGCCCTGGACCTGATCCCGGATTGCCACGCGGCTCACGTGTTGGTCCCCGGCATGGCACGGTCCGGGGGGGGGGGGGGGGG
>NW_026000059.1:395278-414160 GCF_001458135.2 Marmota marmota marmota | reverse complement strand
GGGGGGGGCTGCCAGTGACTGGACCATGCATGCTCTGGCCTGGTCAGTGGATTTGTCACTGATGGCTGAATGGATTGCGGGAGGTGGGCACGGGGCACAGCTGGGGAAGTGGGTCACTGGGGACAGGCCCTGGAAAGGCGTCTCTTACTCCTGGTTCCTGCGTGCCCCAGGTTTCTGACTGCCCTGAGCTGAGCAGCTCCCCCCCCCCTTCACCATGTTCTGCCTCGCCTCAGGCCACAGCCTGAACTCTGGAACTGTGAGCCAAAATAAATCCCCTCCCTTCCCCCGAAGCCATTCTCTCAGGTGTTTTGTTCTGGGAATGAAACGCAGACTGATGCACATGATGTCGGACTCATTTCTAACTTTAAAGGAAGGACACTGAGATCATTAAGCACCGTCACATGATGGGAAATAAACAGCCTCAGGGAGACTTCAGTCCCTTTCCCACGGTCACAGAGCTAGACGCAAGAGACCTCAAGATTTGTGACTTAAACAGCACCTGTGCTGTTTCCTTGCACCTACCAACATCTAGGAGACCATGGCAGGAGCTGAGTCAGCACCTCGGGCAGGTCTGGTCAGCAGCCCAGCTAGCCTGGAGTGGCCAAAGGACAGCAGCTGATTGATTAGTGGACAGCTTGAAGGCCACCAGACCATTATTATTATTATTATTATTATTATTATTATTATTATTATTATTATTACTATTTTGGTTTCACATTTGGGGCCATTATTTTTGCAGGGACTAGGGTCACTGAAAAGAAGAGGCAGTGTTTGCCAAACTTTTCTCTTACACTCTGAGAGCTGTTATACCCAAAGGCACAGGTCTCACCATGTTTTCAAGAGGCAAAGCCTGGCTTCTCATCTCCAGGCCAGCTTTCTAGTCTAGAAGTCAACCTGATTCCCCAAAGAAAAGGAAGTGACAGCTCAGCCTGAGATGTTGGTCTCCCTGCCCAGTCTTTTTATTAGGAGTAGATGGTGATCACAAGGTACAACCAAAAAGGAGACTGGGGCATAAGGACTGCTCCAGCCATCAACCTCCAGGAGCTGAGATGGACAGCCCAGCCCTCTGCTGATCCAGCCATCAACCTCCAGGAGCTGAGATGGACAGCCCAGCCCTCTGCTGATCCAGCCATCAGCCTCCAGGAGCTGAGATGGACAGCTCAGTCCTCTGCTGATCCAGCCATCAACCTCCAGGAGCTGTGAGATGGACAGCCCAGCCCTCTGCTGCTCCAGCCATCAACCTCCAGGAGCTGAGAGATGGACAGCCCATTCCTCTGCTGCTCCAGCCATCAGCCTCCAGGAGCTGAGATGGACAGCCCAGCCCTCTGCTGCTCCAGCCATCAGCCTCCAGGAGCTGAGATGGACAGCCCAGCCCTCTGCTGCCCTAAGCCATCAGCCTCCAGGAGCTGAGAGATGGACAGCCCAGCCCTCTGCTGCCCTAAGCCATCAGCCTCCAGGAGCTGAGAGATGGACAGCTCAGCCCTCTGCAGTCTGGAGAACGCTGAGCGTAGCCACAGCGTGATGGGCTTGGTCTTCAGAGTCATGGGTGGACTTGCACTGTTCTCTGCTTTCAGCTTAATGAATGTCTCGGTTTATTGGTGTCAGTTACTCATCAGCAGTCGGTCAGCCTACCTGAGCTAAAAAGCTGCCTTAGGCCCATACCCATCTTCCCACCAAAGAAGAACAGGTTGCATTTTAAGATGGCGCCATGTCATGCTGCCAAAGGCCACCCCAGCACCCCCCAGATCACACAGCTGGAGAGTCAGGTGGCCAGTTCACCAGGGGAAAAGATGAAATAAAAGATTCCACGTCCTCCAGAACTTACATCAGAGCCTCCCTGTTTTTTTTTTTTTTTTAAAAGCAATCTTTTGATTGTCACCCATTCATTTATTGCCAAGGAGTATTAAAGCACCCACTATGTGCTGCAGTGCTTCTGGGTGAATAAGCTCTGCATATCAAAGGCTTCTGAGATGAAGGGGATAAGATTCCCCTTCTTAAAAGGAAGGCTAAACTAAGTGGTCAGCAAACTTTCTCCAAACCAACCTGACCACTGACAAACTTGGGTTTTGGTTTTGTTTTTTTTTAGCTCCATATGTTTATATGTAACTCTGGCCCCTTTCTCAACCAGTTTGGAGTTTAAAAGACAGACAAGAATTTTAATTATTTTCCCCTAAGATCTCACAATGTTTATTGTATATAAATGTAGTAATTATTCTCCTAAAATATTCCTTAACACAATCAGGTTTCTATCAGCACAGTTTTGGGTGCGTGTGCACGGGCGGGGTAAGAGGCTATAGCCCTGTCAGCCTCTCTCTTGCAATGAGTTGAGGAGACTGAAAGGAGCTGCCTGCACAGGAGTCAGACGGCTCTGTTCCATGTGGACCTGTGGACCTGCAGACCTGCGGACCTGGCCTGGAGACACTCCCGGCTCAGCTCTGGAGAGGTTGGGGCCTCCATCAAGGCTGATAGGAAAAGGCCCCTGAGCCCCAAGCTACACAGTACAACCTCAGTGATTTAATCCTGGAAAATGTTTATGCAAACAACAAATCAACTGATTTCTCCTAGGCCATAACAAGGTGAAAATGTTGCTGAGGCTTTAGCAGTGAGCAGTAGCTTCCGGTCACTATGGGCAAGTGGGGACTTCCAGAGAAACCCTGGTGTAATTGCTGTGTTTACAAAACATATGCTCGGTAACCAAGTTGCCAAATAGGATTACTGTGTTCTAGCTTGTTTAATGTTGGAATTACCCACCAGAGACACCTCCTTGGTTCTGGAGGGCAAGTTCCAAAGGTGTCCCAACACAAATCAGAGCAGGACTGATTTCCTCCTGTTGTTCCTCATATCTACAATAACAAAACCAGGGCAGATGCATCTGGAAGAATAGCTGTGATTCGAAAAAAGACCTGAGATTGGAGATGCTGGTTAGGGTGAATGCACGTACACATCAGATTCAAGGGAGGCATCAGACTATTAAAAGATGTATAGAAGGAAAAAAGAGGGCTACTAAACACCTTCCTACTCCATTAGAGTACTGAGAGACAGACTGTACCTGATGTCTGTGTCACTGGCCTTCATCAGAACCACCAAGGAGCTCTTGATTGACACCTGGAAGCACAATTTTGGGAATTTTTAAATAAAACATCTATCTGTTTCATGCGAAGCCATGAGCACCTGGCAGAGAAGTACAGTTTACTCCTCTGCACGTTTGTGCCTGGTACATGGGTGACATCTGACATGTACTTGCTAAGAGGATGAATCTGCGGGCAATTTACAGTTCAGGAGCAAAGCTTTGGCTCAACCGATGAGCACAGATCACAAGCACACCTCAGGAAGGCTCAGGGCTGTCAGTCCTTAAATTTCACTGTCATGCGGAGGCAGACGTCCTGCAGACGGAGCAGGCCCAGCCCTGACCCTGCTGACCAAGACGGCTGAACTGGGAAGGCCCTCACTCAGGGTCCGATGGCTGAAAACAAACAGAAGGACCCCCAGAGGCAGCTCTATTTTGCTGCGTTCTAGGTTTTAAAGAAGCGGGTTCTCATCTGAGATCATGTGTTGGCACTTCTCCTAATTTTTCATGTTCTAAAAAATAACTGACGTTTTGTTTATAAAAGAACTTGTAACCAATTGCCAGATAAACGTCTGCTTCCCTATGTTGATGATGTCATAGAGAACATCCAGAGGGCTTTGGACCCCTGCTCACAGGAGTAGACAGCTCCTTGGGTTCCCAGCCATCAGCTGTCCCCTGGGTGGTTCTCCAGGTCAGACAGCATCACCCTTGTGACAGGCCAGCAAGGACTAGTGATCCTGGCCACCGTGGAGAGCTGGCCTCCCTCCGGTGCAGTACTGGGATTGGACCAGCAGGGGGCAGTGAAGGCCGTGCTGGTGGATAGCAGAGGCCTCTCCGCAGCCAGGAGGCCCAGAGCCCTTGCAACTGTTTGCACTTCAAACAACAGGCTGGGGCAAGAGGTGGGAGGCGGTTTTCCATCTCGATGCAGCACTGAGCACAGAGCACATTCCCAGAGAGCCATGAGATGTCCACACGCACCTCAGGCCTTGCAGTTCAAGTCCACGGATCAGAAAAGTATCTGAGAGAAGAGTTCTCCCCTGCACACTTGGTCTGAAATGTCCCTGTGTGGGACACGAACACAGTGGTGACCTGGAGTCATGTTGTGCGGATGTCAGCTAGGGTCCCTGGGCTCTGCAAGGTCCAGAACCTTGGCCCTGTCCCCCCACCCCGCTGTGGGGTGGCTTGCTTGTGGCCACACTCGGCCCCATGCCCAGAGCTGGACTTACGTACGACCCATGTTTCTGTTAGGCTTCGGGGTCAGGCAGGCGGCTCCAGTGGCCCGATCTTGCCTCTGCAAAAGTTTGCTTTTGACTTTGAGAGCAACCTCGAGTGAGGAGCACACGGCCCCGTTGTGTGGTGCGCTGGGAAAAGCTGCCGGTTCCCAGCAGGAGCCCAGTGGTCCCCCTCCAGCTCTGAGCAGCACCCAGCAGCTCCGACAGGCTTGTGCACCTCTCCTGCTCCCTAACAGGACTGGGGACACAGTCCTTCCTTCCATCTTAGGCTGAGCTGTCTGTCCTTGAGCACGCAGCCACCACAGGAAGGAGGTGTCCCCAGAAGATCTAGGAAGTGACTATTTCCCAAATTAACAAGTGAATTTCTCACAGCCTGGGGACAGAGTTCCCTGTGCTCTCCTTTGCTAGGAAAGCAATAAACCTTTTTCCTTTTTCTCAAAACTATGTCCTCCTTATTAAATTGATATCAGGGACAAGGTTGGAGCTTTCAGTGGCAAAACCTCCGTCTTCTCCTCCATCTGGCCCTGGAGAGTCGAGACACCGCTGCTGCGTGACTTCCACAGACTGCACCACAGTGCAGCCCCTTCCCTTCCTGAAGCCCTGCGCTGTCACGGTGAGGAACTTCACTAGAGGGACTGGCAGTCCTGTGGTCCTCTCAGACCTGGGCTGCACCTTGGGAAACCTGTCACTCCTCTTCTGTACTGAGCTTGCGGGGGTGGCATCTGTGTGTGGACTGGGACACATTATGGGGAGCAGAGTGGCCAACGGCACAGCAGGCACCTGGGAGAGGTGTCTCTGTGGAGCCTGCACGGGGCAGCTGTGGTCACACCACACCCTTGGCCTCTGCAAGGGTCAGTATGTTGGAGCTCCAAGGTCTGATTGGCATCAGCACGTTCAAGGTCTCCGCTGACATCACCCTGACCCTGCAGCCACTTTTCCCTTCTTTGAAGAACACACTTTGAGCTCCTCCTGGGGCCTCTGGCTTCGGTTTCCACTGGGCGGTTTCTCAGTTGGCCGCTTTGTTCCAAGTCTGTAGTCTTTCAAGTCAAGAGTGGGCTGAGATCCAGGAGCAAATTCTTCCAAGGCCAAACAAGGAAATGCTCAAAGAGGCTTTGGACACCCATCATCAGAACTCCACTGATCTGACTTGAAGATGAGTTCACTAGATGTCACGACGTCCACCAAAACCAGACCTCCTGTGATTAGTGTCTTCCTCACCCAGCCACTCCCTCCCTCGCTCACCAAGCTCAAAGGCTCCTGGTGAGTCCATGGTGACACAGACCTCCTTCTGTTGAGGTGTATGTAAGGAGTTCAAGCAAATCGAGAGGTGCCCCTGCAGAGGCTCTGCTGTACAAACTCTATAAGAACGCCATCCCCCCATGATTTCCTGAGAAGGTGGCCAGTCCCTGAGGCCACTGTCCAGGCTGAGCAATGGGCCTCCTGTGCAGAGGCTCTCCAGCATAGTTCTTGGGAACTGCCCTGGATGGAGTTCCCCTGGGCTTGCTCTCTAGCTGGTGTGGGGACCCAGGCCAGGACTCTCAGGGTCCTTGCTCCCAAGCCCCAGCATCAGAGAGAAAGCAGAGCTGCGGAGTCCACTCAGTCACCGGGGGCTCCTTCTTAGGACTTTGTGGCCCAGAAGAGAGGGGCGGGAGGAGGCAGGGAGAGGAAAACGGGCAGCAGGCAGGTGGAGATTGAGAGGGCTCTGATCTGAAGCTCGGAGGCTCAGCGGACCATCTCATCCCTGTTTTCTGAAATATTAAATGGGAGCAATCATACTGGCCCACGTTGCTCTGGCTCACTGGTTAATCCCTGCGGACAGTGCACTGTCTGGAACATATCAAGTGTGCTCACAAAGGCTAGCTATCATCACTGCTATTTTAGGTCACTGGATACCGAGGCCTGTGCCTACTATGAGAAAGCTCCTAACTCTGCCATTAGCCGTCGCAGAGAGCTCTGCAGGGAAGAGCTGCCCATCGGGCCTACCTGGGGATGCAGGCATGCAGGGACCCCGTCCGTCTGTTCACCCACATCTACCTGGTTGCACAACCTGAGACAAACAGCCCCTGATGCTCAGGCTGTGTCCTGCTGGAGGGAGCCAGTGGGCCTCGCTGGCCATGCCTGCAGGCTGGCTCTGGTGCACTACCTGGCAGGAGCGGCTCCCTCATGGTTCTGCATAAACACTAAGGCAGTCCCGGGCCTTCCCGAGTCCCAGGGCTCCTCAGATCTTGACCAGGTGTCCCGGCCCTAACTTCCCTTCTCCAGGCAGACACAGGAGAGCCCTGCTCTGGGAGCTGGCAGGTGCCGAGGGGGCTGAGAGAAACCAATTCAAAGAACCCTCGGGCTGTGCTCTGCCCAGAAGTGCAGAGGGAGGGAGGGTCTGCCTTACCCTCTCCCCAGAGAGTCCACAGCAAGATCTGCCTGCCGGGTGGCTTGAGCAACCGGGAGGGGAGCTGAGGAGCATGACAGTTGAATTCTCAATAAAACACTATCTCTGTTTCCGTTCTCATCCCGCAGCCAGGGTCGGCAAGGACCTGCTGTCCGCTGAGCCCCTCGGGCTGGCCTGCTTGTCCTCTCTAGGGACTGCCAGTCTGCTCCAGGGCAGCAGCGTCCCTCCACCTTCACCTGGCACCCTACTCAGTCTGGAATGCTATCCCTGGGGGCAGGCCCTGGCCACTGGGACCCACGGGGCTCTTTCCAGAACCCGCAGAGGGCCCCGCTCACAGCAGATGCTGAGTGAGGATTCTCTCCATGGGAACCCTGGGACCCCAGCTGCCCTCAGAGCAGAGTGGTCTGGGACACGGAAGGCCTTTTCCCTGAGCCCTGGGATGGGTTTACGTCCAGAAAAAAATGGCCTGAACTTGAACTTCAAGGATGCAGAGGCAGCCAGCAGGGAGCTGGGGTCCAGGGTGGAAGCCGGGGCGCTGGGATGGCCCAGCAGGGAGCTGACAGTGGAGTCCCGCAGCAGAAGCCGGGTGGGGCGAGCAGAGCCGGAGGACCCCGGGCGCCAGCAAGGCCACAGCAGGCCCAACTCACACGGCCCTCTGGAGTCCACCACTGAGCTGTCCCATGACCCGGACTCAGCTCAGGCTTCCACAGGACATTATCAGCCTGTCTTCATGACGGCCGAGGGGCAGACAGGGTGTGGGAGAGGGGAGAGCTGTGTAGGGTGTGGGGTTGTGCCCGACAGAGATCAGTGCTCCAGAGACGCAGAGAGCATCCGAAAGCAGAGCAGAGCAGAGGACGCTGGGGACCCGCCTGGGTGGCCACAGGCCGAATGGGAGTTGCTCTGATCTTAGCCAGGTCTCAGGGGCCAGGAGGTTCCCTGGGACCTGCCCATGCTCTAGATCTGGTCCAGTGGACCAGAGGCAGATGAGCGGTGGGGATGGTGGGCATCTCAGGGACTGCCTGGCCCCCCGGGCCAGCCTCGTGGAAGTGCATGTGTGTCAAGAACGGAATGCCTCAGCACAGTCTGGCCTCTGTACGCTTCCAGTCTGCCTGCAGGCAGCGGCTGGCCATGAGCATGAGTTTCCAGGTCCTTCTGCAAAAGGCTTAGTGCAGGTCCTTAGGATCTGAGGCATGTCCCACAACAAAGGCTTTAGGGTCTCTAGAAATAAGTCACACATTTAATTATACTGATAAAAATGTCAGTTGACCCTCCTTTTCCTATGTATTTGATCAAGGAAAGAATAAGTAAAATCTGAATTCTTTAAGTTAAATTTGCAAATCTTAGAAATAAATTTTTGGGCCAGTCTCTACAAAAAGATCCAATGTTGTGAGTTTTCTTTGTTGGAGTTTTCTTCACTCAGCACTGAAACTGCAGACACTGGCCTCTTGTCATAAGTCAGTCAAATGGCCACCATTAGCCTGGTGCCCTGCAGGAAGATGCCCCTCGGCTAACCCACCACGATGACAGTTGATCACCCTGGAAACACACTTATACAGGGTAGAAATCCCTGCCCTGCACCCTCCTCTGATGACCTAGTGGGATTGGTATTTGCCTAGTGGAAAGTACCTGATTAGAGGCAAAAAAAAAAAAAAAATGCACTCTGCCACCGAGAGAGAGCAGTAGAGCTTCCTCCCTGGCACACAGTCAACACCGGTTCACCCCGGAGAGGCCCAGCGCTCACTCTCCGCTGGCTCCCCGCGTCTCTCTGCCCTTCACCCTGCCCATCGGGGACACGACGTGCCTCCCACACAGTGGTCACACCCACAGGCAAACCCTCCCCCACTGCCCTGCCCCAGCTTCTGCACACACAGACCTCACATTCCCCGGGGCCAGCATCGCGGCCCATGGGCAGTGACAGGAAATGTGCCTGACATGCTCCCAGGACGCGGCCTGCCAACCAGAAACGCAGAGAGACCATTTCCAAACATGGAAGCAGCCTGGATCAGCGTGGGGCAGAGGGAGCTTGTGCCAGTTGGGTTTTGCCAACCTCCCCCAAGATCTCTCAACCGCTCCACACGGACCAAAGGGAACAAAGACAACTCTATTCCAGCACTCTCCCCTAGTAAGTCAGTGATGCTGGGAGGCTTGAAGATGTCAGGATTTTTCTGAACCCCTTTACAAAACGGAAATTCGCATGGCAGGCTAACATTTCCACAGCAGCAAGATCTGAACATTTTCATTATTGTGCTACGTCCCAATGCGCTCAGCTTCGTCCTCTGTTTGTTCCCTTTGTTGCCTGCCCTATTAAATTTATACTTGGAGTTATTTTTGCTTTGCCAGAAAACTTTTGGCTACTTGTTAATAAACAAAAGGAAAACCTGCCCTTCACTCTGGGCACAAGACGAACAGTTCTCTTCGCTGGACGGTTCCCCTCGCTGGACGTGGGCCCACAGATTTTCTTTCCCTTTATTCTCATAGCACCTCTTCTCCACTTGCTCTCACAGTTGCTCTTTCTCCTCTCGCTCCTGACAGCGGGCTCTCTCAGGGGAAAGCCCTGGCCCCCTGCGCATTCACCTGCTCTCAGGACCCTACTGCTTCTAGGTAGAGGCTTCACGCCTACAACCACAGCTGGCTACTCCCCAAGGTCAGCTGTGTCCACAGAGGGCAGGCTCAGGTAAAATCACACCCGGGCAAGCAGCCTGGGCAGCCGGTGAGAAAGGAGTCGGCCTCCCTGGTGACACCCTCTGGTGACGCGCCTGCTGGCACTGTGGAGCACTGCACCAGCCTCGGCTGCCCTGCGTGTGTTCCAGAGTCTGTTGGGGCTCGCTGAACGCCTGCTCCGCCTTGCACTAGTCCAGGTGGGGCACACGGCAAGGACACGGCCCTGGGGAGGTGCACAGGTCTGAGGAAGGAAGTCAGGTAAGGGCAGAAGACGCAGGTGAATTTACGTGGCGGGCACCTGGGGCAGGACTGGGGCTGTTTCAGGGAGCCTGGTACTGCCTCTCTAACACCTGAGCTGGGAAGACAGGTGCCGAGAAGGAGAGAAGGTTCCAGCCCACAGGAGAACACGTGCCTGGCTCTGGGAAAGACCGGCTCAGCACTGCAGAAGGGCAGTGAGTGGGTGAGCAGGGTGCTCTGGGAAGCCAGGGCTGGCAAAGGAAATCCAGGAGTCCTCCACCTGATGGACGCAGAGATCTGAGATTCCCTCCTGTGAACACTGGAACAAATGACCACAAATCAGCTGTTTCCATTTCAAACCCTCATTCTCTTGCGGCTCTGGAGGCCACCACCAAGGCTTGGCACGGCTGCTGGCCCTTGAGGCTGGGGACAAATCTGCTTCTGCCTTCCTCCCCCTGTGTGGCCTCTGTCGTCCTGGACTGGGCCACACAGAACTCCTTGCTTGGCTTCTGGAGGCACAGGGCCTCCTCCATCTGGGCTCTCATGAGGACACCTGTCGCTGGGTTTAGGTCCACCTGCATAGTCCAGGATCTCATCACTTAATTCCCTTACCTTAATTAAATCTGCAAAGACAGCTCTCCCTAGTAAGAAAAATCCACAGCTCTCTGTCTCTTTGGTGGGTCAACCCCCTTCACCCAGAGGGAGTGCAGAGAAGACAAAGGGTAAGAAGAGAGCCAGGAGACTCAACAGAGAGAAGCAAGTGACCAGAGAGGGCAGTGGTGACCACAAAGGGCAGTGGCCCCAGGGACCAGGAAGAGGCTGCTGTTGGTGAGTCTCTACACCTGGTTTCTCTGCACTGGCTTTGCCTGGCGTGTGTACAACGGGCACTCCTTGGTTAAACAAGTGCTCACCATGATCTTGTCACAGCCTCTGTTCCTGCCACCTACTTGGCTTGGGACTGTTGGGAACAATCAGGTTGACCACCCTCATATGTCTCCTAGGTGAGTGCAGGGCAAGACCAAGAGCAGAAACTGGTTGTGTGCCAAGTGTTTGAAATGGCAGAGGTGGCTCTTCCTTCCACACTTGCTCTCCAGCCTACGGAGGATAATATTGAGACGTATTAGCAAACTGGCACTCAGCAGACCTCGGAAGTTAAATTTAGGGTCAGACCTCAGTAACCAGTGGGTGAGGTGCAGGGCGGACAGCAAGTATTCCAGGTCTGTATCTTTGATCCTGACATGGTAAAAGGAAAAACACTGCAGGTGACCCTACGCAGCAGAGCTCTCCCAGCCCCCCACTACAGGTACCCTGACCCCAAGTCAGCACACCTGAAGGTGACCCTACACAGCAGAGCTCTCCCTGCCCCCCACTACAGGTACCCTGACCCCAAGTCAGCACACCTGAAGGTGACCTTACACAGCAGAGCTCTCCCAGCCCCCCACTACAGGTACCCTGACCCCAAGTCAGCACACCTGCAGGTGACCTGTGCAGCAGAGCTCTCCCTGCCCCCCACTACAGGTACCCTGACCCCAAGTCAGCACACCTGAAGGTGACCCTGCAGCAGAGCTCTGATACTGGGGATATTGGACTTGCCTTGACCTTTTCAGGGCTTCACAGAAAAAAAGCTTGCCTTGGGTCTCAGAGGAGACTTTGGACTCGGTCTTTGGGTGGTGCTGAAACTCTCAGGACCATGGGACTCTGGAAGACGGGACTCAGCGCCTTTTGCACTGTGAGATGGACATGAGCTTTGGGGAGCGGGGGTGCGATGTTATGGTCTTCTACGTGGTGTCCTCAGAGGCTCCTGTTAATGCAGGACTCCTCAGAGGTGGGATGACTCGATTATGAGAACTACAGCCTAATCTGTCTGTCCTGGTTCGCATGGACTGGCTGGGTGGCCATGGCCAGAGGAGGAGCACCACAGGGACCATGAGGCCCCTTCCTCTCTTTCTCTGCTTCCTGAGCCCGCCATTACCTAAGCAATTTTCCTCCTCCACACCCTTCCTCCACTATGTGCTGCCTCACCTCAGCCCCACAGCCGAAGTCAACCTCTGAAACCACGAGCACCAAATGAACTTCTCCTCCTCTGAGTTGTCCTTGTCGGGTATTTTGGCCACAGTGTCATTGTTACTCTTGTGCGACTGTGGGCCATGAACCATCCTCAGCTGCCCCCTCTAAGAGTGGGTACATCATCACACCTGCCTCATACGTCCATCCTGAGGCTCAGTGAGCTGAGACAGGGCCAGCAGCTGGGAGGTGCCCTGCAGATGTGGGCTGCCCTCCCCCTCCCCTGCGCCCAGGCGAGTAGCTGCATGTTAGTCTGCACCTGCAAAAGGGTGCTGCCCACCGCAGCAGAAGACCTGGAGAGTGTGCAAGTGTCCCCTGTTGCAAGAGTGCTCCCCCAGCACGGCACTGGGGCTGCCTCAGAACCAGGTGGGGACACACCTCCTCACAGCTCAGACCCCAGGTGGGGAACACCTCCTCACAGCTCAGACCCCAGGTGGGGACACACCTCCTCACAGCTCAGACCCCAGGTGGGGACACACCTCCTCACAGCTCAGACCCCAGGTGGGGACACACCTCCTCACAGCTCAGACCCCAGGTGGGGACACACTGCCCACGTGCTCAGCACCAGGAAAGCAGAGATAACAAGACTGGGAACCAGGCCTTGTGCACTGGGATAGTGAAGAACGGGCAGGAGCACAGGCTTTCTTTCACTTTTGTATGGGTCAGTCCTTTCCAAAGTCTAGCTTTGTTAGGGAAGCATCATCACAAGGTCAAAGGAGTTCAGGATCACTGATTCTCCGTGGAACCCATCAGTACCCAGTGTCCTGCTGTCTTTGGTCTTGTTGTTGGTGACCCCTGGCAGTCCCCCGCAATCCAAGGAGTCCCACATGCTCGTCAACTTCAGATGTGCTTGTGAATCATGGAGGCTCAAGGCCTGCACACCCTACAGTGTGCCCGACTGTCCGTGAGGCTTGACTTTCAGAAGGAACATTCTGGATGGAGAAGGTCCAGTCCTGTGGAGTGTCAGTTTCCTCCCTGAAGCTGGTAATGTCCTGGCTTTAGTCTCTGAGGACCCTGTCCCCAGTCATTGATGAGTCCAGCCATCAGCACCCCTTCCTGAACACCTGCCCTGCCTGTGTCAGGCAGTGGGAAATGGACAGCAGCCCACGGCTGCCCACTCAGGCAGCCTGGCCAGGTCTTCAGCAGAGGGTTTTGAGGGGCTGGCTCCTGTGAAAGGAGTGCGCCCTGGGGCAGCAAGTCAGACCAGCGCAGGAGGACAGCCGTTCCTCTTCAACCTCCCAGCAGTTTGAAAGAACTGACCCGACAATTTAGCAGAAAATAAATGATGTGCTTAGACCCAAGGGTGTGGGTTAAGAGGGAGGTCCCTCTGCCTTGCACTCAGCTGAGGGGAGCTCCCGGTCACCTGTCAGCTACGCCGTTGGGGGACAGCCTTGTTTTCTTTCTTTGCATGTAGATGCTTCCCTGTGAGGAATCTGACCTAAAGGAAGAACGGCCAGGCACTGGAGCACACACCTGTCATCACAGAGACTCAGGAGGCTGGGGCAGGAGGATGGCAAGCTCAAGGCCAGCTAACTTAGCAAGACCCTGTCTCAAAATTAAAAATGAAAAAAAGACTGTGGACTTTGTGGATTCTGGGTTAGAATCCTGGCTGTACCACTTTCAATCTATAAATTTCAGGAAAATTACTCAACTGCTGACTTCCAGTTTTCTTCCTTATAAAAATGGGATAATGACAATCTGTTCCAGGTGAGCACACTCTTAGAAGTCACAACTCGCCAGAGCCATGCTTGAGACAAAGCACTTGATGAGTACCAGGTGGTACTCAGCATCCCTGGAAGAGACCCAGCTCCCACTGGAGGGGCCGTGCTGTCCTGACGCAGAGCGTGCTGGCTGACCCGTAACTAAACCTCTGCTCTCTGGTTGGGATCTGGACTGTCCCTGGTGCAGCAGCATCCAGAGGTGGGACCCCGGTCAGTGACTGAGTCCTGAGGGCTCTGACCTCACCGTGGGTTCATCTGCGGAGGGGTCCATAAGGGACTGGTCTCCTGGGAAGTGGAACGCGTAGGAGGTAAGGCCTAGCACTAGGAGTGGCTCCTTTGGGGTGTGCCCTTGGGGACCACATCTGTCCCTTCCTCACTCTCTGCTTCTGGCCACTGAGCTAAGCCACTCTCTTCCCCCACGTCCCCCCGCCACGACCTGCTGCCTCACCTCAGGCCCAGAGCGGTGGAGTCGGCTGACCGTGGACTGACCCTCTGAAAGTACGAGCCCCAAGTAAACTTTTCCTCCTCTGAGTGGTTCACGTCAGGTATTTTGTTCACAGTGCTGGAAGTCTGACGTGTCTACCAATCTCTGTGATCAGCAATAACAGCTGCGTGGTAAGATCGATACTCTGTCTGTGATCCGTTGCCATGTTGTGTCTGTGTTCTCACCAACATCAACAGTGCTTGTGCAATGAAATGTGAGACTCGTGTGGAGAGTCAATTGGACTTAATTCACAACTCGTGATCACAAGTACAGATATCCCCTTGTTTCATAAAGTTAAAGGTTTAATCTCAGACATTTAGTAAGAAAAACTGTTTCAAGCCAGTTCAAGAGCTACCTCACCAAGTTCCAGCACGGGAGAAGGAGCAGTCAGCATGTGGCAAGTGGAGTCCTCCCCGAGATGCCTGCTGCAGCAGACACAGCTCAGGGCTTTCCCCAGGCAGGAGGACGCACAGGGGACCTGGAGCCAGGTCCCCTCTCCACTGCACTTCAGAGCCGAGCTGTGGACGTGGACACGCTTGGCAGATGACACCCATGGGAAAAGCACCACGTCCATCAGCCCCAAGCCTGCAGAGCAGGGCTGCAGCTGCTGAGTGTCTGCTTACACAGGGAATCCTGCTGGGCCGCACCGTCCACACGTGTGCTGAGGTGGCCATGTCCACAGCAGGCAGCAGAAGAACAAGACACAGAGACACAGGGTCCAGGAACTCGGCTCACAGAGTTCTGCTTGAAGATAAGCTAACCTGACCTGAAGCCACGCTCAACAGAACCTCTCACGACACCCAAAACACCAGCCAGTGCTCACCTGGAGAGAACCGAGAAACCAGGGAGAATGCGTGATTCAAAATCCTTGGCTCTGACTTCACGGAAGCAGCCCAGCTAACAGGGCAATAGCATGACTGTCCACTCAAGCTGCTGGACCCGACGTCCAGGCCTGGATGCACCTCCTATTTCCACACTGATTCCTACAGGAAAACAGGGAACCTTGTCCACGATGTCACTCTCAGAACGTTCCCAGTGTTCTCTCCAATTCACCATGTGAGAGAGCAATCCGCTAAAACCGTTTCACGTCTGGGATTCTCAACGCTGGAATGGAGTTAAGAGACCCACACATTCCACAATCACTTCCCGGGGGTTCAAAGCCTGGCAGTTCCACAGAGGACATGAAATGCACCAATTCTGAGTGAGATCTGAAGAACATGGAGGACCGTGGAGCATTGTGTTCGCTCGGCGGAGCCTGCGCGGCTCCCACGGGAGCTGAGCAGGCCTGGCTCCTTCTCAAAGGCTTCAAGAGCTGCTCTCTCCATTTTGGGTGTCAGATGTCTAAAACGGGGTCCCAGAAAGAACGAGACACCCTGAGCTCCCCAGTCACGGTCGGCCGGGCTGAGACGGAGCTGGAGCTGCCAACGGCATGCCTGGGCCCTGCTTGTTGGACGTCAGCCTTTCTCGCCAAGCTACATGGAGAATGAGCCGGCCGTGACAGCAGGACGGGCATCTCAAGTTGTGCATCTGGGCCCCCTCGGTGCTCCTGTGGAAGCTTCTAGAAGGAGGGCCCCTTCCTCCCATCTGCCTAAATGGCCGTGAGCTCTGCGACGCCCACGCTGGGCACATCCTGCTTTTCCTGGTGTCTTCCCATTGTGTTAGAGTCCTGCTGGTGGAACAGCTGCATCCCCACGCCTCGGGAGAAGCCACCACCATCCTCTCTCATCCATGTGACCACAGGCCCAATGGGCGGTGACCTCCCAGCTGACCCACCAGGACGCCTGACCCCCGACTCCTGCCTCACAAGGGGGTCAGGGCTACCACGTGAAGCCACTGGGTGCTGCACGGGGCAGCTGCCTCGCCTGAGGACGTCTGCTGCCAGCACATCCCCTGTGAGAGCCAAAGGGCAGGAGGGCACGGCGGGTCCCGGACATAGTCACATCAGCCTGGTCGTCCTGCGCTGGTTGCTGTCCTCGCTGGTGGGCAAACGCAGCCTGGGCTGTCACCAGGAAAAGAGGCATCAGCACAAACTCAGTGCGCACCTTGGTTGGTGTCCACTCACTCACGTTGCCCAACTGCCCTGCTGTGGACCCACCCATGTCCTCTGCTGACTGTGGGGACCTGGTTTCATGTCACACAGATGTCCCTGGGCACTGGGCTGGGCAGTGGAGGCAGGCTCCCCATGCACTGGGCTCCGCGGCCCCGGCCTCCACAGCGGAGACTGCTATGGCAACTGAAATACCTCTAGACAGTGCCAATGTCCCCATAGAGAAAATCACCCAGCAAAGACCCACGGCTGATGTGGGGCAGGGGTATGGTGTCCTCTGGACCTTTAGGTGAGATGTGTAATGCTGGGCCAGATTCACTCTGAATGAAAGCAGGAAACCTCGGCTCACAGCAGAGGAGAACGTGCTCATGAATTCCCAGGTCCGGCCACAACTGCTTAGGAAGATGCCGCGCTTTCCCTGTGAAACCGAACCGCAGGGCCAGGCAGAAGGGCACCAGCCGCTGCTCCACTCCACAGCGCCAGGCACACCGTGGGCGCTGGGTCCAGGGGACGAGGCAGACAGGTCACCTGCTCAGGACACCTCCACCTCCACTGTGGGACAGCCAGCAGGTGCGACCCTGCAGCATCGCAGGGCAGGGTGCCATGGCTGTTCTCTCCAGGTGCTGGCACGGGGCCCTGAGTTGGGAGAATGCCCCCCACCCCAGCTGGCTGAGCCCTCAGGTGACGGTCTCCTGCCCTCCAGCTCTCCTCCTGCGAGCATCCACCCATCCCGAGTCCACGTCCCTTGCCCCCTGCTCACTCATACCCCAGCCGCTTTCCCCACACAAAGTCCACCGAGGCTGCTAGGGAGACTCTGTGTTCCAGGATGAACCCACTAGCCGTCCTAGGCTGTTCCCCAACACGGGGCAGGTCAAGGTTCTCGCCTCTAGGGCCGCGCTTCCTGGGTCCTCTCAGGAAGTGCAAGTAACGAGTCTTTCAGTGGCCTTAGGCTCTCCAGCCTTCTCCATCAACACTGCCCCGGGGGTGAGATCTTCCAGACGTGCAGCATGTAGGAGGTCTGGGGCAGAGAAGACAGGCTGCTAGAGTCCTGTCTGGGTGATGCAGAAGACCAGGGTCAGAATCGGGAGGAGCCAGATTCCCCACCAGGAGGAGGAGCCTGCAAAGGGCACTGAGGTGGAGGCAGGGGGAGACCCTGCCCCGAATCCCGTCCTCCATCTGGCCCATGGTGGACTGCCTCCTCACCTGTAGAACTTCCCCACCGAGGGGGCTGGACTCGCCTCCAGCCTGGCCCGACACCCAGGGACCATGAGCAGGTCTCCTGCCGCAGGTCGCCTGGAGGGACCAGTCTTCCCGCAGTGTCCCCACCGGGAGGAGCACACAGTAGGTATTCAGTCATGCTGTGTTTGGTGAACGGAAACAAAGTCCTTGTGCCTGGGCCTCAGGGAACCCCTGAAGCTCACTTCCTCCCCCAGGAGGGTCTCGCTCATCATCCAGCACAGGGAGATCAGACCTGGACACCTAGGGGGAGGGGCACTGGACCACGGACACCAGACCCTGACAGTGAGGGACGCGGCCCGGAGGCTGGCCCTCCACGATGGCCTGCAGCGTCAGCACAGCACCGTCAGGACTTCCAACACGGCCCACGCCGTGAGGCCCACGCGAGGACACAGCCCTGAGGAGGCGAACTGTGGCAAGTAAACCCGCGTGGTCCAGAGGGTGAGTCCACCAGGCTTCACGATGACAGATGGTGCACGTTTCGAAGGATTCAAATTACAAGGTGACGAGGCATCAGCTTAGCCTCAGGTCACGGAATGTGTGTATCACCTGGCGCTCCGACCCTCCCGGGAGTGCCACCACGGAAGTCACTGCCACCGTGGGCCTCCAGGTGCAGGACCTTGCCCTCCTGTGTTGAACTCACACGGAGCTTCCCTTCCCGGAGACCTCCACCTGAGCCACTGCGTTCCCAGCTGTGGCTCCCGTGGCTGCAGCCTCTTCCACGTGGGGTGCGCAGACCGAGGACGATCCTGCCAGGCAGGCCCCGCTCTGCACAAGCTCCTCTACCGCCTCTCACAGGCCACACAAGCTCAGCACCACCACCTGACTCAGTGCCCTTGAGCTCTGAGATAGGGCTCCCTCCCGCAGATTCCCAAATAGGGCCGAGGCTGAGCTGGCGCTGCTATAAATACTCCAGGCCACAGGGAATTCCAGTCTTGGCTTCTCCCTGCCGGGCGCTCCAGACCAACTGTGAATACACAAACGCTCCTGTTGCTACGGAGAGTGTGCCCCTCTGCTCTGCTGCTTAAACTCTGTGCCTCGTTCCACATAAATATTTACCCTGAGGAGGAGGTGACAGTGGGAGTCTGGCACTCCTGTCCTGCTCCGCGGAGCTGAGTTTTACTGCACAGCCCTGCCGCAGGCACAGGCACCACCTGGAGACCCACCAGGGAAAGAGTGGACGCAGAGAGGAAAAGGGAAGGTCCTCACCAGCTCCTGCAGCTTCCAAGGAGAAGCACCCAAAACAGTTACAGTAGCACGCGCCCACCAGGCCGTCAGCCCTGCATCCCGCCCAGGCGTCTCCAGGTGGACGGGTCCCCGCGACCTAACGGCCCCTGCCTCCCTGTCCCCACCGCCCGGGCTTCAGCTCCCCTTGGCCTGTGGTCCTCCCCGGCAACCCCCTGGCCCCGAACCACTTGCCTGCTCTGAAGGCTGCTTCCTCCTCTGGGTGGACATCTGCTCTCTGGCTTGGCTTCCAGCGCAGCCTCCTAAGACCCTGTGGCCTCCTCGGCCTTCTCTCAGCCTCTGCTGAGCACACACCCTGAAGACGTGCACGCACTTCAAGGGGGATGTCTGAATCCACTCTTACATCCACGGGAAGTTAGATGGGGGATGAGAGAACCTGTGACTGTCCAGACTCGAGGCTCCCATGGCCTCGGTGACTTGCAGACCAGAGTGAGGTGGTTGTGGTGGGAGGGAGGAAGAGAGGGGTGAGTGTGTGTGTGTGTGTGTGAGAGAGAGAGAGAGA
>NW_026000059.1:339037-394720 GCF_001458135.2 Marmota marmota marmota | reverse complement strand
ACCAGCACCTGTACAGCACCGCCCTGAGGAAGGGCACAGAGCCCTCCGTCCATTTGTCCATGGGCGGTGCTCCGGGAAAGGACCGCCTTTGAAAGGAGCGCCCTGAGTCAAACCCCGTCAGAGCCCAGTGGACGGCCTCACCAGACCGGAAGCCCCCTCACCCGCAAGCCTTGCGGGGGGAGCAGTGGTTGCGGGGGGCGCGAGCCCACCGGGCCGTCGGGCCCTGCGTCGCGGCCAGGCGTCTCCAGGTGGACGGGTCCCCGCGACCAAAGGGGCCTCTGCCTCCCTGTCCCCACCGCCCGGGCTTCACCTCCCCTTGGCACGAGGTCCTCCCCGGCAACCCCCTGGCCCCGAACCACTTGCCTGCTCTGAAGGCTGCTTCCACCTCTGGGAGGACATCTGCTCTCTTGCTTGGCTCCCAGTGAAGCCTCTTAAGACCCTGTGGCCTCCTCGGCCTTCTCTCAGCCTCTGCTGAGCACACACCCTGAAGACGTGCACGCACTTCAAGGGGGATGTCTGAATCCACTCTTACATCCACGGGAAGTTAGATGGGAGTTAGAGAACCTGTGACTGCCCAGCACTGACCAGGGCACTCCACCAGTACCCCCAAGCACTCAGGGACTCCAGCCGTTGAAGTGAGGGCCGGGTGAGCCCCCTGCTCGTCACTCGTACAGGCAGGAAGACCTATGCTTGGCCTATGCTGCTAGTGACAAAGCCCTCGAGAACACATGCTTGTGACCCATCTAGGAATTCACAAACTTGGATGCTTTAAGACAACCTCTGAAGCGGAGGCCCAGTGTTCGCCTGGCTGACGTGAGATATTTGGAATTAAAACCACCACCACCTGTCAGGAGCACAGCGGAGCCAAGCAGAGCAGGTCTTAGAGGACCACCCTCCCTCATGTCACCACAATCCCTGAGGCCTCTCAGACCATTCAGGAAATTGGTGTTGCTTCCTAGTGACCTCACCCACCCTGGTGGCACTTCCTAAAGCCATGGCAGCACACAGTGGCTGGCATGGACAGAACACTCATTGCACCAGGGGCCCTTCAGCACTGTACTGGGTTCTGTGACTGACCTGGCAGAGGTTCAGGTGGGAGGGAAAGGCTCCTCCCCTACTGTGCAGGCAGAGGAGCAGGCTGGGCCTCCAGGTCCCACGGCTGTGGCGGAGGGTGCAGGGGTCCCCCCCCCTAGCAGGGAGCCCAGAAGCGCAGCAGAGAGCACATTTGTCCCAGAATCCCCTAAAAGTCAGGACCAGGCTATATCTACTCCCCCCCCCCATGCCTCTGCTGCCACCTGGTGGCAGGACCCTGTGCAGGCTGCGCCCTGGGCCTGGGCGTCTCTGTGAGAGGCTGAACCTGGTCTAGCCCCACACCCTCCTCTCTACCCCTGAGGCACTGCCCACAAACCATGATGACCGCTGAAGGGAAAGTCATGGTGTCGGGATGGTGAGACTGGAGCTGGAGCCACAGGGACACCACAGGCCTGAGAACCAGAACCAGACTTCCTGATCTTAGCCACGCACCTGCCCAGCCCATCGGACTTCACAGAACCCAACGCACAGTGGTCCTTGATCTCTGCAGGCGTGAGACTCCTCCTGCAGCTCTTGGAGATGACCTTCCTGAGTATCCAGCAGTTTCCACTGTCCCCTGAGCGGCTTCCATGGCTGCACCATCGGTCCTTGCTCTGCAACTTCAGCCACCGGTGACCCACTCCTGCAGGAGCAGCCTCCTGGCGCCACGAACGTGACTCCAGCCCCGACTCTCCTCCAGGCGCACCCCCATCGCCTGCTCCTCGTCCTGGAAGGGGCAGTGCAGCCCTCTTCCTTGGCCAGCTCTGGCTAACTCAGAGCCTCCATGAGAGGGCAGGGAGGGAAGGAGGCTGCGCCTCCTGCAGAACGGCATCTCCAGGAACCTGGTGGCAGGCCAGCTGGGAAACCAGGCTCTGCGGCTGCCCACAGCCAGCGCCCGGGCAAAATCCCGCCGTCTCTGACCGCTCGTTTCGGACCTCGCTGCTCACTTTTCTGCTTGATAACTGATTTTTTAAAATTCTTTGCGTCACTAGCATTTTAGTAAGTGCCAAGTCAGGTGTGTGTGAGTCATTTTGAGACAGTTCTTTCCATTGTCTCTTATAAAAGACAAGAGGGGACACCAAATGACCCTGCTGGCACACTGTTGTGTCCTGAGCCCTGGTTCTCTTCTCCCAGGCACCGTCCATGTGACAACCATAGACACACGACTCGAAGCCTCTGGGGGCTTGACAAACAGACGGTCCTGCCGCTGCTCTCCATGCTCTGCCCGCTTTCCCCCTGGCCTCGCCCCACCCCTCACGACCACCTGGAACCCGCGGAGAGGCTTTGGTTACGCCTGAAGTCCTGGGTCAGGGTCAGAGCCGGAGTCCCGCCCTCCTCGCCGTCCAGGAACACGCAACGGGGTTCCTTCTTAGGAGAGGCAGAGGGCTGAGAGAGGCCGCGGGACAGCCGTGAGGTGCCGGCACTGCTCCTCACCCTCCCTCTGCTAAAGGGCACCCAGCGCCACTCCCAGTGCCACTCCCGGTGCCCATAGGGCTTCCCTCCAGGGCTCCATTCAGCATGGCTGCTCGCTGCTCAGCCTTCTGAAGTGGCCTCCAAACTGGTCCCCCGCCCTCCAGGCTGTGTCCCCACAGCAGCCGGGGACTTGAACACACAGGGAGGATCACACCCGGCCTCACTCAGGAGGCCTTGATGGCTTCGGTCACACTTGGCGAACTCCCTGGGGAGCTAGGGGACTTGGTTCTCTCCACACCTGGGGCCTCCCAGATGAGCTCCTCCTCGTCCACTCCTCTTTTCCCGTCCTCTCGCTGCTGGGGCAGCCCCTCCCTCGCCTGGTAACTCCTTAGATGGATTCCCAGCCAGGTTGCTGTTCTCCCTGTTACATTCTCTGCCGGTGTCCTCTGTCCCCTCGGGCACCTGTGAGTGCTGCCAGCCTCCAACAGGAGGCCACAACTTGCAGTGAACAGGGAAGTGCACAGGCCTACAGCAGCAGCAGCAGCAGCCAGGGCACCGGAAGGAGCCTGCCAGGGAGACGGGGCAATAGGAGGCCTCCCGCAGCCCAGGAAAGAGCCTGGTGCCAGGCGCGGGAGGCCGTCAGCCTTGCTGGCCCCTTCCCCAGGCGAGCCAGGGAGCCACCTTCTGATTTAGGCAGATTTTGACATATGCGGATAAATGACTTCCATCTGGGATTCTATCCAATCACATGCCGGGTCACATCTTGTTCTCAGGGAGAGGTCCACAAGAGACCAGTGTCCTCTGCATACCAAGGTCCACCTGGCAGCCACAAGAGTTCCCTAAAGCTCATGCCAAATACCATCAACCTCAGTTCACACTGTGACAGCTGGTCTCTGTGATGATCAGTTTGCCTCTCAAGACAGCCACGTTGGCCGACCAGTCAGCCACATCCAGCAAGGCCCAGGCTGCTCACAGGAGTTCTGCAGCCTTCCTCCCCCTGCAGGGCTGTCAGCAGTTGCCAGAGGGTAGGAACCCACCGGGTCTGTGAGCCGACCATGCCAAATGCTTAAACACTTCCTTGCTTTGCTTCAGGTCTGGGTGGCCTCTTAGCACTAGGACTGCAAGAACCGCAAATTCTTCCCCACACTGTTGGTACTGTAAAATTCGGCTTTTGATCCATGTTATCTTAACCAGTTTCTACCATCTTCTCTTAACTGTCCTTTATATAACAGAAAGCCCCAGACATACACTGAAGCTAAGTTAGCACCGGCCTTGCTCTGGGTCGGGCCCCCGTACCCCGGCGGCCACAGCTGTGCTGAATGGGTTCCCGGCAGTCCCGGCCATTGGCAGGGCCTGGATGGACCAGACCTCACAGCAGTAGCTCTGGCCCGGTGTCTGCTCACCCAGAATGCCATAGAGATCACCTCGTTTCCCACGTAGGGCCCTGCAACAGAAGCACAGAGGGCACGGCACCGAAGAGCTCCCGAGGGTCCTACCCCGTCCTCTCTGGAAGCTGCAGGAAACACTGTTTCCCAGCATATTGGTAGAGGAAAGCAGGCTTTGCAAAGAATTCAAGGAAACCCAAAACCCATTTTCGTTTTCAGCATTGACACAGAACACCCCCATTTGTCTCTTTCCTTTGAAAATCACTGCTGTCTTCTCACTCGGTGTTCCTATTTTCAAAATGGACTTTAGCAAGTGCTGCTTTAAAAATAAAATTGCGGATGTTCAGCAGGGGGCATGTTACAGTGCCAGTGTCCTCACCCAGCACTCTTCATGGATGGGAGTCCTGTGGCCAGGAAAAGCAGGACATTATGCGGGGACCACACAAGCTCCTCAGAAAGCTTCTAGGACCATTCCCCAGGATGGGCTCTTGCCCAGGGTGGAACCATCAGCCCCGGAGCGCCAGCATCATGAGCAGGATATTCACTACTTTCAGCCTCAGAGGGCTGAACGCAAGTCCTCACGGCGTTTCCCAGTTTAACTCAGCCTTGAGGGCACGGCAAACCCTGACCCTGAATTCAGCCATTTCCCACAAAGGCTTCCGCTTAACCAGGATCACAGAAGAGTCCAAGCGAGACACGTGGGTGTTTCTTGGTTAAAGTAAGCAAGAACCACAAGAAGCAAGTCAAGTGCCATGATTCCAGGCAAAACCTCTCAAGGTGCTCGCGCTTGCGGGAACAGGCATCTTGCTTTATTTAGTTGCGATTGCCAGTTAGATGCATCTGCACACCCCGTGTTCTGCGCAGACCCTGACGCAGGTCTGCAGGCTTGCAGGGCATGCATTTCAGCCTGTCCAGTCTTCTTGGATCCCACCATGAGAGGCTCCTTCCTCATACCTGTGAGCTTGGTCTGTCTCTGTCTCAACATGGCCCATTGAGGACTGCTGGGTGCCTAAGCAGCTGGGGACCTCAGAAGTGGCTCTTACTAACAGCTGGAAGCAGGGGGCATGTTACAGTGCCAGTGTCCTCACCCAGCACTCTTCATGGATGGGAGTCCTGTGGCCAGGAAAAGCAGGACCTTATGCGGGGACCACACAAGCTCCTCAGAAAGCTTCTAGGGACATTCCCCAGGATGGGCTGCTCGGAAGGACACATTGTGGTCAGAGACAGGAGGCAGCCGAGGGGAAAGCTGCAGGGCTGTGGGAAGCCAGGTCCAGAGGTGGGGGCAGGGCTTCACAGAGTCTGGCACAAGGGCTTTGCCCAAGATAGACACGAGTGCACAGATGTCGGAAGTTATATGCGGGGCTGGCCTCTACTGGGCAGTCCACGAGGGCCTGGGCATTTCCCGGCAACTCCACCACAGAGCACTTGGTTCAACAAGCAGGAGGACCCAGAAGAGATGACCACGTGCAGAGGGTGGCAGTGGTCAGGGTGAGCCGGTGTCTGAGAATCAAAGACCCCACCTGACCCCTGCAGCAGCAGAGCCTCTGCACCGAGCAGGCTGCGGAGCAGAGCGTGCCGAAAGTCCCTTCTCCTCTGGGTTGGAAGCTTTGGGAGCGCAGCACATGCCCCCGTGAATGTGCCCAGTGCAGCCCACCAGGCTATGAGTGCCCAGGAGCTATCAGCAACTGCAGCCTTCTGCCCACACACCGGGGACCCAGGGACCTCCACGGCAGGTGCTGGCTGCTGACAGCTGGGACACCCAGCCAGGCCCAGCAGCACACCAGAGCCACTTCTTCAGCCAGCCCTGCCCAGTGTGCATGGGACAAGCGATGACTCCTTGTGGTCAGGCTGGTCACTGGACTCCCGCTTTCTCGGGATGCTTGTGAGACTCCAGCAGCCCATTTCCTTCCTAACAGAAGAGCCCAAACAGTCTCCTGCATGGTGCACGCGTGCCAAGATGTGATGTGCCTTCCCACCTCCGACTGCCCAGTGGGTGGAGTCAGCACTCCCCCTGTGGGATTCTGATCCTGGAAACGTACAGGGTAGCTGTACAGGTTCCCCTGGTGAGCAAACTCCCAGGGGATAACAGACACTTTGCCTCCCACCCTTAGAATGCCCTGCAGTCTCTCCTAGGAACGAGCTCCACCTGCAGCTGGGTGTCCAGGCAGTGCAGCCCGGCCACCTCGTGTCCTTCTGCTGTTAGGGATACTTGCCGTCCTAACCCTCCCTAACACGTGCGTGTTGATGAGCCACAGCACTGAAATGACGACATTCCTAAACTGTCACTAAGAGGTCTGGCAAAGCACTGTGTCTCCCCTTGCAAAGACACTAACAGCACAGCCCTGGGCATGATCCACAAGAGAAGGGGCTCCCTTCACTCCAAGGAGAGCCAACCGTTGGAGATCCTGCTGTAGACCTTAGTGCCCAGGACAGCAAGTTGCAACACAGTTTGCAAAACCCAGTGATATTAGTGACTCAAATGCACAATGTCTGGGCTTTGGCAAGTGAGAGGTTGGCAGAACAGGACTGGGGCACCCTGTGTTTGTGCCTGCAGGAGGCCTGAGGAAAGGGTCCCTTTACAACAGCAGAATGCCAGCTGTTTCCACGCCCTGAGCTGTATGTGGCCAGAGAAGACATGGTCCCAAAGAAAATTTCTCTGTGTCCTTTTGGAGATTCTCCGCCCTCACTTGTCCACAGAGATGAGCACCATGCATCTCAGGAGAGAGAATGGCCCTACCCAGTGCCTGAAATGAGGGCATGGGGCCAAGGAAGGGGAGGAAACACCAGACCCAAGGGCTGCCCAGGGATGGTGCCCACGGCCCGGCTTTCCGTGCTCCAAATCTGGCCTGGGCTTCTATGCTGCCAACCATAGGTGCATGTCGGGGGAAATAACTCCACCCTCTATGAGCCATGGATCTAAAGAACTATCTCAATGTCCATTTTCATCTCAAATGACAGCACCAAAGGCCAGGCCAAATCAAGAATTCCTCACCAGAACTACCACACAACACTCTTCTGCAATTCTAGGGTTCCGTGTCCAGGGAAAGAGGCAAAGGTTTCTGCAGACATGCACAATCCTGGGGCAAGGACACACCTGCCACACAGGGACTGCCTCTGATGTGTCTGCTGCAGGGCGTCCCCCTGCTGGCCCCTGGTCACTGGGAGATGCTCTACACCCAGCCCTCGCCCTGCCATTTGCATGCCAGTCTTGCATTTACTGACAGAAGTGGTGCATCGGATGCATCTCGCAGCTCCTGTCAACTACATTTATATGGAAACACACATCATGCACAAGTGCAATGATTCCAGTGAGCTCTGCGTTAATGGAAGGGAGGGCTAGGCCCCTCCAAGGTTCCTACAGCACATGTGCTCACGGCTTCCAGTCTCCTTTCCTGTGCAAGGACCATTTCAGACAATCAGGAGCTACAGTGTGGTGAAGCACAAGGTACAGAGACAAGACCTAGCAGGTCTGCAGGATGAGGCCTACCCTGGCCCATTCCACAGCCAGCCATGTTCTGGAAGGGGTGACACGCACCAGTCAAGTCCACAGAGGTGACACATGTCCACTGGGCCCAGAGGTGCGATGTGAACTGGTTAGACACCCTCCATATTCAGCGCTGGGAAGCTCACGGGTCAGTGTTTCTCTGTGTAGGCTGCATGTCACTCATTAACATGGCTAACACAACCATGTTCTGCAGGTGCTGCCTCATTGTGTGCATGGCAGAGACTTTGTTTCCAAAAACATATGCATGGCACCTGCTTGCCACCGTTCGTTCATCAGATACCCATGGAATTTATTGTTCATTGCAAAGATCCATGCTGTGCTCTTCACACCACACACAGACAAAGCCAGCCAGTCCAAAAACTGCTAAGCTGCACTCTGTGGGTGGTGCTGATAAAATGATCTCATCTATCTTTGGGCCTAGCACCTGCATGGGTTCCCAAAGTATGATGCAGTCAATACAGGACACACAAGGCAATCCTGTGCCCCACCTGTTACGGTAGTCCTGTGTACAATCCAGCAACCCCAGAATGCAGGAGCTAGGCCCATGAAGAGGCTGCTGGCCTCACCCTGTTGGGGTCAGAAACAAAGATGGCTTGCAGCTTTTTGTACAAATGTGTAAGTAATAAACACACACAGCCCACAACTATGCTGGAAGAAGAGTAAAAAAAAAAAAAATCTAGAGGAAACCCCATTCGACCACCCCGCCAGGCTGGAAGTAAGCGAGCGTTTCCCCAGAGGATCCGGAGCAGGCACAGACACAGCCCCTGCAGGTCCAGAGGATCCCCGCCGGCAGGCCCTGCAGAGACTCAGCCTTGGTTTCTCTAAAACTCTGAGATCCGGGGAAGAAACAGCCCTGCCCACCCTGCAGCGGCAGGTCCATGGAGCGCTCCGGATTGGACCCAAGACAGAATGGGCAGCGGATCTGCTTGGGCGGCTGCAGTTACTCCTCATGCAAAGTCCTGTGCGAGCTCCATTTCCCAGGGCATGCGGCTCGGGCCTCACTCCTCCCCCCCACACGTGATGCTCCGAGGGCACAGTCGGAGCCTAGGACAGGGAGGCGAGTGGCACACGTCCTGCCCTGAGTTGCCAGAGGGAAGGGCGTGAGTACTGCAAGAAATATTTAAGATCCATTTCAAACTCCACATGCACCCAAGGTCAACGTGTCCTGGATGGATCCCCCTTGCCATTATCAAACCCCAGGTTCTCTTCAGGGACCATGAGCCCCGCTGGGGGGTGGCTCCTGCCCGACTCCCAGCCATGCATTTGTGGCTGCCCCTGCCAGCCTGCCCACACGCTCGGCCCTGCAGAGAGCGCCCTGCCAGGAGGTTGTCACCATCAGGCTGCCAGCACACTCGTGACCCCCTCCTACACCTGCCAACAGTCCCCAGGGTCCAGGCTCCTGCTAGGAACCCCAGCTTCTGCACAGCCTCTGAGCGTCTCTGTCCACCCTCTTACATCTCCCCCTTCCAAAACTGCACTCACGGAACCTGCAGGGGCATGGGTCCCATTCCACTCCCCCCGTAATAGTGGGTGTTTGTTTTTTTAAAGGGAAGCACTTTTTGATTCACAGTGAGCCCTTAGTTGATGTCGATTGACATCAGAATAATGTTAAAACTCGATATGTAGATGCATAAGCCTTTCTCCTTCCATCAGCTTGGTAGCCACAGTCAGGGAGAGAACAGGGCTGAGCAGTGTTGGGAAGGACTTCTGGCTGGAAGCACAGCCCCACCTGTGTATGTGTTGGCTGGGGCACAGCTAGAGGGGCGGCAGGCTCATTCCAGGGAAGCAGAAGGGCACCAGCCACCGGGCACGGTCTGTCCTGCTAGTGCCTCACATTGTCTTCCCACATGTTAGTAGCAGGTATGCAAGTGCATTTGGGTGAGCGCTCAGCGAGCACCTGAGAAGAGCCCACCTGGCATCTCAGTGGCCAGGTCTTGCTTCCAGAGTCCATCCTCTGGGGCACCCTGCCCAACGTGGCAGAGGGGCCGCTGGCGAGGCTGGAGGATTCACATGCACATGGTTTTATGAAGCCTCCTGCAGCTGTGCAGCCTCCTGGGGCAGCAACGCCTCGACCTGAAGGTGACGCACGTGTGACCTCCGGCACTCATGGCCTTACCTAGGATGCCCGAACCCGAGTCAGGCTGTCACCATCCAGTGTGATTGCCTCGCTGTGCCTGTCTGCACACACAAACAGTAAAGACACTGAGTTGAAGGGCAAGTGAACGGCTTGCCCCAGTGTCTGGGTTCACTCTTTTCTAAAGGACCCACTTATCTCATCTACAAAATAGATTTAAGAACATGCAATCCATAAATTTTCCTTTTTAAAAAATGTACTCTCTTTTTCCACACAGTCTAATTAGGGTCCCCTTCTTTATGATTTTATCTGGACTCTATATGGTGTTGGCTGCTCTGCAAATGAGTCATAGGGTAACTATTCCCAGATTGTACCCAATTCTCCAGGGAAGCAGAGGAAAAAGAAACAACTGCCTTTTAAGGAGATCAAACCTGTTCCTAGTGATAAACCTCTTTCCACTTCAGTTTGGACACAGTCTCAACAACCGACGGACAGAAAACTGTGGGGTGGTGTATAAAATGCATCAGCTGGTGGATGTCCCTCGCCGTGGGTGGTTCTGCATGCACTGCCATGCATCCCACACAAACACGCGACATCCAAACGGGCACCCGGCCCCCCCCTGAGATGCTGAGAGGACGCTTCCTTCCCCCATCATCAAGACATCGGGTCACAGTTTGGATTATATGCTGCATACTTTGTTAAGGACATTTATTTTAAAACGTTTTTATAAAACAAGAATATTTGGTTTCAGGACATTTGCAAAACCTGGAGTTGAACTGCGAGAATCTGTAGTGTAGCTGAGTGGGAAAGACAGCTGCAGGAAGGCCACTCGGGAACTGCTACCTGGGCGCTGGGTGACGCGTGACAACTGTCACTCCACTCTGCACCTCCTCAGGCGTTTCCCGCTGCCGGACCTGGAAGTGACCTGAAGAGTCCAGCACACCGCAGGAGGCGCTTCCTCAGCATGTGACTGTTCCCTTCCAGGGCCCCGGCCCTCCCATGGTCCTCAGCGTCTCAGCTGGGCCACAGCAGTGGCTCCCACCGCTTGAAACCCATGCAGACGGCCCCCCATGGTCACCCGAGCTTGGAGGAGCCCTTCCGGGCAGGTCCTGTGTGACCGGGCCCAGCACAGCCGCTCTGCGTACGCCCCTGTCAGGTCTGATAAACTGCTTGCTGCTCGTCAGAAGAGCAGAGCCTCAGCCAACAAATGCAAAGATCGAGACACAAGACTCTCCTCTGTTGAGTTGCAAAAGTGACATGTTATTTAGTCCAGGGCTTACAATGGTGAAACTGAGTCAGGGTTTTTCTGTTTGTGTTTCAACCAAATTATTATAAATGATCAAAATAAAATATCTGGCAAAACTAAAAATGATATGGAATTTAAAAGATAATATTCATACAAGAAAAATAAGTATGCTATTAATATGTATATGGCTAAACATCCTTGGAAAGTGTCTTTAAATGATCGTTGAAAAACTCAGGATCTTCTAGTAAATCTAGGCTTATGTTCTTTGGACTCTGGTGCAGGTACAATATTTCCCTAATAGAAACCAAAACACTAACTATGAAAAAATGAGCAAATCTGGCTATATTGGTGCTCTTCGTTGGCATTTCCTTTCAAGCCTGATTCTCCACAAATCTACGACGCCAATTCCATTTCTAGGTGTACCACTCACTAAGAAGGGCCTGGCCCACACCCGAGCTCACAAAGCAAAACCCAAGCAACCCAGATGCTCATCAGCGGGCAAGTGGAGGGGGGACCATCCTGGAAAGGATGCTGGCCACGTCCCAGACCGTGCCAGCCCAGGGGCATGGACCCCAGGGCGTGTCTGACAAGGAAGGTCCCCGGGGCAACAGACAGCTCAGAGCCCCCTCTCTGTAAGGCCAAGCCCAGGGAACCCTCACAGCGACGCACAGATACTAGGGCACTGGGCAGAAGGAGAGTGGCAGGAAGGAAACTTCCCGAGTTGGGCGGGCAGGGCGGTGACACCAGGCCCACCGTGCTCCACCTCGCGCTTGTCTTCTCGTTTGCAGAACTGGGTTGACGTGGCTTAAGATACTTAGAGTACACTAAAAAATGTGCTGCAAACCAAAAATCATAATCACTTAGTTCTGTGCTCTTTGTCCAAAGTGAAAAAGGATTCAAATTTAAACAAATTAAAACTTCATGCTCCATTGCTCAAGTGCCTCAGGTAGCTTTCAGATAATGGGACTATTCATTCATTTTTCTCTTCTTTTGCAATAATTTTTTTGGCATCTAATGGTTTTCATTATATAAAGAATACTCCAAGTCTCAACTGAAATCAGTGAAAACTACATAAAACACACACACCAAGCCCCAGGCTTCAGCGCATGCCAATCCTCTGACTCCTCTGGGAGCTGCTTCTCTAGGGCCTCCGGTCCTCCTAGATGTCTCTCTCACCCCACCTTCCCGGCACCTCCAATCCCCTCGCCTCTCAGACACTGCCACAGGGCTCCCATCCCTGCCACTTTATTGAGGAAAGGCCACCAAGGCCTCCAGTGTTCCCGCCTGGCCTTCCGAGGGCCACCTCCCTGAGCCTGGAGAGCCCCCGCTGTGGCCCTAGAGCACACACTCTGCTGTCCTAACCTGCCGGAGCACTGACCCTCTCCCTGCAGTGACCTCTTCTAACTTCCTCTGCTCCCGTCCTCCAGCCCAGTTTTAATGTGGACCTTCTCCAGGGTTCGGCAGGCTGCGATCATCTGCAGTTTTCTCGATCGCTGGGCCTTCTCCTGATACAGACTGCTAATCTTAACCTCCACTCAACAGCTCCTTCCTGTACCACAGATAACTCAAATTCAAAGATTTTATACTAAATCTAGGCTTATGTTCTTTGAACTCGGGTGTAGGTACCATATTTAAGTTAAATGTAGTTCCTCTTCCCCGGGACTGATGAGGAGCAGCCTCATCTTATGCAATCTTTCAGTGAACAAGGGGTCCTCCTTGTCGTCCAAGATCAAGCCCCCAGCCCACCGTCCCTCTCCTGCATCACCATCCACACCCCAAGTCTCTGCTGCCTACGCCTCTTCCTTGTGCACAGCACCAAGGAAATGCCTTGAGTACAGAAGCTACTCGGCCTCCTGCCAGCTCTGCCTCTGTCCCTCTCCACAGGGCCTGTCACCTTCCCAAGCACACACCAGCCCCGCACCCCAGTGTCAAACTCCTGGATGAGGATGTGGGAGAAGGAGGTCTCAGTGATGGGCGGTACGGGTGAGAGGAAGGAGAAGGTGACTTTTGGACCCTGGCTGCTCTCGGCTTCTGAGTTGGTCACCTAAGGAGGTTCTGAACGTTGGACCTTTGAGCCTTTCCACGAGGACAGGCAGCAAGATCCTCGTTGTGGTCCCATAAAGGATGGAAAATGAATGTGGAGACACACTGTTGTCCCAGAACCTGCCAAGGGGCTTTAGCACACAGAGAAACCACATAGTAGAAGGACTGGTCGAGTTCTGGTGCTGGCTTCTGCCCGCTCAGCTGCTAAAGGTGCCGAGACTGCTGCGGACGGCCAAGCTCCCCTCGGTGGGCGGGCAGTGAGCCTGGCCAGCGACATCCTGGATCCATTCTTCAGCATGCTCTCTGGTGGCTTCACCTCAGGAGCTGATGTCTCTGTCCAGGCAGAAAGAGGGGCACGCACTGCAGTAGCTCAGACTCTGCCAGGGTCAATTAGCACACCAGGCGTGGGGCTTCTAGACAGGCCTTCATCTGAGCGGTGGTCATGTGAAGGAGACTGGCTCCACAGCTCCCCAGGTGGGGCTGTGACTCAGGAGGTGCAGTTACAAGGGCTGCACCTGGATATGAGGCTCTACAAGGTGACCAGCAGTGCTGACTGGCCGGAGGCTGAGCTGTCATGATGCCGACAGAAGCCCTGTGTCTCCAGCTCTCCTGACGTGACCGCTGGTGCCACAGGTCTTGGGGCCACTCTGCAGCCAAGCCTGCTCTTCATCTACGCTCTTTGCCCAGGGCTCACCTGGGACTCCCGTCTGCACCCTGGGGCGATTTCTCTTTATTAAGTCTGTGTGCTCCTCGTTTTACTTGGATCTACTCTAGTGGGCCACACAGAGTTCCTGCCTGATGAACATGGGAGGTGTCAGCCATGAGCCACCCAGCCCTAGGGGAGCACAGACCTCGCTCACTCCTCCCAGTGGCACGGTGGCAAGGTCCCTCCCGCACCGCTCCCTGGGACAGATTTGGTGCAAATCATACAGAGTGCAGAGTCTTCAAAGTCGTCACAGGAACATGCCAATAAACGTTCATGCACCAAGGAAACAAAACAGTAAAAGACAAACAGAAGGGTCAGAGGACACTGGTGCTCCAAGTGGCTGCTGGGAAGACCACTGGACTCGGCGGGAAACACCGCGAGGAGGAGCAAAGCTGGAGCTAACCTCAGACATGTCTGGGGCTTGGAGAGGAACGGAGAAGGGCCTCTGACTGACCCACGTGGTGGGCAAGGGGTTCCACAGCGGGAGGCAGGCCACTCCCCATCAGCCACCACAGTGGACTGCGCACAGCTCAGGACAGCATCTCACTGAATCGGCTTCAAAATCTCAGCTTCCTACCCACTGGACTTCCTCACACCTAAACATCTTCCTATCCTTCCTTCATCAGTCCCTGTCAGCTGGTGTGACAATGGGACATACCTACATGATGAGGACATTTTTCTATGCATAATGGCTGATTTTCACAAAAGGAAACAAGACTAAGAAAGCCTTCAGGTAGTCCCCGTCCATGCAGCTTCTCACCCTGAGGACAGGTCCCAAGGGACAGCCGGACGGGGCACCAGCAGGTTCTGGGGCCTCGGCACCTGGGCCTCCAGGCTGGAAAGCTTGTCCCTGGAAGGGGGCAGGGTCAAGACTCGTGCCCGGAGGGAGTCCCCCGTGGGACACCTTACCAGAAGGGCCCCCAGGTCAGGACACCTTCCAGGAACAGGCGCCCAGGTCAGGCACCAGTGCTCAGGAAGGCTGTGTCCGGGGCGTCTGAGCCATGCCTCTGGGGATTTCTAGGAGGAGAAGGCAACAGGGCTGTCGTGCTGCGCCCAGAGCTTGAGCAACAGAGTCCAACTTTGAAACCACCAGCCACACCCGAATCGATGCATCCCACTGATGTTTGTGAAAACTAGATTACCAGGCACTCCTCATGAATCCATCAGGGAGTTAACAAGGCAGCAAAGGAATCAGAGTCCATTTTAGAATAAGAAGCATTGGAAAATGCTGAATTTGATAGTCATTTACTGCAATAATAAGGAAATTGTAGGCATTAATAAGGAAAATCTAGTGAAAGTACACATCAAACTGTAGAATTTGGGATTTTTTTTTAAATAAATATGTCCTGGAAATTTTGAGTTGGAGAAATGCAAATAAGATCTCCCTACAATGCCAGACAAAGAATTCAACTTTCTAGAAAATATTTCTCTATTTTTTGAATTAACAGAGAATATATGACTATTCTTGGGAATTTTCTTTTACCTTTTATCTTCCTGACTTAAAATAGACTGTAGCCAAAATGAACCTTAACATCATCTATTCTAAGTCTTGTTTTGTAAACGGAGCGCCAAGAGCCCTTGGTTTGGCGAGGCAGCTGAGGTCACAGAGCCAGCTGGAGCCGTGCCTGGAATGCAGGCCTCCTGGTGCGCAGCCCCTCGGCAGCCCTCACCACAGGACCAGCTCACGGCCAGTGAAGATGGGAATGCACCTGCGGGCACGGCACTCTTCTGACCACACCTTAGCAGGCTTCTCCTTTTACAAAAGCACAATTACACCTCAGCACAATCACTCTTCTTAAATAGTGCCACTCTTCCACCAAGACACAAAGACACTGTCCATCCAGTTACATATTCACCAACCTTCCCATAAGCAGATCTAGCTGCCCCCCAGCCAGTTATCCAGGGATGGGCCTGTCAATCACCCATGCCCCAGAGCAGGGGTTAGAACTGCCAAATGTCAATCACCCATGCCCAGAGCGGGGGTTAGAACTGCCAAATGTCAATCACCCATGCCCAGGGCAGGGGGTAGAAAAGCCAAGGGCTCTGGCTTCTGCTGTCACAGAGCAGGGTGACAAGGCTTAGTCAGCAAGCATGAACCTGCTCCAGGCTGTGCTCCCATCCTGCGCCACCCAGTTCTCCCTCCTGCAGCAGGTGGCCTTGAGCTCCCACCTGCCCTTCATGCAAGCGAGAACTTCCACTGTGTTTGCACCTCCAAGATGAAACAAAGCCTTGTGTTTGAGCCAGTGCAACTTCATCACTCACTCAGTCAAAACAGGGCTCCTCGCTAACCAATCACATAAAAGGTAATAGTCTTCACTGCACACCTACTGTGTGCCGGGGAGAAATAAGCAGAGAAGTGCTCCATTTGTCACAGACGTGGGAAGAGCAAGCACAAGTGTTCAGGAAGTGAGGTAGGCAGCTACAAGGAAAGCTGTGCAGAGCGGAGGCCAGAGACCAAGGAGGAGGTCAGAGCCCTCAGGCCTCAGAAGGAGCTTCTGCAGGTGAGGCTCCCCTGCCCTTGGAAATCCTGCCCTGCCTGATAGGAGATGACGTTCCATGAGGTCACCTCGTCCCTGGGTGGGAAGACCTAGTGTGTTGGACGACGTTCCATGAGGTCACTCGTCCCTGGGTGGGAAGACCTAGTGTGTTGGACGACGTTCCATGAGGTCACTCGTCCCTGGGTGGGAAGACCTAGTGTGTTGGACGATGTTCCATGAGGTCACTCGTCCCTGGGTGGGAAGACCTAGTGTGTTGGACGATGTTCCATGAGGTCACTCGTCCCTGGGTGGGAAGACCTAGTGTGTTGGACGATGTTCCATGAGGTCACTCGTCCCTGGGTGGGAAGACCTAGTGTGTTGGACGATGTTCCATGAGGTCACTCGTCCCTGGGTGGGAAGACCTAGTGTGTTGGACGATGTTCCATGAGGTCACTCGTCCCTGGGTGGGAAGACCTAGTGTGTTGGACGATGTTCCATGAGGTCACTCGTCCCTGGGTGGGAAGACCTAGTGTGTTGGACGATGTTCCATGAGGTCACTCGTCCCTGGGTGGGAAGACCTAGTGTGTTGGACGATGTTCCATGAGGTCACTCGTCCCTGGGTGGGAAGACCTAGTGTGTTGGACGATGTTCCATGAGGTCACTCGTCCCTGGGTGGGAAGACCTAGTGTGTTGGACGATGTTCCATGAGGTCACTCGTCCCTGGGTGGGAAGACCTAGTGTGTTGGACGATGTTCCATGAGGTCACTCGTCCCTGGGTGGGAAGACCTAGTGTGTTGGACGATGTTCCATGAGGTCACTCGTCCCTGGGTGGGAAGACCTAGTGTGTTGGACGATGTTCCATGAGGTCACTCGTCCCTGGGTGGGAAGACCTAGTGTGTTGGACGATGTTCCATGAGGTCACTCGTCCCTGGGTGGGAAGACCTAGTGTGTTGGACGATGTTCCATGAGGTCACTCGTCCCTGGGTGGGAAGACCTAGTGTGTTGGACGATGTTCCATGAGGTCACTCGTCCCTGGGTGGGAAGACCTAGTGTGTTGGACGATGTTCCATGAGGTCACTCGTCCCTGGGTGGGAAGACCTAGTGTGTTGGACGATGTTCCATGAGGTCACTCGTCCCTGGGTGGGAAGACCTAGTGTGTTGGACGATGTTCCATGAGGTCACTCGTCCCTGGGTGGGAAGACCTAGTGTGTTGCTCCCTCCCAGAAATCAACTGGGGACCTGCACAGAGCTCCCCACACCCACTCATGTCCCAGGGGCCACTCATTCTTCTGGATAACGATGGGTCAGCACAACTTTGATCTGCTGTCCTCCTTGGCTTAGCAAGGGGTGGGGAAAACGTGGGCAAGAAGTGGACCATGACTGCAGGGGGGTGGGCAGTGGAGAGAGGCAAGAAGCAGAGGAGAGGAGCTGGAGGCCTGGAGATCACAGGGCATCAGGGCATCTCAGCCCTTCATGAGTGGCACCTGCCCTGTGCCCAGCCACAGGAAGCCTGGCGCAGGGCAGTGGGGCGGCCCCAGGGAGTGCTGAACCCCTCTCCTGGTCTAGACTCAGCCCAGGAAGAAGCTGTGCAGAACACACTTCCCCACAGAGACGCAGCCGAGAGACCCTTTCCAGGCGACCTGGGCTCTGACTTCCTGTGGCAGCACTGACTGACAGGGAATATTTACCCAGTCAGCCTACCAGGAGCCACGCTGGCACCAACCAGGGGGATATGCTAGGCTTTCCACCATGAAACTACGGAGACTTGTGTGGTGGTGTCCTGAGCTGGTGTCCTGAGGTGGCGTCCTGAGGTGGCGTCCTGAGGTGGCGTCCTGTGGTCACGTCCTGAGGTGGTGTTCTGTGGTGGTGTCCTGAGATGGTGTCCTGAGGTGGCATCCTGTGGTGGTGTCCTGAGGTGGCATCCTGTGGTGGTGTCTGAGGTGGTATCCTGTGGTGGTGTCCTTAGGTGGCATCCTGAGGTGGCGTCCTGAGGTGGCGCACTGAGGTGTCCTTTGGTGGTGTCCTGTGGTGGCGTCCTGAGGTGGTGTCCTGAGGTGGCGTCCTGAGGTAATGTCCTTTGGTGGTGTCCTGTGGTGGCGTCCTGAGGTGGCATCCTGTGGTGGCGTCCTGAGCTAGTGTCCTTTGGTGGCATCCTGTGGTGGTATCCTGAGGTGGCGTCCTGTGATAGCATCCTGAGGTGACGTCCTGAGGTGGCGTCCTGTGGTGTATCCTGTGGCGGTGTCCCTTGCTTGAGGTGTTTTCTTTAAATCTGTGCTGTCTGTAGGTTTGTCCTATCAGTTCATTTGCCTTCGGAGAACATAATCTTGGGTCCATTTCCTTGAGTGGATCAGACTGCATGAAATGTGGCTGTGATGGTGGACACTGCGATGTCCTATGGCATGCCACGTTCATCAGGGTGAGATCCTGTGTGGAGTGCACAGCCACCTCAGCACAGCCCCACGGCCCCGTGGAGCACCTTACCTGGATCCTTGGTCTCAGTCCCTCACCCACCCCACTAGCCATATCCCACACCGTCCACCTACCATCCAGCACATTCACCACAGAGCACCCACCTCACAGAGGATAAGACCGAGGCTCAGAGCAAAGCTGCATGTCAGGGAGAGGCGGCCGGCTCTGAATCATCGTCCTCTCAACAGATCAGTTTCCCAACCAGCCCATGACCCCATCCCATTTGTGAAGGAGAACTGAAACCAAAACCCGCTTCTCTCGGTCTGACATCAAGGTCAGGACAATCAAGAGCTGGGTCCTATTCTTCTCTGTGCTCCCTAAATTCCAACCTCAACAGGAGAGACCACATCAAAGGAAGAGGAAAGATGGTGTTAGCATTGGTTTTAACCAGACTTCTACAGGAGAGGCAGTGTGCACAATCACTTAAACACTCTTCTAGACTGTTCTATAGCTGTGCATTACAAGAAGCCAAAATGGAGAAAGAGGACAGGGAAACCACAGTCCGAGTCTCCTCTCACAGGACCAACATGCTGATCATGTGATGATGCCAATTTTTAAAAGAAATGTGTATATATTGAGTTGTTGATGGACCTTTATTTATTTGTATGTGGTGCTGAGAATCGAACCCAGTGCCTCACGCATGCCAGGCAAGCACGTTACCACTGAGCCACGACCGCAGCCTGGTGGTGCCACTTTCCAAGAGGGGGTTTCATCCTCGTTGTGTGAGACTCGGAACTCACGTCATGGCTTCCCAGGGAAGCAGGTGCCAGCAGCCCGGGCCTCAAAGTCCTGGTGACACATCTGTCCATGGCTCAGCCCTGTGGCGCCCGTGCCTGGAGACTCCCCCAAGCCCACCAGCAGGGATGCCTGTGTCTTATCCACAAAATGGGAGAGAAATGTGCGTGAACTGAACTGACGTGTGGTCTACTTTAACACAGGGTCTGACTGGGGCTTCTGGCCCACTGACCTGTGGGCCAGAGGGTGGGCCCTGTGGGCGGCACTGGAGGAGACCCCGCAGAAGGGGCTGCTCACCAGGGTGGGAGGGAAGGGGCGTCGGACTTCGCCTGGGTGAACCTCTGCTCGACTTTCCATGTGATCATCGACGTCAACCCAAACACCCCACAAGGATTCACGTGCTAAAACAACTCTGAGAGGAAGGCAGCAGAGCAGGGTACACAGTCCCCCAGGGCAAGGAGTGCAGGGCCAGGAGGACACTGAAGTCAGGCAGCACCCAACCCGAACCTCGCAGAGTCTGAACAAGTGGAGAAACACCAGTGAGAACACATTGAAACAGCTAGAACAACACCACATGGCAACACCACTTCCAGCAAACGCTCTCAAAGACGAGAACACTGGCACCAACAGTAACAGAAAGAGCACACAGACCAGGGAGCCGACTGCGTGGAGAGGGGACGGTGCGGGGTCGGCCTGTGTACTGCAGATCCTACTTCAACACTGAGAGATGAAGAACTACGTCTGGGGATCCAAAAAGGAAGGACACTGAAGGGAAGTTCTCAAAAGAAAACTAGTTGTTGTTGTTGTTTTTAACAGAAAAACTGTGCAAATAAAATTATTGAAGGTACACCTGCTTTGACAGGAACTATCACACCACAAAGTCTCTGAGTAAAAGTCTCAAGTGCACACACCACACGCCTTCAGGGCATGTGGTCACTCTCACAGAAGGTACCTCTCAACCACACTGAGCCTTTGAAACATGCGTGCAAGGATCAGCAGATGCCAGGGAATGCTGACTGAACCCATAGGAATCTGCACCACTGACGGCCATGCCACCACTTCAGATCCTTCACAGAGCTGCAGAACTCCATGGTGTTCCACAGTTGTAACAGAAACAGGGATACTCCAGATTCATTTTCCTTTTCTGAGGTGACAAGTGGCTCTTAGTCATTGGTGACCTGACAAATATTTTAGAATAATAAATGCAATGTTCCTCTTAAAATTAGTTGTTTTGAAAGCAAAAAATGGATGAAATAGAATTTTTTATAAAGAGTCACCGAAAATGTTTCTATATCAGGTGACTATTTTTCTGCCTGATGAATATATGTGTCTTTTTAAATGCCATCTCTCCATACTTAAGTAGAAAAAAATCCATTTTCATACCTTCCAAATGTAAAGTACAGTGAGATTTTAACACTAAAGGTTCTAACCACTTAGTAGGACAAAGGGAAGGCATCTGAGGAGAGAGAAACCTCCCTCCATGTCAAATCTCTAACAAAGACCTTTGCGTCACCAGCTGATGAGAGTAGAAAACGGCTAGTGGTGATTCTGTCCCTCAAATGCCTCTCCTTGTGCTGGTTTCATCTTCAGTGGCCACGGCAGTCTTTGAACTCAAGAACTGCAGTAAATACGACTTCATTGTGCCTTTGAATCATTGGCCACACAGGGCCACACAAACATTTTCAAACCCATAAAGTCTGTCAATCATTGACAGCTTTTTAATCTTCAGTCTGCAGATTAAAAAGGCTTTGTGTGCTGTCAAGAAAGCAAAATTAAAACTAGTGTTCATTTTATCTTTTATCCTTTAAGGTTTTTTTCCTGGGTATGTCTTATGCTTAACATGAAAGATAAGCACAGCGGTTCTGTAGGTGTGTGTGCATGTTCTATATACACCTAGAACACAGATGGATCTTATGTTCAACATGAAAGACGAGCACAGCAGTCGTGCAGGTGTGTGTGCATGTTCTATATACACCTAGAACACACATGGGTATTAGGCTCAACATGAAAGATGAGCACAGCAGTCGTGCAGGTGTGTGTGCATGTTCTATATACACCTAGAACACATGGGTCTTATGTTCAACATGAAAGATGAGAACAGCGGTCGTGCAGGTGTGTGTGCATGTTCTATATACACCTAGCCCACAGACGGGTCTTAGGCTCAACATGAAAGATGAGCACAGCGGTCGTGCAGGTGTGTGTGCATGTTCTATGTACACCTAGAACACAGATGGGTCTTAGGCTCAACATGAAAGACGAGCACAGCGGTCGTGCAGGTGTGTGTGCATGTTCTATGTACACCTAGCCCACAGATGGGTCTTAGGCTCAACATGAAAGACAAGCACAGCAGTCGTGCAGGTGTGTGTGCATGTTCTATATACACCTAGAACACAGATGGGTCTCATGCTCAACATGAAAGACGAGCACAGCAGTCGTGCAGGTGTGTGTGCATGTTCTATATACACCTAGCCCACAGATGGGTCTTAGGCTCAACATGAAAGACGAGCACAGCGGTCGTGCAGGTGTGTGTGCGTGTTCTATAAACACCTAGAACACAGATGGGATTCAGTCAGTTTCTTCCTCCAGAAGGTCTTGTCACGTGTTGGGACATCACTGGTCTGATGGAGGAATAGTTGCATGAGCCAAGCCTCAGCCCAGGCAGTGGAGCCCGAAGAGCTCAAGTGAGTGCTGGGGTGGTGGACACAGGAGGGCCGGGGGTTGCCTCTCACTCCAGCAGGGTAGAGCCCTGGAGGCTTGACTCCTACAAGGGCCTCTCTGGTGAATGCAGCTTCTCCAGACATGGCGGGGGGTCTGAAGGCGGCTTTCCAGCAGCGATGAGGGAGTCGGAGCCCTCTCCTGAGAATCATGAAGTTTCCTGAGGGCTGAATGCACCTCTGGAGAGTGACAGGCCTGTGGCCTAGATCACGGGGGCTTCAGATGCCTTCAGGAGGCTCAGCCCATGAATAAGCCACATGTTAGCAGCAGTCAAGGCTGTTGACATCACACTGTCTGTATCCTGATCTTGCCATTTGCTGACATGTGACCTTAAGCTACTGACATAGCTTCTCTATGCCTCAGATTCCTCGTCTGAGAAAAGGATAGGAAACAATTCATAACATGCCTATCCAGTGGTGGGTACATAATCAGATAAAACAGTGTCATGGCTATTTTATGAAAGCACTGAGGACCCTGTAAAGTATTTTAAGAAGTGCTACAACAGGTGACAGCAAAACCTCTCTGGCAGCTTTGTATCATGAACCTAAGAAATGTGACACCATGGGTAACAGTGTGGCCCACAGATTTGCCTAAGTGACAAACAGTGGAACCTGGGCTGTTGGCCATGTGTCCACCCTGGTGGTCTGGGGCTTCAGGCACCCACTAGCCCCACAATGGCTGAAGTAGGCCCTGGCACAGGTACCACAACACATGAAACTGGACACGTTTACTACTGAAGGACGTTCCCAGAGCCAGACCATAAAGCTGGAAGTAGGTACCTTACCTCCTTTTCAATGCACAAACTTGAACACACAACCACAGGGATCAAAAATGACCAGGAAACACGGTGCCACCAAGCACACAAAACTAAGTGCCAGTAGCTAACCTTAAAGAGATGAAGATGTGTGAACCACCTGATAAAGAACTCAAAATAGGTGTTTTAAGGAAGGCCAATGACTTCAAGAATATATAGAAAAATATTTCAATGAAAAAATAACCAGAAAAAAAATTAAAAGAAAGATCAAATAATAGTGATGATAAACAAATCCTGGAGCTGAAAACTATGATGAATGAAATGGAAAATACAGCTAGCAGGACCAGCAGACTTGATCAAGCAGAAGAAAGCCTCTGAACTCAAAAGACAGATGCTTTGGAAAAACACAGAAGAGAAAAAAATGACAGATTTGGAAAAGAAATAAGAAAGATTGTGGGATTTAAGGATGGCATCAAAAAGAGTAAATTTATGGGCCATGAGCATTTCATAAGTAGAAGAAAAAGTAGTATAAAAAAATTAAAGAAATAGTAGAAGGAAACTTTCCAAGTCTGGAGAAAGATACAAATATATCTAGGGGAAGAAAGAAACACCTTCAGGTTTGATCTGCATTGGGTTCCCTGAAGACCCCATAGTCAAGCTATCAAAGCTCACCGAGAAAGAAACTAGAAAGGACACAGAAGACATCCCATGTTCCCGCGTGAGAGAATCAGTATTCTTAAAATGTCCAAACACACCAAGTAATTCCTATCAGAATATCAATGGTATTCTTCACAGAACCAGAAATATCTATTGAAAATTTGTATGAAACCACAAGAAAACCCAAAAGACACCTTGAGCAAAAGGAAAAAAGGAAGAGGTGTCACACTTCCTGACCTCAAAACACAGTACAGGCTTAAAACAGCGCTGAGACCAGATATGCAGGCCTGTAGAACAGAAGAGAGGCCAGGAGGGACCTGCACATCCTCAGCCTTTGCCCCTCAGGAACTCTGCCCAAGGTCAGTAGAGGGAGGAAATAGCAAATATCAGAGCAAAATATTGAAACAGAAATGAGAAAAATGCAAAAGATCAACAAAGCAAAGAGCTGGTTTTTGTGAAAGGATAAACAAATTGAGAATCTTTAGCTTAACTAAGAAAGCGAGAGAAAAGACTCATCTAAAAGCAGAGATGAAAAATTAGACACACACTGGAGGACAGTCTGGTCAATACACGTGTCAGGGTAATCCTGTACCTCCACAAGCAGAAGGACGAAAGCAGACCTGGCCTCTGGCCAGTTAAGATCAGCTCAATGAATCAGAGATTTAATGAAGACCTGGAACCAAGTGACCACTAGAGGAAATGGAGAGGACATGGAGTGGCCTGGCGTCAGCTGTTTGGATATGATGTACCGGAAGCACGGCAGCAAGGGCCCGCATTGAGCTACTGGCTTCTCCCAGCGACCAAAACAACCAGCAGCGGGAAGAGACAACCTGCAGATCCGGGACCGTTTCCGCAAACTGCACCTCGTGTGAGAAACTCAAACAACACCAAGTCAAGAAAACAGATAACTCAACTGACACGTGGGCCAAAGACACAATAGGCATTTCTCCAGAGAAGACTCACGATGGCCAACAGGTACGTGAGAAGAACAATGGACATGGCAGGCCTCAGGGAGACGCAGGCAAACAGCGAGGCCACTGTCTCCTGCTCAAATGCTGTTATCCACAGGATATCAGGGCGGGGGCTAGGGCAGAGGGAGCCCTGGCCACTGTGGGCAGGAGGGACACGAGTAAGCTTGGCCCAGAGAGTAGCCTGCAGGCACCTGGACGGCTCAGGAGTAAGAGGGCCATGACCCAGCAACTGCGGAACGCCCAAACCGGAGCCCCTGACCCGTGTTCTCGCGGCAGTGTTCTCAGCAGCAAGGTGGAGGGCCCAGCCAGGTGTCCTCGCAGGACGGGAGGATGGAGAAAAGGAGGCCTGCATGCACAAGGGCGCATCCTCAAGCTGCACAGAGGACAGCTCCTGGGGATGGCTTGCACAGCCTGGGAAGCACTGTGTCACGTGAAATCAGATAACACCACAGGGTCTCACTCACACATGCCACCTAAAGGCACAGGGGTGGGATCACCAGGGCTAAAGGCACTGACGGCATGGGAGACGGGGTGGGGTCACCAGGAGGGCTGTGGAGGGCTTAGAGACACAGGAGGGAGGGGGCCAGATCGCAGCGGGGTGGAGCCCTAAGATAGGAGATCCACCAGACAGCAGCTGACTGTGGACACTGCTGTGTGTGGACTGGGTGAAACACCTGTGGACAGCTGTTTTAACCACTCCCCGTTATTTTCCAAGACACCATGTTGTGAGTGATAAAGACATACAACTTAACCTGTCCGCTTAAAATAGATGGATTAACAAAAGACCACGTGGGAATTTGGTAAATAGAAAATTCTTAAATCAGGATTTGAAGATTTGTAATCTGTTTCTATTTTATTTCCTAAATTGTTTATCTTAAAAAGAAACTCCCAAATAAAATAACCTGACATTACCTTGAGTCTGTGATGTGACTCAGTGTCAGAACAGGTCTATCTACAGGTCACAAACACCTCTCAACCAGGTCCGCTCAGGCGGCCCTTCCCCTAACTGGCTACTCAAGCTGCACAGGCCCACAGGAGACTCAGCGCAGGTGGAAGGCTCAGGGCTGCCCGAACCACCTGGGCAGCAGAGGCCACCACTCTTGTGTGCTCCTGAGGGCGGGTGTTACGTGGGGCAACCCCCAGTTCTCCGGTGCTCCAGAAGGTGACTCCAGGGCTGGGTGTGGCTCAGTCGCAGCCCTTCCCCAGCATGCACGAGGCCCTGGGTTCCATCCCCAGCACCAGAAAAGAAGAGTCATAAGTAAAACTGGCACAGGAGGCATTTCACATCCAGTAAACATCCCACACAAGTTTCTTCAAAGAAATCGTCTCCAGAAGGTTCTGTTAAGGGCCACCAGATGTTTGGGGAAGTGAGCCCTCTATTGTCACTACAGACTCCCAGGACAGAAGTCATCAGTGTCCCCAGGTGCACCTGGATGAAGGGGATAAAGGCAGGGGATGAAGGGAGGCAGCTGCCTGGGCGATCCCAGGGACACCCCACAGCCTGCCCCAGGAGGCTCCGCGGCTCCTCAGCCCTACACCCACACCACTTCCACAGGCGGCAGATGACTGTCCAGCCAGAGTGCCAGGGAAGACCAAAGGCCAGCGGGCAGGAAATGGACATGTGGTGTTCCACTCACTCAGAAAACCCTCCCCCATTCCTACCAGGCCTCTCCCTGAAACACGCTGGACTTCCATGCCAGGCAGGACTGCCCCCAAGGGGTCGCAGAGACTTAGAAGCCTGCCTTTTAAAACTGAGGGGAAAGGGCTGGGCTGAGGCTCAGCGGTAGAGCACTCGCCTGGCACGTGTGAGGCCCTGGGTTCAATCCTCGGCACCACATAAAAATAAATAAATAAAATAAAGGTTAAAAGAAAACAACTGAGGAGAGGGTGGCAGATGAGCAGAGGGTAGAGGGTGCTCCTCAGATGAGCTTTGACCTCTGAGGTTGTTCCCCTTCAGGGTTGTTCAAGACGAATCAGCAGGCCACTTCCTGCCAAGCCCTCAGGTTTATCATACACAGAGTTTACTCCAGGTTTTTCCGGTTGCACACTGTGCCTGAACCCCTTCCCTCAGTCCCACAGGGAGGAAGTCGCCACGCACGCACCCATGTCTCGAAGGGCACTCTGGATCAGGTGAGTTTCGGTGTTGCACAAACCCCACACTAAAGCCGTGCAATTCTCGCCACACTGAGCAGCAGTCCGTTCCTCCTGACTGAGGCTCACGCCCGAGAGTGGCCGGGTGCTTCTCCAGAAGGAGGTGTTCTACTGGACTTTGGACTAGAGGACATGATTTATTTGCAAATAATTTAATTTTTTCAGGATTGGCTTTTTTTCATCTGTAACCTGACAGTAATAAACCCTGGTCAGTCCTGCTGGTATCAAAAGAGGTAACAATAGCACATTTGGAAAATCACGAGACGCACACCTGGAGGTACTTCTAGCCAAACACGTGAACTCACGGAGAAAGTTAAGTTGCTTCACACGTTATCTGGTTGAATGTAAGGGCCTGTCACCAGGACCCCAGCCTGCCACCGGGCCCAGGGGAGGGTCTCTGCATCTCCTCTGCATGAGAAATGCCAAGGCAGGTGGCAGGATTGAGCCAGCTTCTAGCGCCCTACCCCAAAGGTCAGACTCCCAGCCAGGAGATCCAGGAGCCAGCCGCCAGGCCCAGGGCAGGACAGGGCAGAGTGAGGTGAGCCCAACTTCCAACCCAGGGTGCCTGCCCCAGGGGTCTCCAGGGCTCCTAGGAGAAGCCACATCTGCCCTGGCACTTGGACACCAGCCACAGAGAACTTCAGGGACCACTCAGCATTGACCAGAGAAGACAACAGCAGCCTCCTGTTCAGCTCTAGGTGAAGGCACCTCCTCTCCCCTCTGCAGCCCCTCCTCCATCCTCTAGCCTTGCGGGAGCTGGAGGGAGGCGGGTAAGGGCAGACAACACCCTTTTCCCCATGGTGAGCTCCAGAGCCACAGGGCTAGGGGAGGGAACTCAGAGCCAGGTATTAGACAGAAGCTCCAACTGGACTGGACAGTTAATGACCAAAGGCAGGAGAAGTGCATGGGTCTGGCCAAGGTACTCTCAAGGGGTCTGTCTTTGCCAATGCTGAGAGCTTCAGTGGGGAGAAATGGACCGATTCATGCTTAGAACAGAACCAGCTGGCACTCCTCGAGGTACCCACCAGCCACGCACCACCAGGCACAGAGGAGCTCTGAAAACACCCGGCTCCCGCGATGCTCCTGTTTCCAGGTAGAATGAGTGAGACTTTGACTCTGGGTTTCAGGCAGATGGGAAACCCGCTTCTGGTGTTATCTGAGTGTGAACTGAGCTTTGGTCAGCTGAGGGCTCTGCTCCTGGCTCAGGTGGCCGCTGGGGGCTCCTCCTCGCTGCCAGAGCTTGCCCAGGGCGTGCCCGGAGCCTGCCCTGGTGTGGATATGAGGCTCTCACAGACTCACTAGCAGAGAACCTCCCTTCCTGCAGCCCAGCCTCCAGGGCTCCTGCTGAAGGCCCCAGCGCCTGCGTCCTCCCCAGCTCACCTGGCTGGCCACCACAACGTGACCTGCTCACAAGGCTGGAACTCAGGCAGCTCTGGGCCTCTCTGGGCCACCTCCTACCTTGGCTGGGAAAGGGCAGGGTGCCTGCCTCCCAGTGAGTGCAGAGTGGACCCAGCTGGCTGCCCTCTGTAGCAGGGCTGGGGATCTGGATCACACATGGGAATTACCTCCAAGTGTTTACAAACCCTGAGGCCCAGGGCACACCCCAGGCCAATTAATTATCTCCCAAGTGATTACAAAAGTTGAGGCGGTGGTATGTTTGCGTTTTATGAACTTTCCTTGGGGGACCACCCTAGCCTACCTCCATCTCTATCCTCTTGGGCACATTTCCAACAAAAAAGGAGAAAAGTTGCATCCAGTCATCTTTACAGATCCCCGTAGCAAGAGCCTGGCCTGTCTCACCGCAGCTTCCCCAGCTCTGGGGCAGAGGCAGCTTCTCACACACACGCTCAGGATCTGCAGAACACTCCAGGAGACGTCACTCACAGGCACTGGAACCCTTCCGGGCACTGGGCAGGACTTGCTGGACACAAGTGCTGTGCCAGGTCCCCACCAGGCAGAGTGCATGTGCAGGGGCATCTGATGCCACCGCGGCCCCACGACTGAGCGCACTGGAGCACAAGGTCCGGACGAGGGTGTGGACACACCGTGTGCCTGGGAGACGCACCTCATGTGTGGGCTTGGAGCAGACCTGCCTTTGAATTTCTAGTCAGGACCCAGAACCAACCCAGCGTGGAGGGATCAGCTCCTTTATGTTAAAGACATCACGAGGTTTCCACTGGTAGTGAGGAGCAGTCTTTCTCAGACGCCCTCCACGCGTTGGCGTCCCTTCCCCACAGGTGGCTGTGTCTGGAATCGCTCTCTCTGAAGCATTCCAGAAGCCTCACTGGTGGCACAAGGGATGTGGCACAAGGGGACCTGGACCACAGAGCCTGGACTGCACTGAGCCTACAAAATGTGCTTTGTTCAGAGCTTTCCAGGGTCCACAGCCACAGGTAAGAATCACTGAATCCATCACTGCCTCAGGAAGAGATTGATGATGATTTGTGATCTCAACTGTGATCGGTGCTTGAAACTTTGAACTGAAATTCAATGGGAATCAGAACTACAGAGATTTACAGGGTTTAAAGAAAAAAGTCTAACTGTATTAACCATGAAAGATAAATATTCTGAACAATGTTTTGTTCATTGTTTTCAAAATGTGAGTTGTTTTGAATTGTAAGATGTGTTATCCAACAAAAACGGCTCCAACGGCTTGACATGGAGCTTTCCAGAGTGATCTGCCAAGAGTGTTTCCAGGGAAGCCGTGAAGGGGGTCCCCAGGGAGCTTTGCAGCGGGGTCTGCTGACATCCTCTGGCTCCGACAGTGGGGCTGTCCGTCTGCACAGCTTGCTTCGAGGGACAGATCAGGCCAAGTGGCTTTAGCCTGTGAGGCGTACACTGTGTCATGCAGAATGCAAATTCACAGACACGCAAGCATTCAAACACCAGATGTGTTACTGATTATTTGGCCTTTTTAAAAAATCAGTTTATTTAAAAAAAAAAAAAAAACAGAAATTGAGAGCACTGAGCTTTTTGTCTCTGAGAAGTTTTGTTAATATTCCTGTTAGTGATCTTTAAAGTGTGGGTTTGTGTGCAGTTTGGTCAGCCAGCAAGTACTGAACATGTCTGAACATCTCTGAGAAGTGACCAGCCAGCACTGGGAGGTGCTCAGTGGCATTTACAAGGCCACTGTGCTCCTGACCACTTAATAACATTACCCTTGTTTTTCCTGCGCTATTTCAGCCTGCTGGGTTTTTTCCATACGGAATTATTAAAGATCTAAACACAAATGTTTCACAACAAGCCAAATTTTGTTTTATCTTTGAACAAAACATTTCATAGCATTCTCATTTTAAGGTCATGGTTCAAGCACTGGCTGAAATTCTATCTTCTTGGGAAATATTTTTTTTCAATTATCAAATTAATCTTTTTTCTCAAAACCACGAGCATCTTGCTTGACAGCAACCATCCTGCACCCAGCCTGCATGTCCCACCTCTAGGTGGGGGCAGCTCCACCCAAAGGAGCCGGTCTCTGCCCCAGAACACCCTCCTGCACTGAGCTCCGTGGGAGACCCTGAAGTCCACTCTCTGACGGGCGCAGCGTTTTAAATAAGAATGGTGGTCCTGGCGAGGCAGGCACAGCGAGCAACCTCTGCTCCCAGGCTTTCTAGAACACCAGCTCCCCTGAGCAATCGAGGACAGTGTGAACCTTGAAACCAGCTGAGCTCTTCAGAGCCACTGGACATGACAGCTTTCAGCCTCTGTGTCCTCACATTCCACCCAAACTGTGCCCTGGGGCATAGGACCTTCAGGACCCTGCAGTTCAGCATCCTCCTTAACTCTCTCCTTTCCACCCAAAGTCTCCATCTCTCTCCTTACACCCCCTCCAGGAGGGCAGGCCACTCACCCAGGGCTGCCCTGGAGATCAGCGCTGGAGTCAGCCCCATCTCCCTGTGGGAGGCAGATGACCAACCACTGTTCTAGACTCAGTGAAGCGCTGCAGCCTCAGGTCCCAGCCTGGATCACACCTTCACGTTTATCACACAATGTTGTCACAAACTTTGGTGCTTTGACTACCAGTAACAGGTGCTTTGTGGTGACCAGAATTTTGGAACCCTGTTGCCCGGGACCCTCTAGCTCTAGCAGGCTCTTTTCTTCTTGTCCCAGGGGCCCTGCCCCTCCTCCCTTGCAGGTCCTTTCCCCAATGCTCTTCCTTTCCATCCGAGTGTTGCTTCACTGATGCCCAGGAAGGTGGGATCCCCCAGCACAGTCCTGCTCGCCTGCAGCACTGGCCTGCCCTGTCTCCCGGGGAGCCTCGAGGGCCACAGATCCCTCTGAGGTCCAACTGGACACTCCAGCAGGGTTACTTAACCCCTCAGGCTCTCTCCTCATCTGAAAATACTTGAATGACTGATCTCTGATGAACTTTCCAGTCTTATTTTAAAAATCGGCTTTTCCCCCCGACCTGCTTCTTGTCTGGGCTGAGGACCTGAACTTCCACTAGGGGGCAGGATTCTACCATCGCGATATGAAAGGATTTTCTGATGGATTCCTGAGAGCAGAAAACTTCAAAGAAACTCCTTTTCTCACTCCCACCGCTTTTTAAAAGTAAAAGCCAAGGTGAGAGGATGCCTACAAGGCAGTGACCCACATATTTCAGAAGCATCTGGATCCATTTTTAATATAAGCATAAAACAAAATCCACCTCCTGCCCTCACAAACTCTTCGATATGATACTATAATTTGATATTAAAATCGGGTAAAACTTGTTCACTGTCGTACAGTTCAAGGTTTTTTGTCTGCCAGTTGGAAGGCAGCAGACCCCAGCCCCGCGGTGCACCCCTGCGAACAGCTCCTGCAGCCTGCAGTCACTCTGGGCCCTGGCAGCTCCGGGATCCCTGAATTTTATTGCTGTCCTTAACCAGCTGGGCACACTTCAGGGAACACAGCACTTGGCTTTCTGCATTTACTTGTCAAATCCTTAAAAGGATATTCTTTAAATAGATTTTATGACATTTCATCATACTTTTAAAATTATTGCCAAAATTGGCTTTTCCGTGCACGCTGCCACCAGCACTAGATCGAGTCCCCAGAGCATCCTGGCCAAGCGGCTACGCCCCGCGGAGCTCTGCTGTCCTCCGAAGGGGGCGTATCTAGGTCTTTACGCCAGCTCCTGACCGTGACCCTTCCCGCCGCCGTGGCTTGCCAGTTAATTGCATGATACGCGGTAGTTTGGCCTCTAAAGTTTCTTAAAACCAAGCCTGTTCTCCATCAATTCAGGTCAGAGCCGCCAGAGCTCAGCAGGTTGGGGCCCCTGGGGCAGACACGGTGCACAACCTTGACCCTGCTCCCCGCTTACCTTCGCCACTTGTAGAGGCTGCTTCTGCTCCTTGCCGCCCTGCAGCCGGAACCCCCAAGGCGCCCCTCCAGTCATGGAGATGCAGATGAAATCCCCCGTGCCCATTTTCCCTCTGGCTGGGCAGCGTGGTGAGCTGGAAGGCCGTTGGCGGACGCGCGCAGCGGGTGCAATGGGGCCGACTGGGCGCGCACCGCGCGGTGCTCGGCGCCTCTGGTGGGTGCTGCGCCCGCGAGGCTGGGCGTCCAGGAAGAGCCCACTCCTGCGTCACGCTCCTGACTCGGCCCCCCGGAGGNGTCGGGAGGTGGGGAGGGACGGTGGGGAGGGAGGGCAGCATTCCTCCGCGGAACGGCTGAATCCCAGCGCTTGAGTAGAAAGAACAGTGAAAACCTTGCGGCTAATAATTCTATAAATAGCAGAGAACACGTGAAGTTTTAATCCCGCGCCACGAGCGACATCCGAAAATATGTGCTTGGAGAATACGACTCCTGGAGGAGCAGATTCTCCAAAGGAATGTGGGGTTGACCACCGTGAAGAATGGAATGGACAGAGAGTTCAAGTGGGTCAGGCGACTGCGTTTATGCCGTCTGCTGAGTGAATCCCATAAGAGGAGGGTTATTAACAATTATCAACATTTCTGCAAGCCTCCTGCTTTCTGACCTGTAGTCTGTCTGGAGGAAGGGAGGGAAGAAAAGAGATGGAGAGAGAGGGAACCCTATGCCTCCCCCATCTACCTCCTAATAAGTACTCTGTTGCCTGGTTTGGGAATTTCAAATCTAAATGCTCTTTATTCCTTCCTCTGACCTTCTTAAAACTGAATCTGAGAGTCAACAGCTGCATCACCTACAAGATGGTTTCTGTAGTTTCTCATTATATGTTCTGAATCTGGGTGGTCCAAAATGGACATGGATTTCATATGTGTTCCAGAATATTCTAATGTTTTAAATTGGAACCTGAGGTACCAGAAATATACAAGTGGAAAGTTTTAACTTGGCCATGATGATTTTCTTTTCCATAACCCTCATCCACATAAGAACACAGGTAGGAGGAGGATCCTGGGAGAGTTGGTGTGCTCCAGGTGGGACCAAAGAGTGGCCAAGCAGACAGATGCAGACACCCACACAGGGCTTCACACAGCACCCAGGCACCGGGAAGATGAGAAGTCAGCAGCAAAGGTTGCCAGGCCATGGCTCATCCGCAGATGGATTCTCTCAGAAAGGGGAATTAACTTTGACTTTTTTAAACACAGAAGAGGGCTGGAGGTTTAGCACGGCAGAGCACTCGCCTGGTAGGCAGGAGGCCCTGTGTCTCACCCCAGCACCACACACACACACAAGACAGTTAACAAGGCATTGCAGTAGCGCAGCAGACCTGAGCTCTGAGCGCAGAAGGCAATAGCAGCTTGCACAGTTGTATCCACCACTGTCCCCTTTGCTGTGCTACCCACTCTAGTTTGGCTCCTGTCCCCATAGCAGGAGGAGCTCCAGGCAGACCCACAGGTGACATGCTGACCATGCCCCTGGAGGGTTCCTGCCTCAGCCCAGGGCCTAGCACGCCTTGGCCCTCCGGCCTCCCCAGCCACCCTAATCTCTACTTCCTCTTCCTGGGCAAGTTCTCAGCTCTGCTCAGCCACTGTGTTGGTGTGCCTTTGGGTAGAACCAGTCCTCACATTTCCACTTACGCCCTTTCTGTGGGTTCTCCCACTCACCCTACAGAATTCAACTCTCCCCTATGGTCTCAGACATATTTCCTTAACCCCAGGCCAATGCATTCAACTGTCTGTGAAACCTGTTTCTATGATATGGGTTTATCACAGATACCCACAACTCAGGGCTGGAGTGCAGCTCAGTGGTAGAGCACTTGTCTAGCATGCCCAAAACCCTGGGCTCCCTCCCCAGCACCACAGGAAAAAGAAAGAAGAAATGTGTCTTTGATCTCTATCCCGATTCCTCACACAGAGCTCCTAAAACCCTTGGAAATTGTTAGGAAACCTAAAGTCCATGTGTTGAAATTGAAGTTAATATTCCGCCCAGTACTGTTGTCCCCCTGAGCCCCTCCACCCCTGACTTAATTGTTGTGAGACACTGGAACTGGGACAGCATAATGTAACTGAGCAGAAGATAAGTGGCTCGGCGCCAGCATCTCTAACTGCAAGGGTACGGTGCGGTGCGGGGCTCCAAGAGCTGTGTGCGGGTTGCAGCCCAGATCTGACTCCACCCTCCACTGCAGATCAGGGAATCAAATCTGCTAGGCCTGCTGGAGACACTCCTGCCAGGACCTGGATGTGTGTACTGCACTTATCCCCAGGCTCCCGTGCATCCAGCCAGGACTTAAACTCTGCCTAGTTAAAGCACATTCTTCAAAGCTTTGGTGCCAAGGGTGGAGAGCCTCCACTTGCCAGTCTCACTTGACCTCTGCCATGGAGCTGTCATCCCAGCCCTGAGGTGCCTGCTGGTGATGGCTGCCCAGCCTTCAGGCCTTGGGCCCCTCTCTGCTCATCCCCTGCTCCTGCCCCACTCAGCCCTGCACATCCAGCCTCCAGATAGAGGCCAGGGTCACTTCCGTCTGGCTGAGCTGCATCAGCCTCCTAACACTCCCAGCTCCAATCTGCTTCTACCTCCACTCGGCTTCCCTCTGTGGCCAGAAGCAATTTCTGAAATACATTTTCTGTTCCACTTTTCCTGTTCCAGGGCTCCTAGAATACAATCACAGCTCATTTACTCAGACGACTTCTGCCTCGGCTCCCAGTGCTCCCCGCCTCCTGCTCCTGCTCCCCACCTTGGTGATCACTCAGACACGGAGCTTCTTTTAATCTCTAACTGGCCTGCTGCTCCATCTGCTCAGCACTCCTCAGCCAGCTAATGCCCACCCTTCCAGCCTCCGGTTCCACATCCCCATCTCAGGAGGCCTGTCCTGATGTCCAGGGTAGGCACTCCTTCCCCACTGCCTGCGCTTGGCACTCTCCCTTTCACTCCCAGAGTCTCCCAAATGGTGTGTGTCCCACGTGAGATTGCTCACCCATGAGACTGGGTCACTGCTGGCCTATTCAGAAGTCTAACAATAATAATTGGTGCTCAGTTAAGGAGAGTGAAGAGTAGGCAAGATTTCCCATGACTAGGACACAGAAAATACATCCAAGGAGTTCTAACTTAGTTTCTTTTTCTTCACTTCATTTGACTGGAAAGGGGCTTAGGCAGACCAAAATCCCCAAGCAGAACACACGGGAGGCCACGTGGATCAGGGCCGTCTCCCTATGCCCGCCCCTCCTGGCTGTGGGCTGGTTTAGCTGGCGCCCACGGCTGGAATACCAGACAGTTCTCTCAGTCCCTGCCATCCCCAGGGGTGCCCAAAAGCTGGGACCTCAGAACCACCTGCTGTCACATGTATGTCCCAGCTACGTGTTTGAGCCTTGTCCCTGCTCTGCACATCCAGACTCAGTGGAGGAACTGCACAGGGGTGGACTTGACCTTCTCCTGCCCTTCAAGGAGAGGAATCCCTCAACTTCTCACATGGCCACAGAACCAGCTTTACAGGCCCTGGACTTTGGGTGAACTTCAGCAAGTACACACAGAGAGAACGACTAGAATCAAGTCAGTTATGTGGCGACACACTGAAAGCAGACTTCGACTGTACAAACCTGGCCTGGACTTTATTGACCAGTAACAAGAAGAATGTCAAGCAACAGTGCTTTCTACATTTCTGACTGCCTGCTCTTTGCAGTCCCAATTAAAAGAATTAAACCTCTCCAAGAAAATGTCATCTGCTAAACTCTGGGGACCAGGGAAGATGGGTGGCCAGGCCAAACACAGCCCCAAGTCTTGCCAGAATCACTAGGAACCTGAGCCCAGAGCCCTCTCTCTGTTTTTAGTGCTGATCCTGGTCTTGATCAGGATCACTAGGAACAGGGCCAAGTGTCCTCATATGTGGGAATTTTTTTCTCTGTAATAATTTAAAATACCTTTGAAAACCCATTTTCTCTTTTTAGCTGAAAGGTAGATTTGTTTTTCAAAACATTAAAGTGATACTTCAGAAAGTCATCCACTCTACCAGATAGTTCAAGAAAATATAAGAAAGGTGTGTAGAAAGGCATACGTCAACATGTATGAAAATCTAGACAAGTTGACAATCTAAAAACTACAATTTATGTCATCATGATAGGAGAATTTATTTCATATATGAGGCATTTCAAATACATTATTTCTGACATCTCATTTAAGAAATGAATTTTTAAAAAATCTAGTAATCACCCAGATTTAGACAATTAACTTGCAAAGCTGTAATACCTAGACCAAGAGTATTGTATTTTGGGAGGAATTCAGTGTTTTAGCAAAAATGTCTAGTTAAAAATACATGAAACCCAGCAGTCATTGCACAGAAATTCCAGATGAGATTGTGTCCCTCATTCCAACATTTTTCCATTAACTGAGTAGTTGGATTTGCTGTGGATCACTGTAACTGGTTTTCCTGTGAAGTGCTTTCTACATTTCTGACTGCCTGCTCTTTGCAGTCCCAATTAAAAGAACTTTTATTTAAAGTTAAACTTGACAGAGCCTGACTTAAACAAAGGGGGAACTTTTCCGTCCAAAAGCAAAATCAGATAATGATCATTAAAACTAATTTTGCTTAAAATTTTCCAAATCCACTTTCTCCTGCCTTACCAATAAATGAAACCAGCTGCTGGAATGATGCAGGATGCTTTGTTTCAGGCTCAGTAAAGCAGAGGCAGTCTTTCTAGTTAGCGCAGACATTCAATTAAAAACACTCGGGCTGAGGTTGTGGCTAGTGGTAGAGTGCTCACCTAGCATGTGCGAGGCACTGGATTTAATCCTCAGCACCACATAAAAATAAATAAATAAAATAAAGGTATGGTGTTCAACTATGACACACACACACACACACACACACACACTTTAGTTTCCTCAGGAATTGCGTTAGCTCTGGAGCCCCACAAGTAAGTCATTTCCAATAGTCTTCTGGAGTGAACAAGTAATGGGCACCACCCAGTACAGTGGCTGTCAAAACCATTAAATTACAGTTTTAGATTCAAGCAACTTTTGTTCAAAGATTGACAAGCTTTATAGTGGGGCTGGAATTCTTTTGTCACAGAATTAACAGACCAACAAATACACCACCAACATTGAAGCTGAAGGTGAGCTTGGACTCCTCTCTAAAGATCAGTGGAACAGGGCTGTGGCTGCAGCCCAGTGGGGCAGCACCGGCCTCACACACCAGAGGTGCTGGGCTCCATTGCCAGGACGGCAAATGAGCATCAGTAGAACGAATCATCAGTGAGAACGGCTGGACTGTGTGCAGCAGGCAACCTTGTGTCGGCAGACAGGGAGCACGGTATCCTGCAGTCCAAGGACAGTCTCCACAACCCTGAACTGGGAGGTTCATTCTGCTCCCGTTTATGAAACTTCTGTGACTCTCGAGCCTCCAGACTTCCTCTGTTCCTGTCAGTGCATGGGTAGGGAAAGGTAACTGATGCATTTCTCGGTCCATGTGCCTCTGAAAGCAGCTGGACAGAGACTGGGCAGAGGCAGTCTTAGGTCAAATGTGCAAGTATCAAAGATAGATGGACACCAGCGGAACGACACAAGGGAGATGGAGATGGACAGCTGCTCTAACCCATGCACCTGGATGCCCTGGCTGTCTGTCCTGCAGGCACCCCTGGTCTGTGCTGAGGACTCATTTCTCTTCCCCAGCAGGGGTAGCAGGGTCAGGGCAGTCACTGGCTAGGGAGAGAGAGAGGAAGGAGAGGAGTCCCTTCTCTACGTGGACGCCTTCAGCACCGTGCCTGGCCCGCATTGCCACTGACCCACGCGGAGCTGCAGCAAGGTGTGTCAATGCACGGTGTCATCTATAGGAGTGAGTGAGCTCCACTATACGCTGAGATAAACCTGAGAGATGATGAAGGCACTCAGGTTCCACCCAGTTCCCCGGGTCAGGCATCATCCACAGGGCTTGGCTCCTACTTCCCCAATGTCAAGATCTAGAGCAAGAGTCAGCAAATGCGCCCCACCGGCCACACTGACCCTTGAAACTGCTCCAAGGTCTTAGTGGGAAAGCAGCCACAGCAATATGTAAACGGTGGGTGTCACTATACTTCATAAAACTTCATCTCTAAAACAGGCAGCAGCTGGATTTGGCCCACAGGCTAAAGTTTGCTGACCCTATAGTTAGACAGTGGTGTGGACACGAGGTGTCCCCCCAAGCACTGGTGTTAATACAGAAATTTCAGAGGAGAAATGATTGGATTACAAGAGCTGTGCCCTAATTAGTGGATTAATCGATTTGAGGGACTAAATACAGTTTAAATGGACTCCCTGGATGGTGACTGTGGGCAGGTGGCACGTGGCTGGAGGAGCTGCCCCGTGATAGGGTAGTCTCATCACTGGGGTTCTGCCTCTTGGGGCATTTGGACTGTTGTGATGAGTGGGTGGAGAGATATCCTGCTGAGCCGGGCTGCCAGGGCCAGTTATCGGGACCAAAGGTACTGTAACCCAAGCTCTGTGGCTCCTGGCTCAGAGACCAGGCTGAGCTGAGAAACACACACACCTGAGTTCTGCATTTCCCATTCCTGACTGGGCTCGGGCGTCTCCTAGAGATCTCTGTGGGCGTCTTCGGGCCTGGGCTGTGGAGTTCACAGTCCAGGTCCACCCCGCTGTGTCCTGACTCATCTCCGCCCTCCCGACCAGTTCCCATCCAAGCATATCCACTCTCTTGAGGCTTTGTCAGAGAAATGGGGAGGCCTACACCAGCGTTCCCATCACCCGTGGGTCCTCCCACCCCAGAGAAAGAGGAGTAGCTCCCCAGTCCTCCCTCTGGAGCCTGTGGGCCCTGAGAGAAGTCACACACGGCAGCTACTTCGCCCCTAGAGTGTGTCTGGGGGATTTTCTGCAAACGCCTTCTTAGTCAAATCTCAGCCATAAAACAAAAGGTCTTTCTTCAGCCACAGTGCTTAACATTGTTTGGAAACATCTCCACGCGTCCTCCGTGGCACTTGCTAAGCTGATCTGCCCTCTTCTGGCTGACCGTCTGTCTCTCCACGGCCTGCCAGGCCCACAATCTCTGCCTGCACAGGACTCCACTGTGGCCCATGCTCAGCCCTGTTTGGCTCGGAGGCCAGGCACTCTGCAGCCGGCTGCTCCATCTTCTGTCAGCAGAGGGCGCAGGAGGGCCCTCTGGTGGGACCTCCTCTTCTTTCTTGCGCTCCGGACCCCTCGGCAGGCAGGCAGCATTCCGTATACCTGGAAGGCTACAAAGGAAGTGGAATGAACGCTGTCTTGGAAGCCCCAGCCCTGTCCTCTTCCCTGTCTTGGTGTCTGTCCCTCACTTGGAGCCACGTGGCCGCAGGGCCTGTGGACCGGTCCCCTGGCTTCCTGCACACTTCCCCACCCACCCTGCCTGGCTCCTGCTCTTTCCTGTACCACGGTGTTTTGATGACTCCACGTGTCCCCTCAGGAATCCTGTGCTAGAAGCATGGTCCTCAGCGAGGCAATGTTGGGAGGTGGCAGAACCTTTACCATCTAAGGCCTAAGCCAGGCACAGGGCTGCAGGCCTGTGATCCCCGCTGCTCCAGAGGCTGAGGCAGGAGGATCACAAGTTCAAGGTCAGCCCAGGCAACTTAGACCCTGTCTCAGAATGAAGTTAAAATAGGTGCCCAAGGCCTTGGCTTAGTCCCCAGTGCTGCAAAAACAAATCAGGAGAGAACAGCCCTGCTGGGAGGCAGTTCCACAAGGGGTCACCCTCAGGAGGGACTGGGGCAGTTGTCTCAGGACCCCGAGAGTTCTCAGGGCCCATGGCAGAAGGTAAAGGGTGAGCCTGGCCCCTGACTCTCTCTGGTGTCACATGATCTCTTCTGGAGGTGAGATCCTCCCCAGGAGCCACACTCATGGGTGTTATGGGCCAGGCTACCCGGGCAATGACTAAACAGACTCCCTTTTACCCCGAGACTCCATATCATGTAAGAAGTGCTTCTGCCATGGGAAGCCCTGCCTCTGTGCCCATTAATAGTCACCTAGCACAGCACACCTGGCAACCCAAAATGGCAATTTTAAATTTTTTTATTTTTTAGTTGTAGTTGGACACAATACCTTTTTTTTTAATATTTATTTTTTTTGTTTTAGGTGGACACAATATCTTTACTTTTATGTGGTGCGAGGATCGAACCCAGTGCCTCGCGCATGCCAGGGCAGCTCACTACCACTTGAGCCACACCCCCAGCCCCAATACCTTTTTTTTCACTTACTTATTTTTATGTGGTGCTGAGGATCGAACCCAGGGTCTCGCAAGTGTGAGGCAAGGGCTCTACTGCTGAGCCACAACCCCAACCCCCAAATAGCAATTCTTATACAATGTAAAACTGTTCTCTTTGGTTTCCATTTCTCTTGGGCAATGTACCTTGTCAGAGATTGATTGTGTAGACGTTGGTAACCGTTCTCTAACTTGTACTCAACCAGGGTCATTTTAACCCACTTCCCTTCTGCTTTCTTGCTGCTCTGCCAACCTGGAAAGTCCCGGGAAACACCACGGGACCCATTGCATTGTCTCGCTAACTGCCCAGTCCAGCTTCTGTACCGGCTTGCTACGTCAGCGGATGTGGGTTTTGCCTTTAAATATCGTAAAATGCTCAGGCCCCGGGCTGTTCCTTGCAGAGACCATCATGGGTCCTCCTATAGGGAGCTGTCACCAGCCAGCTGGCTAAATAAAGTCTTCAATTTGGACAAAACTGGGACTTGGTGAGTTTTCTGAGCTACCTGTCCCACACAATGGAGCTCCCTGATCTTGGACTTTGGCCTCGACAACTGTGAGCTAAGTAGACCTCTTTTCTTTTTAAGGAGCCAGCCTGGGTGTGTTGCTGTAGCACCACAAAGCACAGTCGCACTGTTTCTCCAGCTCTTTCCTCCTCGCCCTATAACCTTCCGTTCCATTGCCACATGGCTGCCAATGTCAAAAGTACAAAGCCAGCAACTATTATAAGTGGTTTTCTGCTTTGAGTCCCTTTACTGCCCACTCCAGGATGAGCCACTAACACTTGAGTAGAGCACAAAATGCTGTCCAGTACCTGGAGCTGGATTAGGACCTTCCTCACGTGATCCCTGCTGTCCCTGCTTCTGCTGTCCTGGCCACCACTCCAGCGTGTCCCCGGGGTGTGTCACAGTTCCAGGCCCTTGGCCGGGCACCATCTCTTCTGGGAAAGCCTTTTCCTGTTCTGCCAGCAGAGAACATCAACTCATCTTTCAGATCATCCCCAGATCCATTTTCTCTGAGAACCCCTCTCTTCTCATTAGGATAAACAAAAACTTAATTTTCTCTTTGGTGATATCATTTTGAAAGTGGTCATTGGCATTTTAAATCTGTTTTTATTGGTGATTAGTTTCTCCTCTCCACAGCTGGAGATGACCTACCCCTCCACAGCACAGAACTCCAGGGTTGGAGCACATGCAGTGCTCTTAATGTCTTAAGTACACAGGAAAGGAAGTTGAATACTAGCAGGAAGCACCAAGTTTTGTGAAATTCCAACATATAAACTGGCAAAAAGTTATGACTTATAACACATGTGTCCAATATCCAAGTATTTATCCTGCCCTTTAAAAGCTAATTTCAAAAATGGTCTTATATAGCTGGATCTTATAGTCCTTAATATTATGCAGTGTTAGCTTTTTTTGGATTTGACTTTCTTTCTTTCTTTTTTTTTAACATTCTTGCAGGGATTTTGTTTTTGAGAGTTTCTTTTTTTTCCCTAGAGCCAAATTCCCAGTTTTTCATTTTAACAGAGCTGATCATTTACAATTCATTTCAGAATAGGTGAAATTCTTCAGCAGCACTCTCCTAGCCCTGCCTGTCACTCCCTGAACTCACATGGTGCCAGTGTGCAGGGAAGACTATGGGCTCCCCTGCTGTTGGGTCAGCCACTGCCATCCGTGAGCCTCACAGCTGCTGCAGGCACAGGGGAGCCCAGGGTGCTCCAGGAAGCCACATGGAAGACACAGGACATGTGGTTATAAGGTGCCTCCAGTCAAGTGACTGTATCTGGCACTGCAGATGAATTCCTGATGACTGGCTTCGTTACTGTTCCATCGTTCTAGTAAAAAATAATCTGCAAGGATTTTGTCAAAGAAAAGCTTTGCCACAAGTGGCACCCTCTGCTCTCTGAGCTCCAAGGTCAGAACGCTGGTGAGTGTTCCAGCAGGTCTGGAGCTCCATCAACGGCTTGAACACAGGTCTAGAGATGACACGTGGGTGTGAGGGGAAGCAAAATGTCCTGCTTTATAGCCAATGATTCCAAGAGGACATTTTCCCAGCAGTAGAAGACCATGCCACCTTTACATGTTGGTATGGACTTCAGCCTGTCCACCCAGCTGTAAGTGGAGCAGCAACAGGAGAGGCAGGAGAAGCGCCCTTCCATGCTCCCTCCGTGCGCTGGGATCTGCAGCAAGTCTGATGTTGCCGCAGTCCGGCTGCAGCAAAATAACCGGGGGGTGACGAGCAACTTGTGTAGGTTGATACAGCAGGAGTGGGAGCCGTTTATTGTAGGACAGGAGGGGTCTATCTACATTCCACACAGCTTATCTAATTAACATAAACTAGATACAGCAGTCAACCCATCAGGAATCTCCACACTTAATGGCTCGCTGGCGCCACCTCACAAACCACTCCCCCTGGCAAAATACCAGCCGCCATCCAGACTCGTTTACAGACCCTAACATGATGTGGTGACATTTTCCACCACTACGGCATGAAGGGATATTCTTTTCTTTAAGGCTAATAGAAGAAGGCAAGAAATAAGTGATGGAGGCAAGGCAGGATTTAGAGAGGAAGAAAAGAGATGTGAAAATCACCTGGAAATCAGTCAGTGATGGTGGAGAGAACATAGCATTACAAAAGTTAGGGTCCTTATATTGAGAAGGAGAATCATCAAGACTTACTCTGCAAAAGGTTTAAGAAAGAGCAGGGAGATCTCTAACTCGGTTTTTTTCCATTCGCTTTGCTGTTTCAAACGCCCAGCTTCATTGCGAACAGTGTGATCGGTTGGTGGGGTAACAAATGGCTTGAGACTGTTGTGGGGCTCAACCTCAGGAACAGAAGGCTCTGCCTCCCCTCTGCTGCTGCAGACAGTGGCCAAGCCTCTGAGCACACAGTGTGGCTCCCTCTTCCTCACCCCACTGAGAGGCTGGAGCCAGACATATAGCAAGAGGGCACACGCTGAAATCCAGAGACAGAGGCACTGCTTTTACAGATAAGTCCTGTGACAAAAGCAGGTGGCACCTTTCCTCCAATCCCTTGGAAGCAGTGACCCAAGGCACAGAAAGGAAGCAGAGCCTAGCAGAAGAGACTGCGCCAACTCTGCTGGCAGCCGAGGACTGTGTGGTGCTGGCTTCAGGAGGCACAGGGGAGACGTGCCTCCTGCCTTTCTCCTCTTCTGCCTTCCACTTCTGGTCTTCCTTTCCTTTGCATGTTGGGGCGAAATAGCAGTAAATAGGGAGCTTCCCTCCTCTCTCCTCTGGCCTCCTCCTCCTCTGGCTGGAGCGTCCTGGGCCTGCATGTAGAGGTGCATTTTAACATACATATGTGCACACACGCACACACACATGCTTATTGTGCTACTTAAAATTGACTTCAAGGTACAGGAAATGTGGAGAACATGGTGTCATGGAAAAGGCAGAGGGGGATGATGGCAGCTGCCAGGTCAGATCTCAGCTCTCCCCAGACCCAGGGGACTGTGAGCTCTGCTCCCAGGCTTTGTAAACCTCGATTGTCACACGTGTGCTGTTAATAATGATGATTATGGTGAAAGTGCCTGCTAGAGTTTGGATATTTGGTGTCCCCCAAAAGCTCATGTGTGAGGCAATGCAAGAAGGTTCACAGGGGAAGTGATTAGATCATGAGCGCCTTACCTCATCCATGGAGTAACCGTCCGCAGGTAGGACGTGGCTAGAGGAAATAGGCCACTGGGGGTGTGCCTTGGAGGTTTGTATTTTGTCCCTTGTGAGCAGAGCTCTCTCTGCTTCTGGCTGCCATGTCCTGAGCTGCTCTTCTCCATCTCACACTCTGCCATGATGCTCTGCCTCATCTTGGCCAGAGCAGCGGAGTTGGCCGAGTGTGGACTGAGCCTCTGCGACCATGAGACAAATATACTTTTCCTCCTCTGATGGCTCACCAGGACTTTTGGTCACAGCTGTGCAAAGCTGACAAACACAGTGCCCTAATAACATTGTTGTGCGCCAAACATGGTGCCAAGAATTTTGTGTTATCTAGTTTAATCCCCACAAGGACCTTGGAGTTACTATTATTTTATAGATAAGGAGCCTGAGATTTAGAAAAGGAGCACGCAGCTGGTAAGTGGCAGGAGCAGAAGTATGGTTGGGCTTGAATTCAAAACCCTATGTTCTTCTGTAGACTGACTTGTAAGTGTTCACCTGTGGGAGGCCAACTAGCACGTGATGGTGTCTGACTCCCCCACTGACCAGTGCGGCGTCCAGTGGTCATGCTGTGGTCTGAATAGCCCGGTCTTCTGGAGTGCGAGCGAGCGACTATGTCTTCGTGCATGGGCGTGCCTTCCTAGATCCCCAAGGGTCAAGCTACGCTCACCTGTTCCTTTGTGATATTATCCCCTTGCCCTGTTTGGGACAGAATGTTCCATGGAAATGCCTTCTATGTGTCCCCTTCTCTTACTCTGCCCTTGGGTGTGGCCCACCTAGATGTCAGTCAACCTGCTGACAGCAGACCTCATGAAGCTAGACTCAGCCCCTGGAAACCTGACCCCTGGCCTCATTTGAATGGCTTCTCCTCAATATAAGGGGTCAGCATGTGCTCTCTCTCTCTTCCTGTGGACTCTTAAGGTCAGAGGAGCTGTCACAGGACCCAAAGAAAAAGGTATTTTTGTCTCTTGTGTGGTTATTTCATGTAGCCCAATTAGCCCAGTTCCCCTGGAGTGACCCTGAGTGTTTTCGTCGGGAGCAAATTCAGAACCCTATATTCTTCTGTAGACTGACTTGTAAGTGTTCACCACCGGATGCCTCCCTACCTCCAGACACACACACCCAACAGGTGGCTGGACATCTCCACTTAGATGTCCCACAGAACATCATTGAAGCAACACCCGCACTTCAGTTCCTGCTCTCGTTCCTGGTCCCCAATCCCTCAGTAGCACCATTAGTCACCAACTGCCAGGTCAGAAGCCTGAGAGCAGTTGTCGCCAGGGGGCAAAGTTGTGACGTATGCAGTTGAGGGGGAAAAATAAAGAATGTCCGTGTGCCTCTGCCTTTGCCAATGCTTTATTCACTTAAATCATTCAATACAATTTCACTCTAGGTTCTTAATCAAGAAAACAACACTCCTTAATGCTAGGCACTGCAATAGACATAATCAATTCACAGCAAACAATTCTAGATTAATTCTAAGCACTGCAAACACACTTAATCATGAGAGGCTATTGACAGACATTCTCCCTGCATGCTAAGTTCAAAAGTCTCAAGTCTTAGGCTTTAAGTCCAGCAGATGCGCACTCACTCAGACCGTGGTGACCAGGTCCGGAACCAAGGCAGGATTCTCCTGGTGTAGAGTGGACGACCAGTTGAGAAGAGGGTTGTAGGGAGAAGTTGCATCTCTCACCAGGGTCCTGACAAGATGGTAGAGTCTGAGGGCAGTGAGGATCATGCAGTGGATCAGGAAAAGGATGACAAGTGATGGGATGTCAGGTCCTCATGAGGCTCTCTAGCACGAGTGCATCCTTGTTTCAGCTGGCTGAGTCTCTGTTCATTTGCTCTATTATTTATTTATTTTTAATTTTTTAAATTGATTTTTTAAAAATAAATGACTGTGAAATCATTACAATTCTTATTACACATATACAGCACAATTTTTCATATCTGCTTGTATATAAAGTATGTTCACACCAATTCCTGTCTTCATACATGTACTTTGGATAATGATGTCCATCACATTCCACTGTCCTTGTTAGCCCCCTGCCCCCTCCCTTCCCCTCCCACCCCTCTGCTCTATCTAGAGTTCATCTATTCCTCCCATGCTCCCTCTCCCTACCCCACTATGAATCAGCCTCCTCGTATCAGAGAAAAAAAACAGCATTTGGATTTTTGGGATTGGCTAACTTCACTTAGCATTATATTCTACAAGTCCATCAATTTACCTGCAAATGCCATGATTTCACTCTTTTATTGCTGAATAACATTCCACTGTGTATATATAACACATTTTCTTCATCCATTCATCTACTGAAGGGCATCTAGGTTGCTTCCACAGTTTAGCTATTGAGAATTGTGCTGCTATAAACATTGATGTGGATAGCTGGGTCAAAGGGTGGTTCCATTCCCACTTTTCCAAGGAATCTCCATACTGCTCTCCATATTGGCTGCACGAATTTGCAGTCCCACCAGCAGTGTATGAGCGTGCCATTTTCCCCACCTCCTCACCGGGCTCCGTTATTCATATTACACTTTGGGGCTTTTGACCCCCCTTTCAATCCTCATCAGCTACCACTGGATTTCTCAGTGACATCATTTACCCTGGGGTCAGAAACATCTGGTCTAGTGGTCTCCACCCTGATCTTCTCCTTTCCCTCTTGTCAGAGCTTCACTTTGAGGGTGGGGAAGTGACTTGTTTATGTCTGAGGCCATACTGGAGGGCTCTGTGGGTGTGCGTGCTGAGACTGCAGGTTTCAAACTAGAGTTTTTAAAATAGAGTTGCTTAGGCTCAGGCCTAAAGCCATCATCAAAGCAGTTGACGGTATTCTCCGTCTTGTCCCCTGCCTCTTGTTCCATTGGTCCACCTGTAGTCCTCTACGTCACTGTCTTTGCTTAGGCCATCACGTGCTCTCACCTGGATTGTTGCCAACAGTGCCCCAACAGAGCCATCCACCGTCCTGCCCCTTCCTGCCTCCATCTTTTCACCAATCCTGGTCTTTCTGGAAAAGCACCATTGTGTCATTCCTGTGTTAATCCCTCATGCCTCTCCAGTGCCTTCAAGGGACCTGCCTGGGCTCAGGCCACATTTCCCACATGCAAGAGGACCTGACCCCCAGGGCCTCTGGAGGCCCGAACTTCTCCTCCTGTCCTCAGGGCTGGGCGGGCGCCATCTCAACTGCAGAACAGGCCATGTCCCTTCTGACCTGTTCCCATGGCAGCCTGCGTCTCCCCAGAGAAAAAGCCACTGGTTTTGAGTGCAGGTTCTCTGAGACCAGGAGCTGACATGCTTTTTATGCAAAAGGCCAGGTGACGTGTATTTTGAGCTTTGCAGGCCTCAAGATCTCAGCTCTGCCATTAGAGTGCAAAAGCAAACAGAGATCAGAATAGTGAAAAGTGCCCAAGTTCCAAGGAAGTTTCATTGATGGACCTTGGGGATTTGAATTTTGTATGTCTCAAAATATTGTTTTTCTTTTTGTGTTTTTTTTAACCATTTAAAAAGGTAAGCAGGTGTGTGGTCCAGAGTTTTCCTACAGGCTATGATTTGCCAATCCCTGTGCTATTCCATATTCTTTAAACAGCCAGGGCAGTGTCTCACCCAACTCTGTGTCCACAGTGCTTAGTCCAGTGTCCAACTCATAGTAGGTGCTTAATAAACACCACCTGACACTATCCTCAGTGCTTACTCCAGTACCCAACTCATAGTAGGTACCTAACAGACACCACCTGACACTATCCACAGTGCTTACTCCAGTACCCAACTCATAGTAGGTGCTTAACAAATACCATCTATGCTATCCATAATGCTTAGTTCATTACCCAACTTAGGGTAGCAGCTAAACAAACACTGTTGAATAAATTAGACCTACCCAGATAGTTGGGATCCAGACCTGAGTCAAGGACAGGGCAGTGTGATGTCATATATACCACGAGGTACACCGGGTGACATCACACAGGGGCTGGAGCTGAAGTGGGTAGTAGCTCAGGGCAGGAGATTCAAGACGCTGGACAAGGAACTCTAGAGACACCTTGACATGGGGCCTTGGTGGAAACTGGACCCGTCTTCACTGTCACTAGTTCCTGCTCCACTTGGCCCACTTGTGATACCGCCTCACATGTTGATACCGCCCTAGAGAAGCACACCAAGGAAGCATGTAAAGCAGGGGGGGTTTATTAAAAAGGGGTAACCTGGGGCTGGGGCTCAGTGGTGCAGCGCTTGCCTTGCATGGGTGAGGTGCTGGGTTCCATCCTCAGCACCACATAAAACGAGAAATAAAATCAAGGTATGGTGTCCATCTACAACTTAAAAAAATATTTTTAAAAAACCGGGAGAGGGGGGTAATGACTTCTCCCAGGAGGGAGAAGGGGGTCATAGCTGGTATCCTGGTCTCCCAAGAAGTGAGCGGTCCTGCCTTTTTTATAGGTCTTGGGGTTCCTTTGTTTTCTTCTAGGCTGGAGGGGCCAAGGTGGTATGATCTGAGCAGGAACGGGGTGTACTTAACAGCTCCCTTTAGGAGGGACAGTCCCTGGGCAGGTTACCTTAGCAGCAGGATGGCGCAGGGGCAGGTTATCTTGTTAAGGAATTAGCCCTTCAACCCCTCTCCAATTTCCCAGACTCACTCAAATTCGCCTCCTTGATGGACCTGACTGGATTTACAAGTCTATACTGACTGTCTAACTCTGGCTTCACTTGTACCCTGCTTTCCATCAGCCCATTTAACCTGGCTTGGTTTGCTGTGCGTCTCATTTAGAGTAGCCCATGTTTTGTCATTTAATAATGTGAAAGGAAAGCCAGTGACTGGGAGACGGGCGAGCGAGAAATGAAAGATGGAGGCCAGGCAGAGATACACAGCTCTGACAAATAAAGGCCATCTCTCTAGAGTGCAGAGAGGCACACAGACTCGGGGTTCAGGGCTTTTATGGGGCAGGCTCAGGGATGAGAGCCAGGCTGGTCCTAACGTGGTGGTGAAGGGTGGGGTTGGTATGAGGGAGTGGTGAACCCTGGGCGGGTGGGAAAGCAAAAATTCTCTTAAAATGGTGGCTGTTTTATACATAATGGAATATTACTCAGCATTAAGAAAAGAACAAAATCATGGCATTTGCAGGTAAATGAATGGCGTTGAAGAAGATAATGCTAAGTGAAGTCAGCCAATCCCCAAAAAACAAATTCCGAATGTTTTCTCTGATATAAGGGAGGTCGACTCATAGTGGGGTAGGGAGGGAGAGCATGGGAGGATTAAATTAATTCTAGATAGAAAAGAGGGGTGGGAGGGAAAGGGGGGGGAAGGAGATTAGCAAGGATGGTGGAATGTGGTGGTCATTATTATACAAAGTACATGTCTGAAGACTTGAATTGGGTGTCAACATACCTTATATACAAACTGAGATATGAAAAATTGTGGTATATATGTATATTAAGAATTGTAATGCAAAAAAAATTACATGTATAATGGCATAAATTGGTGTGAACGTACTTTATATACAGAGATATGAAAGACTGTGCTTTATATGTGTAATAACGATTGTAATGCATTCCACTGTTGTCCTGTATTTTTTTAAAAATAAATCAATTAAAAAAAGGAAAAACTGGATAAAAAAAATACGTTTTACTGGGCTGGGGTTGTGGCTCAATGGTAGAGTGTGTGCCTAGCACATGAGAGGCCCTGGGTTCGATCCTCGGCACCATATAAAAATAAATAAAATAAAGGTATTTTGTCTAACTAACGATAAATACTTAAAAAAAAATAACACCTTTTAAAAAATGGTGGCTGTCACTTAAGATGGCCTTCCAGAAGCTAAGCAAGGACCTTACATCCTCCCCCCACCCGCTTTTTGTTTGTTATTGGGTCCCCTTAAGGGACAGGGGCATAGATGGATCTTCTATTACTTCTTCCTGCTGGGAAGGGGCAGCATCTGGACCCTTGTGAGGGGTGTGGGGTGTCATGGAGGCAGTGGAGAGGGCGGGAGGTGCTGGGCGACGCTGACTCTGGATGGCCCAGTTTGGTGACGGGTTGGAAGTCCTGTGACAGAAGCTGTTCACAGTTTGGTTACAGATCCTGGGCACCTCATCTTGAATAAATCTAATGGCGCGGGGGGGGGCAAGCATTAGCAAAAGGCCTGTGGCAAGGAGAGAGGTCAGGAAAGGAAGTGCCCACTGGAGAAGGGGGTTCTTAGCTGCCGTCCTTCAGACCCAATGGCAGTGGGAAGCTCTGAGGCCTAGAGGAGATCAGAGATACAGGGGGCATTAGTAATGAAGTTCCCTGGGTGGTAAGGAATCCGCTCTCCTTCCAGATAGCAGAGTGGGAGAGAAGCATGTGGACGGGGTATTTAGAGTCAGTGTGGACATGGAGGGAGGCTCCCTTTGCCCAAGTGAAGGCTCTGGTGAGGGCGACCAGTTCAGCCTGCTGATTGGATGTGTTTTGGGGGAGGAAGCTCTTCCACAACCGAGGTTAGACTGTAGCAGACCCTGCCCCACGGACTCCCTCCTGCAGGAAGGAGGAGCCATCTGTGGGCCATGTGTATATGACCTGGAGCAAGGGGCCTTCCTGTGTGTGGGAGGGGTGTGGGAGAAGCTCCTCCAGAGTTCCCATGCATGAATGGGTGAGAGGAGAGGGGGGAGAGTCCTGAGGGGTGGGGAGGAGAGTAGCAGGGTTTAAAGGTGAGCACCTGTGCAAAGTAAGACTGGGAACTTGCACCAGGGAAACCTGTAGAGATAAAAGGCGACTGGGGGTAAGGAACGTAAGCCCTGGTAGGTGAGGAGACTCTTTAGGTGAGTGGGGCACCAAAGGTCTGTTTCTTTCGACTCATGAATGAGTAGAGAGGCTGCGGCCAACATTGGTAGGCAAGGGGCCCTTCCCTGAACAGTAGGGTCAAGACCCCTCAATAGCTAAGCCACAGGGGCAAAGGTTGGCCCCAGCCTGTGTCCGAGGACTCCTAGAGCAAATCCCTGCTCTTCAGCTATGTAAAGGTGAAATGTGCTTGTAAGATAGGCAGATAGAGAGGGTTTTGAAGTCATTCTCCCGTGTTGTAGCCAAGGGAAAAGTTAAATTGACACCTTTTCCCCTTGGGCCTCTCACCAAGCTGAGTCTGTCCTTCGTATTTCAATGTCAGCTTCAGTGTGGCCGTGGCCAGGGAGATGGCTGCCCAGGGCTTCACAAGGTAGGAGAGCTCTGGGTCCATTGTTTGCCTAGAAGTAGGGTCTCTGGAGGAATCCAGAGCTTTAGTGGCAGGTAGAAGGTGGGTTGGGGAGCAAGAGGAGCAAAGGGAAGGCTTAGAGTGGGGAAAGGAGAAAGCCTGCACATAGGGATTTCCTTCCATTTTCCTGAGCACTCACAAAAGTCATGAAGATTGGAAGGTTGAATTGGTCCATGGGCCTTTAGATCAGGAGCCAAACAGAGTCGGGCTAAGTGGGCAAGGAGGTGGGCGAGGAGGCAGCCGAGAGGAGAGTCAGATGGGATTTGGGGGTTTCCCATGGTGAGTTGGAGTCTGGGACTGAGAGAAGGGAGTCACCCACTACTTCCCTAGTCCTGGTCTCTGCCCATAGAGAGTCTTGGTTGCTTGGTGAAAGATCTGACAAAGAGACCAGGGCTTCCATGAGCTGTGCTCAGGAGCTGAGAACCAAGACCTGAGAGTGAACTCGCCAAGGTAAAGGAATGGGCGAGAATCTTGGTGCTGGGCCAAGATCTAAGTTCTAGAGAGGACACTTGTCACTGCCGCCTCTAGGAGTGGAGGGGAGGGGCAAAGTCACTTACCCAGATGAGGCCTGCGTGGGGATGAAGAAGGGCGCTGCGTGAATGGAGGAAGGTGTGTGGTCATTGTCCTGGGCCCTCGGGCCAGGGTCCCAAAGCGGCTCCGATCCCCGGAGGGGAGAGCAAAGCTGGTGGGAGAACATGATGGAGTCACTGGCATCAGTGAAGACAAGTGCCCAGGACTAGTCACACACACGCCTGGGCTAAGAAGCGGCTTGTGTCGGGAGCCTGACAGGCTGCTCTGCGAAGGAGAGGGACGCAGCAGCAAGGAGGGAGAGTGGGCATTGTGACTGGGCAGAAAAGGGAGGGGGTCTTGAATGATTGAACGGGCTCCTGGTGTGAAGCATCCCAGACAGTAGGGTCCACCTCAGAAGGAGGCAATGGGAAGGGCACTGGCAGGTGGAATTGGGGACGGTCCTCAGGTCAGGGTGAGGGTCAGGGGAGCGGCAGGGGGTCTGGATGGAAGTGAATATGAGGGAAGGAGGAAAGCATAGTCCCCAACTTTGTGAGGATGTCCCTTCCCATAAGGGGAACAGGGCACTGTGGAATGACCAAAAAGGAGAGGGTAAAAACTAGAGAGCCCAAGGCACAAACAAGGCCAGGTGTCTGTAAGGGTTGCTAGTCCCAGAACTCCTTGAGGACTGAATATGTAGCCCTGGAGTCCAGGAGGAAGGAGACAGGCCCGCACAGCTACCCTGGGTTCCCGTGGAGGGATGGCAGTGTCCGGTGATGGGGACCCGGGCCTCCTTGGTTCTCTGTAGCCAGTCCTGAGAGTTGGAAAGGAGAACCAGAAGAGCAGGGTGGCCAGGGGCCATTATGGACTCAGGGACAATCAATGACCCAGGGTCCCCCCTGATGGTTCTTAGGATAAGGGCCCAGAAGCTTGTGAGGCTTAGGACATGTGCAAGCCCAGGGACCCATCTGACCACATTTAAAACAGGGTCCAGGCAGTCCCAAGGGACCTTCCAAGGGCCAGTGGAACCAGGGACAGATGCTGAGGCTGGACGGACAGCTTGAGCGAGCATCTGATATTTCTGCTTCCAGGCCTTCTCGTCTCTCCCATTACACACCTTAAAGGCCACACCCAGAACCCCAGCTCGGGGAGTTAGGGGTCCCCTCTCGAGGCACCTTAGTTTGGCCTTAATATTGGGAAAACTCTGGGAGAAAAAGTAGGTCATTAGTAGTGGTCTCCCATCTGGAGTGTCAGGAGGCAGATTAGTGTACTGTAATAAAGCCTGGGTCAGGGGGTCTGAAAATGTAGAGTTTCATTCTTAACTTGGAGGACTCCCTGGAGCTTTTCATAATTGATAGCCTTATGGGCCGCCTTTCTAAGTCCTGCCATGAGGCAAGTAATGAGTTGGTTTCTACTAGTTACTCCTCCAGGTGAATCATAATCCCAGATGGGGTCCCGATCAGGGACCACTTCAGTGCCCATCGGATGGGCAGGGGAGGGCTGATGTACCTCATCAGCATAATTTCTAGCTTGCTCCCAGACTCTCCTGTGCTCCTCAGGCAGGAGGGTGTTAGGCAAGGTCATATGGACATCGTGGGAGGTTAAATCATATGATTGGGTCAGATATTGGGACTCTTTGATATATGTGGGGGGGCTTGAAGTATAGGGTCCAGGCCACTTTTCTATCTGTGAAAGATCTGACAAAGAGAAAGGCACATGAACCGGATGACAGCGTCTACCCCAGCCAGCTTGCATAGAGGGCACAGAGATGCGGGTTGGGCAGTGGCAGCCCATGAAGTCAGTACCAAGAGGAAAGGATGGAGGGGCCGAGGGGACAATTGCTGCGGTGGCTTCATCAGAAAGAGGGTTGTGCCATGGTGAGGGCTCATCTGCTAGGTTGAAGGAGGAGGTGTCCTGGGTAGGATTTTCTGTCCCTTTGGAGGCAGGCGTAGGGTAGGTGAGAGCTAAGAGGACTTGTGCGTGAGGACAAGAGTTGCAGAGAGAGGGCTCAGAACACAGAAAGGAGAAGGCCTGAATGTATGATATCTCTTTCCATTTTCCTGAATGCTCACAATAGTTGAAAAGATCCCTGATAATATTGGGATCTAGAGTGCCATTAAGCAGCCCTGTAGAGTCATTATCCACAAGATATTGAGGCCACATCTGATTGCACAAGTGGATAAGTTTCGGGGGGGGTTAGGTCCAGGGTGAGAGAGAGCTCAAAACCCAGGACCCAAATAAAAGATGACCTATAGACTCGGTTGACAGTAGGGATCAGCTGTAGCTGTGAAGCTGTGGCTGGGGGTGCCCCAGACCACACAGTAACCCTGGGAGTGCCGAATGTTTCAAGAATCCTTTAGGTTAACTGGAGACAGCTGTCTTATGTGCAATGTCCAGTGGTGGGTGCAGAGAGGTCATTTAGCAGAATGGAGGACGTGGTCCCATGATGGAATTCAAACTGGGGCCTAGGGATGCTTAGTGACCCCAAAGAGGGGAGCGGGCACATTGGGGAACCCAACTCTGGGTTTCGGTACCAATGTAAGGAAAGTGAGAAACTGGGAGACAGGCGAGCAAGAAATGAAAGCAGAGACCAGGCAGAGACACACACGAGAGTTTATTTATCAGAGCCATCTCTCCATAAATAAATAAATAAAGGCCATCTCTCCATAGATGGAGAGAGGCAAAACAGGCTTGGGTTTGGGACTTTTATGGGGCAGGCTCAGGTATTAGAGCCAGGCCAGTCCTCATGCCAGTGGTGAAGGGTGGGGTTGCTATGAGGGAGAAGTGAGCCTTTCTCAGAAAAGCCCTTGGGTGGGAAAGTAAAATTCTTCTTAAAAGGGGGGCTGTCATTTAAGATGGCCTTCCAGATGCTTACCAAGGACCTTACGTAATGGAAAAAAAAAAAAAAAAAAAAAGCTTCTTCAAAACTGTTTTTGGAATTATGGAATTAGAAACTCCAGACTGAGCTGCATAGATGCTTAGAGCACCTGGGCTCTGACCTCAGAGGCCCATGAGAAGGAATCTTGAGTGCTGTCAGGGAACCACTTCTCTTTCCATGTAGTCTTATGCTCACTTGTTCTGCTTTCTTTCCCCTTTAAAGCTTAGAGCAGGACCCTGAAGGGCAGAGACCAGGACCCTGCCTTCCCTGACCCACCTGACCCACCTGCTGTCAGGCTGTGGTTACCTGGGTGATGGAGTGGTTGCACAGGGAATGTCAGAGGCTTGGCAATAGGGCTGGTGGCCCGTGGCAGGCTGAGAAATCACCTGGCCCTCACAGTGGAAGGCAGTGGCCACCACAGGAATAAGGTCAGTCATAAAAGAGGTGAGCCCTTGGGGCCAGGAGAATGGAAGCAAACTGAAGCCCAGTGTCCATTTCAGAGGAACAAGAGGACTGTGTTGAGCACTCCAGCTGCTGGTGAAACCATAGGGCCAGGCAGCACCTCAGTAAGTCCAGAGCTCAGATGTCACACAGTCCTAGAAGATGGGGGAAACAGCAGATTGGAGGGACACCAAAGTGCCAACGAACAGGTGAATGTGAGCAGGAAGCACTGGCATGACTTCCAACTAGCTTTAAGAATAGTGGCTCATTTTATGTTCTGAAGGAGCTGCCGTCTGTTAACCTACTGAATGATTAGTTCACACTCAATGCTCACTGAATATGGAGTTGATTTAAAGTCTTTTCCAGCGTCACCATGTAGGAACTGGAAACCACAGCTGCCAGTCCTGGTGTCAGACAGTGGGCCTCTGAGCCAGGGCTGAGGATGAATTTACAATCCAGACAGCTGTGCAGGGCCAGTGAGCAGGCCAGCCATCAAGAGGCCCGATGTTTCCCACCCTTGCTGCCATAGCTGTCCTCCTCTCTGAGCTGAACTGTGACATGACCACCTCTACCAGCACTCTTACAAGCCATACAAGCCAGACTTCATAAATCCATCTTATGAGGAATATGAGAAGCAAAGCAAGACTTTAGCACGGATTTTCAAGCCTCGTCAATGCTGAAGCCATGAGACTGGTCACCATAGCTTAAAATCTCATGGAGCGGGGAAAGGAGTCAGAAGCTTGAACTGACTTAAAATTCCTGCACAATTCCTCAGTCACCTCCGCAGTGTTCCCTTATGAGTCTTACCTAGTGGCGCATCAGCAAGGAATGTGTAGTAGCTTTAATTTTCGGTAGCCCAGAAGAAAGCACATTTTGAAAAACAAATCCCAGTGCGGATTGTTTTGTAAACGTTGAGTAGCGCACAGGGCAGCGAAATCGATGGGCTCAAGACCTTCTGCTGACAGCGCGGTGGTCCGGCCTCCAGCCACATCTGAGCCTCCCCACACTGGCCTGTTGCTGGTCCCAACCATACCAGAGTTTGGGGTGGTTGCTAGGCTCTCTGACCTGTCT
>NW_026000059.1:284838-338565 GCF_001458135.2 Marmota marmota marmota | reverse complement strand
GGCCCCGCCCCTCCCCAGGTCCCCGCCCTGACCGCCGGGCCGCCTCGCCCCGACTGCGGTCGTGCCGCTCTCGGTGGCCCCGCCCGCCACATGGCCCCGCCCTCGTGGCTCCGCCCCAGGACCCTGCGCGTGCGCGTTGGGGAGCGCTGGTCCAGCCCCGCGACGCTGAGCGGCGGGTCTGACGTGGCAGTCCAGCTCCGCGCGGCTCGGGCGCAGGGAGTGGAGACTCCAACAGGAAAGGCGCCGGCAAGCGGTCGCCGGCGCGAGAAGCCGAGCTTCAGGTACGGCCCTCGGCCCAAGCTCGCGGGCGGCGGGAGGGACCCTCGCTTAGCTTGGTGGTCCTCAGGCAGGTTGGAGGCCAGGAGAGGAACCGCCCAGCCCGGTGGTCCTCAGTTGGGGGACTGGGGAGGGACGCATCCTGCCGGTCCTCAGTCAGGTTGGAGGCCAGAGGAATGACCCGCTCATCCCTATGGCCCTCAGTAAGACAGGGGCCAGGGGAAGGACCCGCTCAGCCGGTGGCCCTCCGACAGATTGGGGGCCGGGGGACACCCACTGCCCGCGGTCCCCCGGCAGGTTAGAAATGATGGCGGGGCACAGGTGTCCTTGGTCCTCAGGCAAGTTAGAGATGATGGGGAAAGATCTGCTCAGCCTGATGGTCCTCCGGCCGGGTGTAGACACTGGGGAGGGATAGGAGGGACCTATACTCCCTGGACTTCTGTGCAGACTGGGAGGGGCGCTCTCCGCCTGTGGTCTTCAGGCTGGTTGGAGGCCAGCAGAGGCAGGGGGCGGGCACTTCACCTGTCCCTCCGTACCTTGGACGAGGAAGCTGCCTGGTGAGTCCTGTGGCCATGTCCTCCAGTGTGATCGCTGGACGTTCTCTTCCCGTATTAACTTAGTCTACTCCTTCTTGGAGGAAGAACGCGTTAGAGGTGTTCTTAGTAGAAATGGCAACTGTATCCTTGAGCTTCACGAAGTCTGGATGGCAACACGACCAAGTCCCGATCTTGTTCCAGGGTGAGAGATGCACACGGCTAGGCAGGGGGCTGGGGTCTCTCCGGGTTGCAGCTGCCCAGGTTTTGACCCCAAGCCATCTGTGCCAGGTGGCTTTCTGCCACGTCGCCACTTGAAGCTGAGTCAGGTTTCTGGACTCTGTGGGGTGCGAGGAAGTTTGACGTGGCAAGGGCGGGGAGGAAGCAATTCCTCCCAGGGCCAGCTGAGGCTGGGGTTCCACGCTCTCCAGAGAACACCCCTGTCCCCTTTTCTCCCCAGCTGGGGGCTACTGGAGGGTGTATCCAGCCACTTGCTTCCTACAGTCTGGGAAGGAAGCCCAGCCTGCCACGTCTCTCTCCACTGTGTGGGAGGAGGGGAAAGAGCCGTGGTCCACAAAGCTGACCAGAGACCTGTTGCCTCTCTCTTTCTGCCAGTCCAAGAACAAAGCCATCTCATATTTTTTACTTGTTTGCTTTGATTTTTACAAACTTATATTTTAACCTGAAAATGCAACCAAATCACCAACTTTGGGCTTCAGATTTTAAATTTGAATGTCATTCCTGGACATAGACAGATTCCAAGTCTTAGCAGGTATCACCAACCTTTACCTTAAAAGGCGCTGAATAAGAGCAAAAGGAACAACGTGCCCATGCTGGGTACAGAGACTGGAGAGAAACTGCAGAGCCAGGGTTGTGCATCTCAAAAGGACGGGGGGGGGAGTCTTTTCTAAAAGAGCAGAGGCTGGTACCTCTCATACCATGTCATACAGCTAAGTATTAAAGACATGGATTGAAAACTCACTTTTTGGGGGCAGGATTTAGAACACTTTCTGCCTTGTTGTAAAATTGTTTTTGAAAATAGTCCTATGAACTGTCTCTTATGTGAAAACCTGGGAAAATGAAAAATTTAAAGCAAACCAATGTTGGGGTTCTGAGAGACTTGAGATGGTTCTGTTACATTTGGGAGTGTTTACGCCTACACACACATGAAATTACACTTTTTTTCTTACAGATGCTATGTTCTTAGAAGTGTGATATCATTTAAATCAGAAAGAAATTCTGTCTTCTACTGAGAAACCACTGGTAACTTTGAAATGGTATAGCTGCCTCTCAGCTTGGCCAAATCATGACTCACAAAATAAGGCCATGACCAACTTTATCTTCTGCTGTATTTGCTGGGCTGACTTCTCTTTGTCAGAACTACCAGGTTATAATTGCTGGTTAGAAGAGCACTATACAGATTTGAGTTAAAAAGCCTGTGGCTGCAGCCGGCTGGCAGCCAGTGGTTGGCCAGTTGCACGAGATGGTACTGCCCTGTGGCTATGGAAACCAGCCCTTGAGAGAGGCTGCCAGACACCGAAGGCCTCCGCAGCTGCGGATGTTTCCAGGTGTTGTGCCTGAGAATTGGCCCACGACTGTTGAAGTGATGCTCCTGAGTTTCAGAGGACTCTGGCTGCCCTTTAGGGTGTGACGTGCCACCTGGTCCTTCTGCCTAAGCTCAAACTGTCACTTATTAGCAGTGTCTGTATTTTGGATATTTAGTAACTAAAACCCTCTGTTGATAAGTGTTTTTCTGTTGCAGGGCTCTTTTCTAGAACTAGCTTGGGAATGATATTTTCACAATGAGCCGACAAGGTTATGTGGCCACACCTCCTTACTCTCAGTCCCAGCCAGGAATCGGCCTTTCTCCTCCTCATCACGGACACTATGGGGACCCTTCCCATGCCACTTCTCTACCAGGTAAGGCATGTTATTTTGACCTGGATGTGATTGTTCAGCCCTCAGGATCAGAAGATAGATGTTCTGAGGAGGGGCTTTGAAAGAGTGGGGGGTCATTATCTGACACCATGGTTCTGCATTACAGGGTCACGGTGCTGCCCTGTGGCTATGGAAACCAGCCCTTGAGAGAGGCTGCCAGACACCGCAGGCCTCCGCGGCTGCGGATGTTTCCAGGTGTTGTAAAATAAATAAGTAAAATAAAGGTATTGTGTCCAACTACAACTAAAAAATAAATATTAAAACAAAAATCTGGCCCTGGAAGCTTTCTGTCACTATCTTAATCCTCACGGGACAGTAGGTAGCCACTTATGAGCCCTCTTGCAGCTGAGAAATGAGGTTGGGTAGAGGAGGCTTGCCCAGGTCACAGAGTTAGCACCACTGTGGCCAGGACTTGTGCTCGCCCTGGAGGAAGCTGACGACAGCGCTCCTCCACACCCTGGCATGGCCTGGGATGTCTGCCCTCCCTGTCTGTCCGCAGCCGTCTTCTCCAGGAAGTGCTGCCGGCCCAGGAGCCCTCAGTGCTGGCCTCCTGTTCCGTCCTCTTCTGCAGGTGGCCCCTGCTCCCTAGGGTGGTAGACGCTGCCTTGTCTGCTTGGAATCTGATGTTTGAGGGACACTGTCCTGTTCTTCCTGCTGCGCTCTGGACGGCCCTGTTGAGGGGCCCCTCCTCCTCGGCACTTCTCCCTGCCCGTTTCCCTGGGCTGTGGCGCTCGCCTCAGGTGCGTGTGCTGAGGCTGTGTCTGCAGCCGTCTCCTCTCCCAAGCTCCGGGCAGTGCTTTCCGTTGCCCTCTGTTTATGCAGCTCGTCAGGCTCATGTCCACAACAGCTCAGGGTTGTTTCATTGAAACCTATTTTTTTCTGACATTTCATATCGCATCTTTGCATCATTTATTTAGTCATTCACACCAAAACTTTGCACTATTAAAAGAATGTCTCCCTTTAAAGCCACCCCCAGTCAATTGATGTCCTGAATCTCTTTGGAGCAGTTGTAAATATTTCCCAACTGCTCCCTCCTTTTCACCCTCCTGCCGCTCTTTCTGTTGGGTCTGTCCCTCTGTTGGATGGCTGACGAGCTCTCTTTAACGTTGTTGCCCGTCCAGGGCTGCCTGTCTCCCTACGTCAGCTCTTGAGCTGGAGGAAGTGTGTAGCATGCTGGTCTCATTTGGGCTCTGCGTTGCTTAGAGCCTGGTGTGGTCCCCATGGCTCCTGTTTGTACTTAAGCTCCTTACCCCTAGAACTCTACCCACCTTTTCTTGTTGGCCTTCTGATGGATTCAGACAGCTGAGCTGAGGTTTCATGAAGCATCTGTTCTGCTATAGATCTGGCCAGTAGCACGCTTGCTGTTTTCTCATGTCACGTCTCCATTAGTGCCTGTTAGTTCTGTGTGTGTGTTTAATTCTTGTGCTGTGTAACAAATCTAAAGATTTACTGTTAAATCACAATACTTGTGATAAAACAGTGAAAAGGCAGACCCCACTTCAGTCTTGCGGTATGATGGATCTGGAGGAACTGCACCAAGCACACTGACCTTGGAGCTGGGCAGCAGTCTCACGAGGATGTAGCAGGTGTGGGGCATGCACTCACAGTCCTGAGGCTGGTGTGCCTACAGGACTGGGGGCAAAGACGTGCCTTGGCAGACAGGGGCGTTGTCGGGTGGAGGTGGCCTGTTGGCTGGGGCCGTGGCCCTGGCCAGGGCCTTTGTTGCCAGGGATGCGCTATGGTGGAAAATGAGCCGTGTCAGGATCTAGGCATGAAGGGCAAGAAGTGCCACCGCGTGGTCCAGGTCACAGTCCAATGGGCAGCTTGGTGGAGCTCTGCCTCGCCAGGTGGACAGCTCTGCACAGTCCAGGGTCGGCAGGACTGGGGCAGCTGCTGCTTGCTGGAGCAGGCCCCTCAGGCTTTGCACAGCTGGCTTCTGGGGGCAGCTAACTGTGTGGTGGGCTGTGTCCTCTTGCTGTGGGAGATTCAGCAGTATCCTGGGCCTCTACCTGCCAGGGGACACTGGGATGTCCTTTGCCCTCCAGGATGTGCCAGACATGGCCTGAGGGGCCTGCTGAGCTTCCTTCCAGGGAAAACCATTCCTGACCGAGGAGCAGTGGCATTCTGCGGGAGGCGGGAAGTCAAGGATCAGCAGGGGCTCAGCGGGACAAGCTTTGCAGTAAGAGTCCCTACAGCAGAAAGCCTCTTTGCCAACTTCAGACGAACTTCTTCCCCAGATTCTCTCTAATGTTGGTTTCAGTGTGTTAGATCCAGAGCCAAATTCAAGCTATGCTTTCTGCAATACTGTGTTGGTTATGGTTCCTGTGCTGATAACTGAATCCCTTGCAGTGGATCTGTTGATGGGCATCTGGAGGCCAGTGGGCATTAGGGAGAGGCCTACCCAGAAGAGTGTGGGTCCCAGAGTAGTACAACTTACACAGTGCCTTTCCCTGGTTACTGCCTTTCTAGCCCAGAAAGACCTTGTGAGACGCCACCCGGCCCAGGAATGTGAGGCTTTGCTGAATTTAGAGTACTTAGCAAACCCAGATCCACAGACAGGATGAAAATGGAATTTGCATGGCTCCAGCTCAGGACACACAGGGGCAAGGTCGCAGGGACTGGACGCGGTGTTGAACAAACCCGCCTGTAGCATTTGCCATCTTAGGAAGCCGCTGGTGTCCCAGCCAGTCTTCCGTGGGCATAGCATGGCTGCTTTCTGCCCATGTGTGCTGCTTCCTTCCTGCCAAGATTCTCCTACTACTGGGTAAAGAATATGATCCTTTGTACCTAATCAATAATCTGGCCAGAGGAAGACTTTGGCTCTGCAGATAACAGTGCTGCTGATTCCCTTTGCCCAGGGTGGAGTACAAATGGCATACAGAACTTTGAAATCTGACACCAACCAAACGGTAACCCTCCTCCAGCCACATCTGAGCCTCCCCACACTGGCCTGTTGCTGGTCCCAACCATACCAGAGTTTGGGGTGGTTGCTAGGCTCTCTGACAGGACTCTTACCAGCCTTTGTATTAACAGACCTTCTACTGATCCACACCATGGAGCACAACATACCTATACAGTCCACCCTAACTCTGCTTGAAGATAGCTCCTCAATGAGAGAGCTCCTGCCTGTGCCCACCATGCAGCTCAGCAGCCACCCCTAGGTTCCCCTTGTCTCTGCCCCAGGAGGGCTCCTGTATGTCCCCACCATGCAGCTCAGCAGCCACACCTACGCTCCCCTTGTGTCTGCCCAGGAGGGCTCCTGCCTGTCCCCACCATGCAGCTCAGCAGCCACACCTAGGTTATACTCTGTCTCTGCCCCAGGAGAGCTCCTGCCTGTGCCCACCATGCAGCTCAGCAGCCACCCCTAGGTTCCCCCCTGTCTCTGCCTCAGGAGAGCTCCTGCCTGTCCCCACCATGCAGCTCAGCAGCCATCCTTAGGTTCCACTCTATCTCTGCCCAGGAGAGCTCCTGCCTGTGCCCACCATGCAGCTCAGCAGCCACCCCTAGGTTCCCCCCGTCTCTGCCCCAGGAGGGCTCCTGCCTGTCCCCACCATGCAGCTCAGCAGCCACACCTAGGTTCCCCTCTGTCTCTGCCCCAGGAGAGCTCCTGCCTGTCCCCACCATGCAGCTCAGCAGCCACCCCTAGGTTCCTCTGTCTCTGCCCAGGAGAGCTCCTGCCTGTGCCCACCATGCAGCTCAGCAGCCCTATGGTGGTGCTGGGGTCTTGCAGGGAGGGTATAGGCAATCAGCTCTTAGAGCAGTGACCACAGGGCACTTTTATTCTCTGCTCACCCCAGTTCTTTAGAGTCCTTTGGTGCTTGGGATAGTGGAAGGGAATGGGATTGAGAATGAGTTCATCACTGCCATGCATTTGAAAGGGAGAACTCCTTTTGTGTGATTTGTCTGTAAGAGTTCCTGTTTGTAGCAGAAGTGTTTTCCATTCTCTAGACCCCTTTGCGATTGATGAAATGGATTGCTTACCTTCCTGTGGTAAACAAGAACGCCTGTTTCCTGTCTTGCATGTAATGTCTAGTTGAAATCACGTGTATGCTGCTGCTGTAGATTTTCTACCTTGATTTGTAAGGCCAGATTCGTGGGACCCAATAGAGCTCCAGGAGCTGAGTCCGATGCAGTCACACAAGAGTCTTTATTGCAAGCTGGAGCCTGGACTCACAACCGCTCCTGAAACAGTGGTCCCGAGGAGTGAGTCCTGGTCCTTTGACAAGTGAGATTTTATAGGTGTTTGGTGTGTCACAACATCACACAGCAAATCATTTCATATCGCGGGACAGTCAAATCACAACTCTTAATATTGATTAGCATATTCATTGGCGGAAACAAGTTGGGTAAAGGTATTGGTTAGTACAAGAGGGGGATTCATTTGAACCGATTGGTTTAAGCCACGAGGGATGTACCTTCTGAAGTATATGGTTTCCCAACAATTTATCAACCACCCTAAACTACTGGGGGGGGGGGGCATCTGGCATCCCAGGTATTTCCCTGTCTCATGCTGATTGGTGGTTGCTAGGGGTTGCTTTGGGTCCTCACCTATGGTGACTGAGTCAGGGACACCTGGCACCTCAGACCTCTCCTGTTATTTACAGACAAACAAGTCAGCAGGGGGGCTGTCTGCCTAGGAGTGCTCCTGGGTTTTTTCAAGGACAAGGGTCACACCCCCTTCCTTGGGACAGGCCTTGCTCTGAGGTAGAGGCTGGTTTCTCAAAAATGGAGTCACATCAGTTTCTCAGGTCCATAGTGAAAATTCAAGAGTGCCGTGATTCTGTCGTGTTGTGATGATGGAGTTGTGTGTGTTATGAGTGGGCTGGTGTTTGCCCTTGCTCTGAGGCCCTAGGGCAGGGCTCTGGCCTCAGGGAGTTCTGAGCACAGTCCTTGCCAACGGGGAACTGCTGCCAGGCTGGGGATTAAAGTCAGCACTGAAAGATGAAGTGTCCCTTCAGGTCCAGCCTCTGAACAGAGGGGAGGCACTCAGACCCCTTCTGGGACTGCTAGTCTCATGTTCTAACTTAGCTGGGCTCAGGTTTAGGACACCATGTGAAGATGCAGGTGTGTTTTTCTCTTGTGTGGGGCTGAGGATTGAACCCTGGCCTTGCATATGGTAGGCAAGTGCTCTACCAGCCACACTCAGCCCCAATGTAGCTATTAGATTAAGTTTTTTTTTTTTTTTTTTTTTCCACAAAAAGACAAGCACTGTCTGTCCTCACTCATTTGTAGAATCTGAACTGGTCTCATAGAAGTTGAGAGCAGGATGGCGGTGGCTAGGGATGGGGGACGGGGGTAGGCTGATCCTGGCCAGCATGGCTACATGGCCGGGAGGGTTTCTGGCTCTGTGGCCAGGCTGCAGGCCCTGGATGGCAGTAACCTCCCGCCTCACGCCCCCAGAGGCCTTCCGGATGTTTCCACCATAAAGAACAATGAATGCTTGAGGAAATAGCGATGTTCAGTCTGATTTCCCCAATGCAAAGTGCACACATGATCGAAACATCACACACACCCCATTAATGGGCATAGTTGTAATGTTTTGTGTAGGTTTAAAAAACTAAATATAAAAAATAGTATTTAATATTCGGGTGTCGTATTTGGAAACTTTATGCTGGTAAAGATAATATAATTTCTCTGGTTTAAGCAATTCTCTGTAAGGGAAGAAACCCTTGTGAAAGTCTCAGTGTCACCACTCACGGAGACGCCACTTCAGGCTGCCGGCTGCTCCCAAGCACCCAGCTGTCTGCAGCAGCTTCCAGAAGCTGTGGGAAGGGAGCGAGCTGGGGACTGGCAGTGTGAAGCATGGCCGAGGCCCCCTGGAGGAGTGCAGGGTGGCTCCAGGTCACTGGGGATGCCCGAGAGCAGCTAGAGCAGACCACTCCGCTGTGCCAAAGGCAGGCAGAAGGGCGAGAACCGTCTCTTTCCCCCGGGAGGCTGCAAGGAAGGCTCCTTGTGTTTTCTAGAGAGAACCTGAGCTGTGAAGCAGAGCCCTGCCCAGGCCCGCAGCTTCTGGGCTGTGTAGGCGGGGCTTTGGGCTGCTCCAACCTGGGGTGGCTCTTCTCCCCCACCTCCTCTCCAGCCGCCAAGAGCAGAAATGCCTGAAGAGCTGCAGAGAGCGGCCTCGGAGGGTGTGTCTGAGAGGTGCTGAGGGAGCCCCTGCCAGGAGTGCCCGCTGACGGCTCATGACCCCGTTCCCTGCCCTTGGCCTGGTGGGACTTGAGCCGCCCACGGCTGGGCCCCTGGGGGTCCTGGGGGTCACAGAGCTCCAGAGGCCATACAGGCCTGGGAGAAGCAGCCCCTTCCCACTCTAGGTCAGACTGCAGGTCTGTCTTCCTCCTTAGTGTGAGGGTGCTCCACCAAGCCTCTTACGGTGTTTTCCTGTGGAATTTTCTGGTATCGACTGCAGTTTTCTCTCTCTCTCTCTCTCTCTCTCTCTCTCTCTCTCTACCAGGGATTGAGCCTGAGGGTGCTTAATCCCTGGGCCACATACCAAGCCACCTTTAAGTTGCTTAGGGCCTCACTAAATTTCTGAGACTGGCTTTGAACTCCTGGTCCTCCTGCCTCAGCCTCCTGTGTGCACCACCGTCCCTAGTGTAACTACAGGTTTCACCGCGTGGCCCACTCTTCCACCAAGTGCCTCCGCCGTGTGCAGATTTGTTTACTTATTTGTTTGTTCATTCTTTTCAGCTCTACATGACAACAGAACGTATTTTGACATATCCTACACACATGGAATATAACTTATTCTAATTAGGAGCCCATTCTCATTGTACGTGATGAGGAGTTCCACTGCTTCCATGATAAACACGGGAAAGTTCTGTCCAACTTATTCTACTGTCTTTCCCATTCCCATTACCCCTTCTTTCCCTTCATTCCCCATTCTCTGATCCAATGAACTTCTATTATTTCCCCCTACCCTGTGGGGTGTTAGCATGTGCATATCAGAGAGAAATTTTGGTCTTTGGTTTTTTGGGACTGGTCTATTTCAGTTGGCAGGATAGTCTCAGGTTCCATTCATTTATTGGCAAATGCTATAATTGCATTCTTTATGACTGAGTAATATTCCATTGTGCATATGTACCACATTTTCTTTATCCACTCATGTATTGAAGGGCATCTAGGTTGGTTCCATAGCTTAGCTACTGTGGATCGTGCTGCTATAAATATTGATGTGACTGTATCACTGTAGCATGTTGATTTTAAGTCCTTTGGGTGTAGACCAAGGAATGGGGTAGCTGGGTCAAATGGTGGTTCCATTCCTAGTTTTCTGAGGAATCTCCCTACTGCTTTCCAGAGTGGTGGCGCCAGTTTGCATCCCACCGTCCTGCGCTGTTTGTGTTCCAGTCTGTATCACTGTGATGATACAGGCCTCAGAGAGAGGCTCTGTCTGACTGTTGCTTTCTTTCCTCACCCGTCCTGCTGTTGCTCTATCACCTTGTTTTCTCTCTGCCTTTGAACAAGCTTCTGACCGTGCCCCTCTGTTGCAGGTATGATGAAGCCACCAGGGCCTTTGGGGGCAGCTGCCCCTGGGGTGATGCTACCTTCCCCACCGCCCGGACCACAGCAGTTTGGCCAGAATGCACCTTATGCCTCCAGCATCCCAGGCCTGCCTCCCCAAAGGTGAGCAGGGGGTTCCAACCTGTGTGGACACACCGCCACAGTCTCCCGGGCGGTGCCTTGTGTACTTGATGTTCACGTGGAGGAAAGTTCCTCTGCGTGGAGTCCATTCCTTGGGAAGATCTATTGAAAAACTACCCAGAAACAAAGCCCTGGGAAAAGTTAGGGGAAAGGGATATTCAAGAATAGATAAAAGTTACTTGTCTCCGTGCCACATGATTTAGTTCTGGGTTATAGTCAGTATTTTAGAACTTTGTGCCCTGCCTTTAGATGCCTATGGTCTCTATGAAACTTTAAATTGTTCTACTCTCTTGGGTCCTTCACAGGATGAGCTCAGTGCCAATAAGTGCTCAATAAATAGTCTGAAGTAAACATCTGATTGCAGCCGGTGAGGCCCGGGGTTATGTGTGAGGAATAAGGAACAAACCTTGTACTTGTGATTACAGCAAGCTGAGGAAGCAGTTAGAAGGGGCCTGAGGAGCCCAGGTGTGAGATGCTTCAGTTTTCAGAACCTGCCACTCACAGGGGACTGTCCCTGGGGATCAGAGCCAGCTTCAGGCCCTCCCTGTTGGAAACACCTCTGTTGTCCCGTGAGCTCCTGCTGCCAGCCACAGAGCCAGGCTGTGGGCAAGGGCACCTAGGAACTGCTCCAGAATCGCCCGAGGCTCCCTCCCCAGGCTCCTGTCCCAGGGAGGAGCCTCCCTGTGACCTGGACCCTGCCAAAGCCATTAGCTCCTGCTAGTAAGGAGGTGTGTGCTGTCGAGTTATGTCCTGCAGGGCAGGGCGTGGGAGCCTGAGGCTTCCTGCGTGGGCCTGTGTGGTGACTGTCACTGAGACCAGCCCTGGACCACAGAGGAAGGGTGCCTGGGGACTCCGAGGATGAGCGGCATTTGGCTTCAGTGTGCTTAGCGCACAGAGCGGAAGTCAGAGGGACCTGCCTGGCCTCACCCTCCACCTTCGCCCCAAAGCCTGGCGGAGGCCACAGGGGAGGGAGGAGCCAGGGGCCGCCTTGATGCTCTGCCCGAGGGAAGAGAGGCGGCAGAACCTTCAGTCCAGAGTAAAGGGGGAGGCCCAGAATACACATCCTGTGAACTCAGGCACCTGAACATTCCAGACACCAAGGTCAAGCTGGCAGAGAAGGTCTGGGTCACGGCACCAGCGTGAATCCGCTCCATCTTGGTGACAGTGGCCTGCTCCCTTGGGTCAGGCTGCTGAGGAGGGAGAGCTGGACTTTGGCATCACGCTCAGCGGGTCATGGTGTCTGAAGGTGAGATCTGGGAGGCAGGACAGGCTGCGGTCTTCTGAGGGGCCACCACGGCTGTCCCAGTGAGTCCTTGGCTGCAGGACAGTGCTTCCGCACCCACAGGCCTGCAGACAGCCGTGGCCTCCTGTGAGTGGGCATCGCAGAAGGCCTGTGGCCTCCTGACCTCGGGCCAGCCTGGTGTCCCTGGGTCTCCGATGACCTATGGAAGGAAACACTATGCCCTGTGTACCCTGTCATCGGGTGGCAGTCCCTGCTGCCCCCTGTCCTTCCTTGGAGCACAGTCTGGCTTCCCAGGAGCACACAGCCTCTGAACCCGCTCCCACTGGGCCTCCAGGGCCCCACAGGCGGGTGTCGCCTCCCCTGGGGTTCACGTGAGGCCACCCGAGGGGGACTGGGGGTGGCAGTGGGTCTGGCAGGTGGCAGGGCTGCCATGCTCCCTGTCCCGGGTCAGACGGTGCTGCAGGCTGAGGGCCCAGGAGCGGCAGGGGAGCCCAGCAGAACACTGGCTCAGCCAGCACGGGGCAGGCAGCTTCTGAAGGTGGCATCTCATGTTTGTCGTTCCTGCACAGAGGATCCATCAAAGAGATCCCACTTTTTCTAAGTCTCAAATGTCAAATGAAAGCAAGATTAGGGCTGGGGTTGTGGCCCAGTGGAGAGCACTTGCCTACAACATGTGAGCCACTGGCTCCGATGCTCAGAACCACATAGAGTAAATACATAAAGCTGCTGCGTCCATCTACAACTAAAAAAAAATTTTAAAGGCAAGATTAAGTCAGGGTCCTGTGTTGATTTGACTTTTTTTTTTTTTTTTTTTTTGGTACTGAGAATTGATCCCAGGGGCACTGGACCACTGAGCCACACCCCCAGCCCTATTTTGTATTTTATTTAGAGACAGGGTCTCACTGAGTTGCTTAGTGCCTTGCTTCTGCTGAGGCTGGCTTTGAACTGGTGATCCTCCTGTCTCAGCCTCCTGAGCCACTGGGATTACAGGCCTGCGCCACCACTCCCAACATTGAGTTTTAAATATATAAGTTTTTGTTTTTAGAACACTGCAATTCCAAAGATAAAAGTAGAAAATCACACCCACTCATGTGTAACTTGAACTTGGCTGAGGCAGAATCAGTGTGTCACAGGCAGTACTACAGTTTTCTGCCTAGGGTTATTGCTAGGAGGGATTAGCTTAAAAGTACAATTAAACCTAAAGTCAGGGGCTTTTTTACATGGAAGGATAAAAAGTAAGTTGGGCTGGAGTTGTGGCTCAGCGGTAGAGCACTTGCTTCACACATGTGAGACCCTGGGTTCCATCCTCAGCACCACATTTAAAAAAAAAAAAAAATAAGTGAAATGAGGTATTAAAAAAAAAGATCAGAAGTAAGTCAATTGTAATTGATCTGTTTGGTGAGGAAGTGAAGAATTGGAGGCAAAAGGGACTCAGATCCCAAATTGAAGGTAATATGTTTGAATCTACTAAGAAAATAATTTTCAATGAAAAAGGAAGAAAAGAAGCAACAAAAATAAGTTAATAGTTTTTCCGGGTGTGTTTTTAAGTGTGGAGTGTAATGGTTGGGTCACAGAGGTCCACAGTCCCTGCTCCACGGGGTTCAAAGTCCTGGTGTCTCCGTCAGACCTTGCAGAGTCTGTGCCTGTCCTGGTCCATCTTGAGCCTCTGGGGTGGAAACCTGCAGCCGGGTGATTTAGGAGCAACAGAACTCGCACTCACTGCTCCGGAGGCTGGAGGTCCACACTGCGGCAGGACTGGTGTCCTCTGAAGGCTGTAGCCCCAGTGTCTCCTCCAGGGGCACCCTGTGGGAAGGCAAGGGCCTGTGCGTCCTCCTGTGGACCAGGGGGCACCCTGTGGGAAGGCAAGGGCCTGTGCGTCCTCCTGGGGCTCTGCTCCTTCGAAGGCCCAGCTCCGGGACCTGCCCGGTAGCACTGCCTGCTGTGATTGGGACGGTTCCCGCCAGTGCAGACCTCGTCCAGGTACTGACACGCTGAACTGGTTGGCTCTTCAGAAGCACTTTTTCGAGGGGAAGTGTGGAGCAGGGCCACAGTCAGCTCTTCAGAAGCTGAAGTTTAAACTGAGCTAAATTCCATGTCTTATTGATCATCCGGTGGTGATCTCTCATTGATCATTCCTTTCAGTGGTGAGTCTGCCCTTTTCCAACACTGAATGAAATAATAAATAAAACCCATATTTGAATGTTTCTTAGCCCCCAAACAAGACTCTATACTTTAACCACATCATTTCTGTGGCAGAGAAAGGGGCCGTCCTGCCCTCCCTGCTGGCTGTCGTAATCCCAAGGCCAAGGGTCGTGAGGTGAGGTGGCGTGCCTGTGGTCACACCCCAGTCCACAGGCCAGGGTTGGAAGCTGGGTTCCTACCTAGATGTTGACGCCACGTGCTTTGTGACTCTGGGAAAAGTAAATTGAAAAGTGAAAAAAATATTCAACAATTTGTATGTTTTAAATGTCCTGTTAATTCTATCTGGTAGGTAGTGACTTTTGCTGCTATTTAATACTATTCTGTTTTTAAATTGATAACTTTGCTTCTGAAATCCAAATCTGAGTGAGTTTCAGTTGGTTGGAAGGACACGGTTTGTGACTCTCAGAGCCTCCCTCCTGGGCGTCTGTGAAGCCCCGCCACAGGGGAGCTGGTCCTCCTGAGGCGCCTGGAAGGCCCCACCTTTTCCATCCACTTAGTGCAAGGCTCAAGGCCTGTTGGAAACACACTCGACAGAGTAATTGTTGGAGGTTAAGATTAAGATTTATTTTAAAAATCATTCAGTTTGATGGAGGAAAGTGAGGAGACGTTAGCGTGCTGTTTGGGGCAGTGTTGTCACCAGGCCGGCACAGCAAGCCACTGGCCTCCTCGGGCCCTGCCCCTGCCTCTCTCTGGGTGAGGCCCTAGGGAATGCTTCCCAGTGCACAGACGGGAAATGCAATCAGACCGCAGCACTGGGGAACATTTGATTTTTACTCAAAGTTTAAAACTGCAGGACTAGAGTCACAATGGCGTGGGTGCAAAGCACCGTCTGGCTGCTGTGGCCGATGAACCTCAATTGTAATCGATCTATTTTGAGCGGGAGTGCCGCGCAGACAGGCCCCACCTCCCCAGGCAAGCACACTGGAGCTCAGCCCAGAACCGGCAGCTCTGCTCACGTCCACATTTCACAGGGAATGTGCTGCTGGCCTTGGAGCAGAGAACTGCGAGGCCTTGCTCACAGCTTGGTGGGCGTAAGTGGATTGTTCTGAAGGTGGCCAGGAGCGTGGAGCTTTCTCACCCTGCTGCTGACCATTGGCAGGGTCCACACACCACTGTGGTGAGCTCAGCTTCCCCGTTGACTTCAGGCCGGATTTGCATCCACCTCAGAAGTGTCCTTTGCTCTGGACCCTGCAAGGTGTGAGTGGAGATGTGGGGAGGTGCCGCACGATTTCTGCAGAGCGCCGTCAGGCTCATCTGTGGCACACCATGCTCCTGGCCCCACCTGCCTGGCTTTGCCTGTCAGGACACCCTTTGCCTGCCACTTGCTCCAGAGGTGAGAGCACTGACCTGCTTTCTGTCTTCAGATTCACAGGCCCTGCACCTGTGCACAGTGTGGCCTCCGCATGTGCCGCCTACCAACCCTCTGCACAGCCGTCCTACCCGAGTCCCGCGTCCACGTCACCCGTCACCCAGCTGGGCGGCCAGCTTGGGGCCATGCAGCTCAACAGCCACGGTAACAGCCTCGTTGTCAGCACTGCCTGCCTGGTGTGGGCTCCTGTGACTGAGGTGTTCTTCATTTTAAGGCAGCGCCAACCCTGGCGTACCATGGGGCACTGGCACACGAGTCATTGGTATTGTGTATGGCTGTGATCAGTTTGCTTTCTGATAACCCTTCAGATAACCACAGCACTCTCTACATTTAATGTCCGAACAACAAAAAACAGAAAATACTGATTTCATGAGGAAACATTAGAACACTGAAATTATTTTAAGAAATGTGAGGGAATTTTAAACTCGTGTTGTTTATTGTGGATCCCCAAAATAGAAATACGATGCTCACTGCCCACAGTGCATTCAAACTCTGTGTGTCGACCATGGGGGAGGACAAGCTGGGGCCTTGTGAGGCGGCACACAGTCAGGTTTTGAGAGCTGCCCCGGCAGTCGGGCGCCTAGCAGCCTAGGAAATCTCTACTGTGGTGGTGGGACACCCAGCCAGCTGTTTTGATCAAGAATGTTATCAAGAATTGCTTAAACTTAATTTTTTTTACAAGTATCCATTTGAAACCCCTGCAAATATTTCTTATATTTGACCAATTTCAGCTGGATAAGTCTTGGAGCTGTGAGCATAGCTCAGAGGTAGAGCACCTGCTTTGGGTGCAGGAGGCCCTGGGTCGAGTCTCCCCAGAAGGACAGTTTCCACGACGCAGGGGAACAGTCTGGCTGTCAGCTCTCTGCAGTGTGACTGGGGGTTAGCAGCCCACCCCTCTCTCTGGTTGCTTGTTCAGAAATTCATTTGATGGAGAAGCCCAGGATGAAAATGCCTAGTCAAACGTGCAGATTACCTGAGTCATACCTGCAAGAGCAAGAATTCTGCTGGCTTGGCTCATGCACTGATCACATGACCCTAATGCCCCTGGGTGAACGGCAGTCCTGTTCTGTCACCAAGGCCAGCTGTTGCCCCTTGTGAGCTTTCCAGGGCCCCAAGGGCCCCCTTCACGTCTCTAGGTGAGGCACAGAGGCCCGGGCTGCGCTCAGTGGCGCTGTCTCCCGCAGGTCCCAGCGCGGGCCCCGCCGGCCCTCCCGCGTTCCCAGGCCCTCCGCAGCCCGCGCCGCCCTCCATTCTGCAGCCGGGGCCCCGGGTGCTGCCGCCACCGCCCACTGCGCTGAACGGCCCTGGTGCGCCCCCGCCAGCCGCAGGCACAGCCTTCCCGCCGCAGGGTAAGGGCGGGTGTGGGGCCTGGGTTTCCAGAGCCAGTGGCTCTCTTTAGGGGTGGGGGAATCCCAAGGCGAGGGGAGCCAGAGGCCGCATGCTGCAGAGGCCTGGGCCCAGGAGCCAGTGACCCTCCTTTCCCTTCTTCTAGCTGCCGGCTATGGCCCGCAGATGGGCGCACCCGCGTCCTACCCTGGAGGCCTCGCCCCTGGCCCTGCGCGCATGGCTGGGCCGCAGCCCCCGAAGCAGCTGGACCCTGATGCTGTCCCCAGCCCGGTGAGTGCCATCTCCCTGTAAGGACTCGTTATCCATTAGCATTCATCCGCCCTGGACTGCAGAGGTTGGGGGCCACTCCTCCAGGATCTGGACCCTGAGTCTCCATTGCCGCAGGAGGCAGGCTAGGGAGAACACAGCCTGCGGTGAGGGCCGGGCTATAAGGTGAAGGGCAAGGCCAGGTAGCGGGTAGGCTGCGGGGGGGGGGCTTGGAAATCCCCCTGTGGGAGAAGGAAGGGTCAGCCCCATGCTGGTATGGGGGTCTCAGCTTCCTTTACCTGCTCTTGCTGTGTCTCGCCTCAGATCCAGGTGATCGAGAGTGACAGAGCAGCCAGAGGGGGACAAGTCTATACCACCAATACCAGAGGCCAGGTCCCGCCCCTGGTCACCACCGACTGTGTGATTCAAGACCAAGGTACTTGTTTTCAGGGGTTTTACTGAGTGTTCTCACCAGGGTTGAAGCAAACACTTTGGGCAGTGCCCTCAGCTTGGGGAGCCCCAGCGCAGCTGAGAACAGCCCCCTCTGCTCCCAGTAGTCTGGAGCTTCCTGATCTGTTCCGGAAGCCTCTGTGTTGAACCAGCGTCTAAATCCATGCCCCCCTACACTAGGAGGGAGGGCCTAGGTGCAGGTCAGGCTGAGGCCCCCCAGGGTTTTGCCGTGTGCTGTCTACAGTGGTCCCCCTCACTTGCCCTATGAACTCAGCTGAGCTGCTGAAAGTGCTGGGGTTTTCCATCAATGTTGCTGCATCAGAATGGTAATTTCATCTAGCACAATTGCTTTTCAAGTTTCTTAATCTGATTAATTCCACATGCAGATGCTGAAATGCTGGAGGCGCCACATTTTCTCCTTAGCTGTGCACCCTTCCCCTCACCCCAGCGAGAGCCCCATGTCCCTGGTCTGGCAGGACTCCACGCCAAGGCTGGCCTCCACATCTAACTCTCCTACTCCCTCTCCTCGCCTTTCAGCTCCTTCTCCTCTTCCTCTAGCCGTTCCTGAGGTCCCTTGGCCTCCTTCCCACTACCTTAGTTCTACCCTAGGTCATACTTTAGACACCTTAGTTCTATCCTAGGTCATACTTAGACACCTTAGTTCTATCCTAGGTCATACTTTAGACACCTTAGTTCTAGCCTAGGTCATACTTAGACACCTTAGTTCTAGCCTAGGTCATACTTTAGACACTTAGTTCTAGCCTAGGTCATACTTAGACACCTTAGTTCTACCCTAGGTCATACTTAGACACCACTGTGATCCCAGAGCCCTGACGCCTGCCCAGCCCGGCAGACTGGGGGGCCAGGTCTGTCTGTCAGTGCTGCGGGTTGCTGCCTCAGCATTATGCGAGCTGGACCTACCTTAACCCAGGCTACTGGTCTCCACCATGCTCCCCTTCTGGATCCTTCCTCCGAGCCTGTGCCTCCGAGTTCCTCAGGCCAGAGGGTGGGTTCCCACTGGTCGTCTCTCTTGCTCTCACCTGTGGCTTCCCCCTGCCCATCCGCAGCCCTCACTGCAGTATCTCTGCCTGCAGAAGCTGGCTGCTCCTCCAGATTTCCGTGGCCTTTGCTAGCAAAGGAGAAACACAGGGGACTTCTGTCCCAAAGGCTGTGGCTCTCCCTATCAGGAGGGGCATGAGGGTTTTCAGGGAGGTCTCCAGTCACATTCCAGGTGTGCTCTGGTGGGGGTCCCAGGGTGCCCTGATGGCTGTTGGGAGTCACTTGTTCGTTTGGGAGATATCCACTTCCCAGATCCTCAGCAGGCATCTCCTTCCTGTAGTGGGTGTGCTCAGGGCAGTAACTAGGGGAAGAAAAGATAACACTGTCTCCCTGATCTTATTAGGGAAGGGGAGAGGGGAGAAGAGAAGGAAAAACAAACACTTAAAAAAACAAAAACAAACCTTAGAGCAATGAGGGCTGTTCAGAAGATGAAGAGACTGCTGTTACGTCAGGAGCCGGCGTTGCCAGGAGAGGCATCATTGAGGGCCACATGCTTTGCGTTCTGGTGCATCATAAATCTCAAGATTCTAGTTAAGTTTTCTATTGATTAAAAAATATTTTTTGTGTGTGTCAAGGGTAATGTTCGGCACTCAGGTCTGCAGGGAATGAAACATACATTAAAATAGACTGGAGTACTCTCAAAAGTAATTTTCTTGGTACAAGTAGAATTTTCATTTCTCAGTTTCCAATTTTAGAAAAAAATAGAGTCAAAATGAAATCCTGTTTGACAGAGTGTCCCTTGATAGCTCACAGCAGCTCAGTGTGGGCAGGAGGTGAAGGGTCATCTCCAGGAGCGCTGTCCTTCCGGGTTTCTGTGCCTCTTCGTGTCATCTTTCACTGAGCCCGAACACTGGCTAAGCCTAGCGTCCATGTAAGACCCTCCTTGTAAAAAATAGTAGTGGTCATTACACTGTCTCTTCCTGTACAGGAGAATTCAGAGGGCTCCCCAGGAGACGGATTGCAGAGTGTTTTTAGGAATGCATGTTTTACACTACGGCCTTGTCTAAGATACCTTCTGGGATATTTAATATCAGGGCAGTTCTTCCAACCGAATGTCAAGTGTCCCTCCTGCGTTTCAGGCCATGCCAGTCCCCGGTACATCCGCTGCACCACCTACTGCTTCCCCAGCTCCTCGGACCTGGCCAAGCAGGCGCAGGTCCCGCTGGCTGCCGTCCTCCAGCCCTTCGCCACGCCCCCTGCTGACGAGGTGAGAGTGCGCCCCCCATCACCTGGGTGCTTCCAGGACATTCTACAGCTGATGTCTGCAGCTGTGCCACTTCACCTCCTGTGCACCCAGTGCTGATGGGTACCCTCTTGTCCTGTTGTGGCAATGCACACGACAGACCAGGTGAGACCCCACAAGGAGGCGACTCAGTGGCCTGGCACAGCCCCGTCGCCCCTGTGGAGGGCCCTGACACCTGAGTCCTGCCAGGGAGACGACAGGCTGCTGTCCCAGTTTATCAGCCTGCTGCGAGAGCTCCTGGGCACAAATTCCCGAGCACTGAAGAGTAGGCAGCATGGGTGGTGCATCTGTTCATACCAACCGGAAGGGTGTAGCCAATGTACAGTCGAGTAGAGAAACAGAAGCAGTGCGCATTCAGACTCTGCAGGGGCTGGTCAGAACTGGCCTAATTGCTCACACCACTGCCACCCTCTTTCTAACGGCCAAGTGCCGGTTGCTCACAGCACACAGGTCCAACAGCAGGGAGAGGAGCTCTACCCATGGCACTGCACCCACAACAGGCCCAGTGGGCCTTCCTGTTGCTCAGCAGTCTACCAGTTCCTGAATTCTTCATAATTGCTCCTGGCCTGGCTCTGTAGTTTACTAATTCCAGAACCTCAGCTTGGACTCACGATCCTGTCTGAGCAAGAAGAGGGCTATCTGCACAAGACAGCAGACCCACTATCTTGGATGGCTCTCCAGCTGACGTGAGAGCACTGAGCTGGGGAACCACGGGTGGTGAGCCACTCCAAATCAGCCGAGGGCAGAAAGAGGAAGAGAACCACACACTGGGTTCTCACCCTTGGGATCTCTGCTCCCTGCCCCATGAGCGTCAGTGCTGCTGCCATCGCTGAGCGAGGTTAGGTCACAGGGAGAGGCCTGAGGTGCTCCTGGAAGCCAGCCTTCCTTATGGCCTGGCTTCACATTTACAAATCAGGAAGTGTGTCCCTGTTACCTCACCCATGTTAAACCTGGTGTCTCCCTTCTTGGACCCACAAATTTAGTACGATGCTTATACGCTCTTCTTCAGAACCACAGTACCTTCTGCAGGTGAGGTGGACCAACATGCTGACCATCCTGCGGTGTGTACAATGAGTGTGCATTTTAAATACTACTTTAACTAGAAGTCTTTTAAGCTATTTTCATGATTTGATGATGAAAAATTTCAAACATACAGAAAACTTAAAAGCCTAGCACAATGAATGTCTACATACCTGCTGCCTAAATTCCACTGCAACTGTTCAGCTACATTTGTCTTCCTTCACGCACCTCCTTTTTATTCCTGGTGTGCTTCCAGGTGAGTGGCAGGTGTGAGCACACTTGCCTGTAGCATGCACATCATTAACTGGTGGTCAATAACTGCTTGCAGATTATTTTTCCTTTTAAGGTAAAATTTATTTATGATAAAATGTACATGTCTTAAGTAGTCATTGAGTTTTGACGAAACTCCTCGTCCAACCCGAGCTAAGAGCATATAGACCTCAGTGAGCCTAGACGTTTCCCTCGTACTTCCCAGTCGGTCCTTCACACGGCCCTCCCTCCCTGGCCCCCACTCTCTGTCTTTCCACACTAGATCTGTCTTGCTTATCTACTCCATACAGTTAGAGCCATAGGGATGCACCCTTGTCCAGGTAGATCTCTCTCTCAGGAGTGTTTTAGAAAGTCACCATTCATTGCTTGAATCCATAGCTGACTTCTCGTCTGTTGCTGACCACGGTTTTGCTGTGTGGATATGCCAGTTTGCGCACCTTGTCTCCTATTGTTTTGGGGCTGGTGGGTACTTAGGATTGAACTCAGGGGCACTCAACCACCGAGCCACACCCCCAGCCCTATTTTGTATTTTATTTAGAGACAGGGTCTCACTGAGTTGCTTAGCACCTTCTTTTGCTGAGGCTGGCTTTGAACTCATGATCCTCCTGCCTCAGCCTCTGACCCCCTAGGATCACAGGCATGTGCCACCGCGCCTGGCACCTAGTCTCTTACTGATGGACATTCGGATGTTTTCACTTTTTGGCCATTGTGAATAGGACTATGAGGAGCAGGGGACAGTGGATAGTATAACACTCAAGTGCACACCACCCTCAGTTAACAAGTGCTAATACTTTGTCAGATTTCTTAAAATAACATCTTTAGAGAACTGTGACTCTTTCAGTGTAGACACATCCGTTTGCCGGGCCCACTCCTTTCCCCTCTCCCTCTCCAGGGCAAACACTGATGCATGTGGTGTGTGCCCTCCCTGCATGGGTGCCAGGTGCCCACTTCCCAGGCAAGCCGACATAGCAACATGACAAGATTCAGAAGGATACAGCACAGTGAGAACCAGGCCCCTCCTGCCATTGCCACCATCCTGCGGGACAACCTGCTGTTCCTTGCGGTCCATGTATCTCAGGAATGCATGCAGCAGACCTGAGTGCCATCCTGGGCGGGGTCAGCCCGTGTGTGGTCAGGCACTCGTCCCTGCTGCCGCCCAGCGGCCTGGCCTTCTAGCGTGGTGTCAGTTCAAGGTGCGTGCAGATGGAAGGAATGCAAAGCCTCTGGTCACTGATGCGCTGCATGGGGCAGCCGTGAGTCCCCCGCATGCTCCCGCGCTGTCGGCCTTTGTGCAGAGAGCTGGTTTTTCATGATCAGGAAGAGATAACCTCTGAAAGACACTTGCGATGTGTCTGAAGTCTGTGTATGCCAGTGGACGGGGTTTGTGCGCCGCACAGGCTCGCGGCTCCCAGCGGGGCTCCGGCAGAGCCCTCTCCTGGTGAGAAAGCCTGCCCGGGCCACATGCATAGGGAACAGAGGGGAGCCCAGCACTGCTCACCGGGAGCCAGAGCCTGCCCTTCTCACCATCGTTCTGTGCGCAGTGAAGCCAGAGCTTCCTGGCGGGAACCCGAGCCTTGCCCCAGAGCTGGGGACCTCCCACGCCGTCCCAGCACCAATTCTCTCCAGCTTTTTGGTTTAGCCAAATGCTGTCTATCTCTCCTGCAATGTGAGATTTTCCTCTTGTGAAAACTGGCTCTGCACTGGAGTCTCTGTGCTTTCTAAAGAGATGAACAGATGAGGTTCAGCCAGCTGGTGGCCTGTCCCTGAGAACGTCCGCTCTGGGCATGTACCTGACAGTGCTGCTCCTCCTCTCAGCCTCTAAGGAAGTCCTATTCCCAGACGTGAGGGTGGGGTGGCTCTGGAGCCCTACCCCCCTCTGGGACTGGCAACCTGTGTGGGGAGTCACCCTTTCTTGGGAGGGTACTGGCAGGAGCTGGCCATGGGAGCCCAGCAGCCCCGGGCTGCCATGGTGCTGAGCCGAGACCACAGGCAGAGAGAGGAAGGCAGAGCCTCAGAGCCATGTAGGTGGTCAGAGAAGGATGTTAATGAAGCAGATCTGCAGAGCTGTCACAGCCGAGGAGCTGTCACGGCAGAGGTCCAAGTAAGGGGGTTTAACGGTCAGAGCCAGCTCAGAGCATCAGCCTAGAGTGGTCCAGGTGTGGTCACTGTGGGCAGGAGAAACCTGCTGAAACCAGATGGGAAGAGGAAATGGGAGGTTCACTGCTGTGGTGATCAGCCAGGGCAAGGCCCGTGATGGATAACAAGGTGACAGGGCCAAAGTCCTCTATGTCCAGCCTTAGGGAGGCCCCTCCTTTGTGGGTCCTGAGTGGTGAGGTTGTGTCTGGTGAGGTTGGTGAGCTCCTGTGTCTGCGGTTCCTGACATGATTGGGATGGCCACATGTCCAGGTGCTCCTGATTTAGTTTGATGAGTTAGCACATAAAAGTTATTGATCAGGGGCTGGGATTGTGGCTCAGCAGTAGGGTGCTCGCCTAGCACATGTGAGTTGCTGGGTTTGATCCTTAGCACCACATAAAAAATAAATAAATTAAGATATTGTCTCCAACTACAACTAAAAAAAATATTTTAAAAAAAGTTATCGATCAGTTTGTGCCTTATTGTGCTGCTGGGCAGATGGTGGTTGTTTACTTCTATAAACAAGATATGAATTATTTTACCTTGACTCTCAAAATGGAGCAGCTCATGGCAAACTACAGTTTAACAAAACGGAGTACCTCGGGGTAAACACAGCCTGAGGACTGCTGTTCTACACACCATGGAGTCACTCAGGGCAGGCGCAGCCTGAGGACTGCTGTTCTACACACCATGGAGTCACTCAGGGCAGGCGCAGCCTGAGGACTGCTGTTCTACACACCATGGAGTCACTCAGGGCAGGCGCAGCCTGAGGACTGCTGTTCTACACACCATGGAGTCACTCAGGGCAGGCGCAGCCTGAGGACTGCTGTTCTACACACCATGGAGTCACTCAGGGCAGGCGCAGCCTGAGGACTGCTGTTCTACACACCATGGAGTCACTCAGGGCAGGCGCAGCCTGAGGACTGCTGTTCTACACACCATGGAGTCACTCAGGGCAGGCGCAGCCTGAGGACTGCTGTTCTACACACCATGGAGTCACTCAGGGCAGGCGCAGCCTGAGGACTGCTGTTCTACACACCATGGAGTCACTCAGGGCAGGCGCAGCCTGAGGACTGCTGTTCTACACACCATGGAGTCACTCAGGGCAGGCGCAGCCTGAGGACTGCTGTTCTACACACCATGGAGTCACTCAGGGCAGGCGCAGCCTGAGGACTGCTGTTCTACACACCATGGAGTCACTCAGGGCAGGCGCAGCCTGAGGACTGCTGTTCTACACACCATGGAGTCACTCAGGGCAGGCGCAGCCTGAGGACTGCTGTTCTACACACCATGGAGTCACTCAGGGCAGGCGCAGCCTGAGGACTGCTGTTCTACACACCATGGAGTCACTCAGGGCAGGCGCAGCCTGAGGACTGCTGTTCTACACACCATGGAGTCACTCAGGGCAGGCGCAGCCTGAGGACTGCTGTTCTACACACCATGGAGTCACTCAGGGCAGGCGCAGCCTGAGGACTGCTGTTCTACACACCATGGAGTCACTCAGGGCAGGCGCAGCCTGAGGACTGCTGTTCTACACACCATGGAGTCACTCAGGGCAGGCGCAGCCTGAGGACTGCTGTTCTACACACCATGGAGTCACTCAGGGCAGGCGCAGCCTGAGGACTGCTGTTCTACACACCATGGAGTCACTCAGGGCAGGCGCAGCCTGAGGACTGCTGTTCTACACACCATGGAGTCACTCAGGGCAGGCGCAGCCTGAGGACTGCTGTTCTACACACCATGGAGTCACTCAGGGCAGGCGCAGCCTGAGGACTGCTGTTCTACACACCATGGAGTCACTCAGGGCAGGCGCAGCCTGAGGACTGCTGTTCTACACACCATGGAGTCACTCAGGGCAGGCGCAGCCTGAGGACTGCTGTTCTACACACCATGGAGTCACTCAGGGCAGGCGCAGCCTGAGGACTGCTGTTCTACACACCATGGAGTCACTCAGGGCAGGCGCAGCCTGAGGACTGCTGTTCTACACACCATGGAGTCACTCAGGGCAGGCGCAGCCTGAGGACTGCTGTTCTACACACCATGGAGTCACTCAGGGCAGGCGCAGCCTGAGGACTGCTGTTCTACACACCATGGAGTCACTCAGGGCAGGCGCAGCCTGAGGACTGCTGTCCTACACACCATGGAGTCACTCAGGGCAGGCGCAGCCTGAGGACTGCCTTTCTGTACATTATGGAGTCTCTCAGGTCAGGTGCAGCCTGAGTGCTCCTGTTCTATATATCAAAAAGCAACTGGCATGAGGGCACAGCTTGCTGTGCATAATCCACCCCTGATTCCTGAGAGTAGGAGCCAAAGGCTCTGAGTGGAGAGTAATCTCAAATTGTTCTTTCCACATAATGCTGTACAGAGGCTGATGGTGCAAGTTTTGAGCAAATAGTATCCCAAGTGTTGTTACAGTAGTGAGCATATTCCTTTTAGATGAGCCTCAACTGTGCTGGTGCGTTCTATCAACCAGTCCTGATTCAGCAGTTCCCACCAGACCACAAACCTGTGCACAGTATGTTTGCTTGAAGGGTTTCCCAGGAAAGTGGAAACCATACGTTTTGCAGGCACGCCCTCAATATCTTCTTCAAGTGCAGTGGAATTTGCACTTAGCACTGCAACAGTATGTTCGGTGAGCTGAATTGAATTCTTGACAACAGTCAGTTGTTTGTGGAAGACATCCGGGGCTGTTCTGAGTTCCTCCTGCTTGTGTCAATAATAGTGTCCTTGTGTGTCAGATGGACACACAGAATTCCTTGGATTCTACCATGCCATGGTTCAGGAGATGTCTTGGGCATAATAGGTGAGATTAGGTTTTCCACTCATGGTGACATCAGGGTGACATTGATCAGTTTGTTCACTTTACATGTCCTGAGTTTGTGACAACACAAGCATCTGGCCTGGGTGTGACTGTGATGTTGCCCTCAGTGACTGGTGTGTGGCACAGTGTCCACAGTGTCCTGTGTCCCAACATGTGCAGGAGCAGCTGCTGGTCTGTGATGTGGCATCAGTTTGTGGTTGGGCAGTCTCCCAACGTGACCCTGTGTGCACCCCTTCTTCCTTCACTGCATGGTGGTGTGCACAACGGTCTCCTTTGCTCAGGTTTGACGTTCGTGGTCATTGCGTGTTTGTGACACGTTGTGGACAGGTGCCGTGTCAGCCTTGTGCTGCCTGGATGCTGGGTGATGAGGTGTGGCGTCTCCTGCCCCCGAGCACTCCAGGCCCGGGGGTCAGCGTGTGCCGCTGCTTGCCCATCAGGCTGTCGGGGGGAGAGGACCCTGCCTTGTGTTCTTTCTGACTTCTTGCTCAGCACCTTCTATGGTGCTGTGTCTGGGCCTGGTGTTGGACCCTTGGTGCTCACAGTACCTGAGAGTGTGAGCCAGTCTCTGTGACGCCACCTTTGGTTCAGTGGCAACTGAATTGTTCTTGGCATTTGTGTCCATCGTCCTGTTTTTGGAGCAGCAGTTTGCTGGGTTGAAGTGGATGATACAGCCACTGTCCATGCTTTTGGCTGCTGGAAAGCAGTCAGCCATGGTTGAAAATAAATAGGTTTGTCTTAGGTCCCTGAATTGTTGCTTCTTCTGACCCTGAAGTTGCTAAATTTGCTACTGTTCCCAGTGCTGCACACAGCGGCAGGGTTTCCTTGAATGTGTTCCTCAGTGTGTGGAAGTGCAGGCTGGTCACATGGATGGGTCTTGTTTCCTATAGACGTTGAACAAAGTTGTTTCTTCAGTGTGATGAAATCACCTTCCTGGATTCTAATTCCCTCTTGTTGGTGTTGGTCTGTGGATTATCTCATCGGGGCGTGATTACGTTGGTGCTGCCTCGGTGCAGGTGGTGTCTGTGGTTCCTGTATGCTGCTCTCACGCAGCTGTGTGTGTCATTCCACACCCCCACACACGCATGAGTCATCCGGCACCTCACACATGCATGGAATCCCAGCACCCCCACACACTCACATGTCAGCCCAGTACCCCTTGCACATTCACGTGTTGCCCCGGCACCCACCCCCCCCCTGCACACGCACGTGTCATTCTGGTGTCCCCTGCACACTCACATGTCAACGCGGTGCCCCACACATGTGCCTGTCATCCCGACACCCCCTGTACATACAGGTGTCACCCAGTTGCCCCTGCATCCACGGGGGTTATCCCGGCATTCTGTCGTGCATCAGGGTCGTGGGGAGGTGTAGTCATGCAGCAAGGTTGACGAGGGACGTCTTCGGCTACATGTGGATGTTCATGGTGTTAGGCTGCGATGCACTGGGTGTTGTGCTGAAAAGTGTGTTCTTCTAGGGTCCTTGTACAGGTGAAATCATGTCATAATAATAACCTATGAGTTCGGGGCCAATCTGGGCTGTGTCTGCCCCCTCAGAAGCCTTTCCTCTGCAATGCTATCCTGTGAGCCTTTGGAAATGTGAATTTATGTCTTCCTGCATGGGTCTGGACAATGTGCCCATGGCAAGGGGTTTATATGATGCTTTGTCTTGTTTTCTTAGGTGCCTAATATGTCTTTAAATGTGTTCTGCCTTCAATTTTGTTGTGTGTTGTTAATTAGGTATCTCTTAAATGTGGGCGAGTGTGGCCCTGTGGCCAGTGGTGAACTAGCAAGTAGCACATCATAATCTGGATGTAATTCTTCAGTTGTCAAGTGCAGCCCCACAGGTGTAAAGAAACTGCCTGCCCCACGTTCTGTTCGTCTGTCTTAATGGGTCCATGGCACCACGGAGTGAAACGCAGGGCGCGGGACTCCCTCAAGGCTTTGACCGCTGCCTTGAGAGTTCTCCCGAGTCCAGGGTGGTGATGGAACCCAGGGTGGTTGGTCCTGTGAAGCTGGTGCTGTCTCGTGGCAGCTGAGTCCATAGTCACAGGTCTATCCACGGTTTCCTCCCAGTGCACGTCTTCTAGATGCCTGAGGGCGTGTTGCTGTGTAGTGTGAGGCTCAGCTTGGCTTCTCTTAGTGCAGTGTGTTACGTTGTAATGAGTGTGAGTGCAGGAGGGTCCTAAGTCTGTGTGTGGAGAGGCTGGCTTCTGCCAGGAAATCCTGAGTTCTTGTTTTTGTAGAAATTTTTGACTTGCATCTTTTCTTCTGCATGTTTGTCAGAGTTCTTAGGAGTTGCTGCCCTCCTGTGAAACATGTGCTCCATCTTGTTCACCTGTCCATCATCGGTTTTGCAAAAGAACAGAAGCAGAAGAAATGCTGGCACTTAGCAGCCTGGGCAGACGCGTGGCTCGGCTGTGGAGGCCCTTCCTTCTTAGTGCTGTCCTGTGGGCCTTGGGGAATGTCCAGTGGGCCACCAGACATTCATCTTCAGTTCTGCAAGCCGGACTTTGCCGGGACTGGCTCTCTACAGTTCACACTGGGGTTGGGCTGCCTTTAAGCAAATTGTGACAGAAAAAGTTGGATTTCCTTCCCCTACTTCTGGCTTATATAGCTCATAATTGCATCATTTTCTTTCTAAAGTCTCTTAGGGACTTGATCAGCCTTTGAACTCTTGGAAAAAAAACAATAAGGAAAGCCAACTTGGTGAGGGTAAAAGCAGGCTGCAGGATTCCCGTGCCTGGCTGAGCCTGGAGAGCACAGGCCGCAGCTCTGGAGTCCCCAGCTGTCCCACCCCGTGCACCATCCCCACTGCCCACTGCCCTTGTTCTCCACCAAGAGCCCAGGGTTCCCAGTCTGTTTTCTGTGGCTCCATCTTCTCCCCTCTTACCAGGTCATGTCTTACTGTCCCCAGCTAAGAGGACAGACATTTGTCACGTTATGCCTTTCTTTCTAAACCGTGTTAAGTGGTGCCTTACAGTTAACACATAATAGTGGGTTCATTGCACCTCATGTCTTTCTGTATAAACGAGCAGAGTACAACAAATTTGTGTGGACACATGTGCATGTGGAGCAAGTTCCTGACACGTCTAAGAATCTACTCTGCCCCTCTAGTTTAAACTGGTAGGTCACATCTAAGTCTCTGAGAGGTAGCTTCTGTCTTCAAGATCCGTTTTAGGATAGTGTTTTATGGTGACTGTCAGGTTAGCTTTGGGGACCTCACGTCCGTCTCACACTTACCCAGCTGTGGCCCTCCGGATAAGGGTCAAGACACTCTGTCTCAGGAGTGTGGCTCTGGGGGACACTCGTCTAGCATGCTGAGGCACTGGCTCCACAGCCATACCACAAGCACAGGCACACATGTACACACTCACAGGCACACATACGTGCACGCTACACACACATGCACATTTGCAAGTGAGTGGCTGCAGGGAGGACAGGACACTCTGCTGTCCCAGCCATCCATGCTGGGGCAGGGCCGCGTCCTGCACAGCTTCCGTCTTTGATCTCCTTTACTTTCCATCCTCCCGTGGAGCACCAGAGCCGTGGAACTGGGTGGGTTGGAAGAGACGCACTCCATCTGGGCACCTTGGAACATGACTTAATCCCAGTGGCTTGGGAGGCTGAGGCAGGAGGATCTCAAGTTCAAAGCCAGCTTTAGCAACTTAGTGAGGCCCTGTCTCAGATTTTAAAAAATAAATAAATAAGAGGGCTGGGGATGTTGCTCAGTGGTTAAGCACCCCTGGATTCTATCCCTGGTACCAAAAAAAGAATTAAAAAATAAAAAAGAAGAGAGGCATTTGGAAGGAAACCCCGTCCTTCTGCCTCCTGCAGGGAGCAGGGAACGGTGCTGAGGCCTGGGCAGTTCTGCATGCATCTCGGTCCCTCCTCTGGGTCTTTTGTGTGCTGCACTAGACCTGTGTGTGTTCATTCACTCACTCTGCACCCTCAGCCGGGGACCAGTTTTCACATGGAACTTGCAAATCGAAAGCAGATCTCGTGTTTCTAAGGCTTTAGTAGAAAAGGGCCTGAGGACCCACAGCCTGCCTCCTGCTCTCCAGGTCTCCACTGAAACGCAGCCTGGCTTATTTTTCATCTTCACAAGTCTCTAGTTGACATGCCAAGACCTGCCCGTCTCAAGCTTTTCTCAAAACCCTGCTGTGAGGCGATCTGCAAGATGACAAGGTCCTGGTCTCACTTGAAGGGACAGATGTGAGAGGCCAGTTGACCTGGGAGCTGAGCTTGTTCCTGCCTCCGGTTTGCGGGGAAGCAGGCGGCATGTGCTCGCAGTTCTGGCAGAGCACCACCAGCTGTGGAGAGTGTGCCAACCTCAGGGCCTGTCATCAGTGACCACTAAGGCCGAGGTGTCCCAGCATGAGAAAGGCACAGGCTTGACTACTGCTTCAGGTGGCTGAACAGCCAGCTGCCCTGCGGCACCAGTGCTTTTAAAACCAGGGCCAGTTCGCCTTCTCATCCGAAGTCACAAAGAGACAGCGCAATGCGTGATGCGGTGTGCAGGACATTCTAGAGAGAGCACGATGGTGTCATCAGCACCACGACACTGTCGGTCTCCACGCTACCGGTGTGTGTGTGTGTGTGTGTGTGTGCGTGCACGGACACAATGTGCTTATAAACAAGAGGTCCTGAGCTCATCAATGAGATTTAAATTAATTTTCCTTGGGTATTTCTTTGAATTCCAGTGTTATCAAGTGAGGCTTCTTTACTGTCCTAGCAAAGGCTCAGTGTCCAAGAGCCCCGTGGTGGGTGCTATTGAAGACTTTTAGGCTGATGATCGGGCCGAGAAGCCCCGCACCTGTAGCCTCATTTTGCCTTCCTCTTCTGCTAGACACCCCTGTACCTGGTGGACCATGGAGAGAGCGGGCCAGTCAGGTGCAACAGGTGCAAGGCCTACATGTGTCCGTTCATGCAGTTCATCGAGGGCGGCAGGAGGTACCAGTGTGGGTTCTGCAGCTGTGTGAATGAAGGTAAGCGGCAGTGGAGTGCTCTTTGGGGAAGCCCTCCTTGAAACCCACACGGCGTTCTGCTGCCTGGTTGGGAGACAGCAGCTGGTTTCCGCGTCGCAGTGACCTCTCGGGATTCCCCTGGAAACTTGGTGTCTGGGACATCCACGTCCCTCTCAGCTTTAGGTGGCTGCTTGAGCCCTCGTGGAAGTTATGAACTCCAGGTGGGGCGGCTTTATCCCAGTCCCCCCACCGAGCTCCGGCTGGAGGCAGGTGAGGTCCCACCCGTGCTCCGGGTGACATTCAGGGGACCTCTGTCTTGTCTTGAGTGAGCTTGCTGGCTTAGGAAGAGCTCGGGAGTGGGAGGGTCTGACGCTGTGGATGTGCTCCCTCGGGGAGAGGCCTGCGCTTGTTCGTGGGGGAACATCAGGAAGCACCTGCCGTAGTCATCCTGTTTCCAGTTTCGGTCGGGGATGTGAGACAGCTGTGCGGAGTGTGCCTACACTGCCTGCGCTGAGCGTGTCTGGCTGGCAGTATTCCCGCATGGGTCCCAGCTCGTTTTTGATGATGTGGTGATTACTGGCGTGTGGGTCCTCTCTGGGCCCCACCGCTCCTACCAGTGTGGACACACCACCCCTGGGATTGGACCCAAGGATGAGTGGCCCTGGTCTGCCTGGATGTCCCCCTCAGCGTGGGCACTCTGAGGGCTGCTGAGCTCCGTTTTCTGCCTTTGTGGCCAGGGTCTTGCTTCTTGGCGTCTAGAATTCTCTGTGGGGGAGCTCCACTGGTCCTATGTCCCTCCACAGTCACACGAAGTCCCTGACCTAGTCCAACGGAGAGGCCAGAGACTGGCCTTGAAAGTCTTTCCCCTAAGACCCGTGGTCAGTTCTTGAAACTGTCCCACTGCGAAGCTGAGTGGCTGGTCTGCCTCATGGGGAGGACCATGACAGGGCCTTCTGGCCCCTCTGCCCGCTGCACATGTGCTTGGTGCCACGTGTCCTGGAAGACCAGGGTCCAGAGTTCTCCAGCCTTGCACTCCTTCAAGGAAGATCTCCTTCCAGCGCTCAGCCTGGATGAAATTGGCTGCCAGGTCCTTGGCCATGCTGTCTGGGTCTTGGATTTCAGGAGCCCTTTTGTGCTTTAGTTTGGAGGAAGTCCTGAGAAGTCCAAGGCCTTCTGCACCCTTTGCTGAGGTTCTGCTCCAAGCTCTGGCACCACAGTGCCTGCACACAGCCCTGGCCTCCCTGGAAGGGAGTCATAAATGTCTCCAGCACGCAGGACCTTGGGGTCTTCACTGGGCGGCCCCTCCCTGCCTCGCTTCTAGTGTTAGTTCAGGGCCCTCAGCGGCCTAGCACCTTTTGGTGGGAAAAGCCCCTGAGAATCCTGTCTCTCCATGCACAGGTGCCACCCGGCACCCCTCCTGGGAGACTCCCTACCATCTTCCAGTGGTGTTATTCCTACTAGGCTCAACTCTGTGGCCCTGTGGGGAAGTTGGGCTGCCTTGGATTTGTGCTAACCCCTCATTCCTCATTTAGGGCTAAGGCAGAGGCTTGCTGGATGGGATGCCCTGCGTGCTCCCCAGCAGGATGACCAGGGAGACGGATGTTAGGAGGCACGCGGGAGGACTGGCCATAGAGTAGTGCGTGATTAGTGATGTCACTTGAGCTTTGGTCTACTAAAGGGGTTAGATAATATGAAATGCTGCTGATACAAAATTATATTTTTTTGAGGTACCAGGGATTGGACCCAGGGTCTCATGCATGCCAGGCAGGTGCTTACCACGAGCTCTAGCCCCAGCTCTTTTTATTTTATTTTGAGGCAGGATCTCACTAAGGTGCTGAGGCTTCCTTCAACATGCCATCCTCCTGCCTCAGCCTCTGGAGCAGCTGGGATTACAGGCATGTGCTACCATGCCTGGCCAAAATTAACTGTAAAAAAAAATTCACACGACATATACATGGTGAAGGTGAATGAATCTCCTGCTGGGCTGGAATAACTGTCCCACACTTCCCAAGCCAGCCAGTCATCGGGTCTTGCCTGTCACCCACATGTAACCAACAGTAGTTCACAGCTGTCCTAACTCACCTACAGTGTCCACTCCTATAATATTTATAAGGCATTGGATTTTCCAGATTCAGAGATCCACATGTAAATATGAATTTTATAAAGCTTATTTTTAAAAGAAATGACCATGATATGGTAAGCATAGAAAAATGCTTCCGATGGTTTCTTGATAAGTCCAACCTTGGAAAACAGCCCTGTGGTGGTTCACAAGTCAGTTTCACAAGTGAACGCTCCTCAATGCTGGATTGCTGCCCCAAGGTGAGCACCTTCTCTGTGGCTCCAACACGTGGAAGTGTTTCTCACCAGGTGCTTGGAGCCGGTTTGCACAGCTTTCCTGAATGCTGTTCCGGCCTCACTCGGCCACGGGCTCTTCCCACAGATTCCAGGCCTTATTTGTGCAGTTTTCAGTGTGTGACCCATAGTGTTGCAAGCTGCAGAATGACTTCCAAACTGACCTTCCGAGCCCTTTGAATCAAGCCAGAGATCTTTGCTGATATATCAGTGGCCAAGTCTTTCCAAAAACAGTAATTCTCTGCACTCTTAAGCCAGATGCTGGGAGACCACCATGCAGACCCACCCCTGTGAAGACATTTCTTAATCAAAATGCAAAAAGTATTGTAGATAATAGTAATCAAAATAACCAGGGTTTATCTCTGTAAGGTATGTTGAAATTTCAAATAGAAATCTCCAAATTCTTTTAGAAAGATGTAATTAAATATGGACCATTAAATATTTGGGTTGCAAAGACTTAAAAACAACAGTATTTTTTTTTTTTAAATTTAGTTGTAGATGTATACGATATCTTTATTTTATTTATTTTTATATGATGCTAAGGATCAAACCCACTTGCTAGGCAAGTGCTCTAGAGCTACCTTTTTTTAAGTTACTTTTTTGCAATGTGGGGTTGTGCTGTACCAAAAATACTTTTATCCTGTTTTTTTAGGCTGCTCCAAATCAGACGTGTCCTCAATAACATAGAAGAGCCGAGAGGTGTTTAGGAAAATCCTCATACTTTCCCAGGAATGCTTTAAAAGGCGTGGGCATTTGGAACACACTGCATTCCAGCCATAAACATGTTCTTCTCACACGAACTCCTTTCCTCCTGTAATACAGTGGGAGAGTTGGTTGAGTCATTTGTGTTCATGCAAACAGAAGCTTTCCTTTCCTCTCTTTTGTCAGTCCCACCATTCTATTTCCAACATCTGGACCACCTTGGGAGAAGACTGGACCACTATGAGAAGCCTGAGCTTTCGCTGGGGTCTTATGAGTACGTGGCCACGTTGGATTACTGCAGGGTGAGTGTTCCCGGGGCTGGAGTGGGTGGGCATTGAGGTCACCTTCAGGTAAACAACCTTGCCATGTGCAGACTGATGCCTAGCTCAGCCGGGCTCTGGCAGCACCAGGGGCTGGAGCGAGGCAGGAGTCAGGGATGTGGCCTTTGGAAGGTCAGCCCGATCCCGTGGCCAGACCATGGCTGAAGTGCCAGGAAGAGGGAGCGATGATATTTGTCTTCTCGAGACAGAACTGACTTCCTAGTGCACCATTTCCACCAGGGCCCCCCGGGCCTCTGCCCCGGGACTCTCAAGGCAGAGTGTAGCCATGTACTCCGAGGACCGTTGCTGGCCCTGTGTCTCCTTTCTTCTCTCCAGCTGTTGCCTCAGGGGCCTGGGGCCATGGCCTCCGCTGTCCTGGCTCCAAAATATACCCATAAGCCTCCCTTCCCCATGGCCTCCCTTCCCCATGGCCTCCCTTCCCAGTGGCCTCTCATGAACCAATTTTAGTTGTTGTTTTTTTCCTAAACATGTAAGTTACAAATATTTTGCCTCCTGTTAAAGCCCTTGACTATGGGACCCCACACTGCCCTCAGCTCTGTCTGCCATTGAACAACCTCACCACAGGTGCTGAGCTCATTGCCCTTTGGTGGCTCACAGTCACACAGGTGTTTTAGGCAGGCGTGTTTTGCTCTCCTTCTCACACCTGTGTGCTCCCCGCTGGGAGACTGCTGCCCCAGCTCTGCTGCCTGGCGGGACGTTGTGTCCGTCCGTGTGGCACACCACTTGCGGTCCTCGTGTGGGCAGTGTGGTCCCCGGGGAGCTCAGGTCTGCCTGCTGGTCTGCCTGCCTCGTGTGTTCTAGCACCCTCGGGCCCCATCATCTTTGTGGTATTTCCCAGTGACTGGCACAGGTAGACATTTGAGGGTCCACGTGAGATGAATGAGTGAGTGAGTGAGTGAATGAATAGGTGAATTAATGAATAAGTTAATGAGTCAGTCGATGAATGAGTGAATGAGAGATGAGAATGAATGAAGGAGTGAATGAATAGTGAGTAACTGGATTTAATGAATGAGTGAGTGAATTGATGCATGGGTGAGTGGATGGGTGAGTGGATGGGTGAGTGGTGAGTGGACTAATGAGTGGGGGGTGGGAGGCAGGCAGGCTTCTATTCCAGTGCTGCAGGAGGCTATCACTGGGGGCCCCCGGCAGAACTTTCCCACTGTCCAGGGATCTGAACACACCTCTGGGTCTCATGTAGGTCTCAGTGTGTAGCTGGAGCAGCGTGTGTGACCTGGAGAAGTGTCCTCCTCACTCTGCTCCTCACTTCCTTCCACAAACAACATCTGCAGTGCCGACTCCCAGGAAGCAGCCTCTGGCCCACAGAATGGACCCAGGGGTGTTCTCTGGGGGGGACCCGTCCACACACTGAGAATAGGTGATAGGGAATGTTTCTCAAAACTAAAATTTTTCCAGTTAATTGGCTCTTTAAATTTTTTTCAATGAACATATCTTACTCATTTATTTTAGTGTTTTATATCATCATTTTGAACTACATTACATAGATCCTAATTGCTAAAGAAAAATGTCTTGTTAGTTTAAAATGCTGTAGTGTTTGCACATATTTGGAAAAATAGAAAAACAATTTTGGTACAAATGCTTTCTTTTAGGCAAGAAGCATGTCCTGAAGTACAGCCCAATTAGATTGGATAGTGATTTTTCTTTTTCCTTTCTGCTGTTGACTGCAGGAGAATCATTAGGCAACACATAAGCATGTGCTGTTCTAACCAAATAGCAGAGTCACGCCAGCTGGTGGAGGGACATCTGTGCTGTAGGATAAGTCTGACCACGCTGGTCTCAAGCTCTGACCACAGGCCATGCAGGCTCCACGTGATGCTTTGGTAGAACCTCAGGCAGAAGGCAGACCTGCACTGGGAGAGCAGTCCTGGTACCTTCAAACTGCTCCAGGGGGGTGTCTAACTGGTGGAAACCCACTGGGAAGCAGGAACCAAATCCAATTTGTACATTTTGAAGAGTTTTTATGAGCCTGCTCTTCCTTTTACTTTTCCAGGTAGAGTTCATAAAAAAAAAAATAATATGCTGTAAAGATCTTTCAATTCAATTATTATTTAAGATGTAAATGATGTAGACCAGTGAGCTCACACAGGGATTTGAATCATGGAAAGGAGCTTGTCTGCTTTGTGGGTGTGTGTTTAACACACACATTGAAAGGAGAGCTATACAATCATGTCGCCCATTCATTTCAGTCGGTCTTAATGTCCAGGCAAGATGGTGAAGTTGGCATTTTTGCACCCACTGTGGTAGGGCCTAGTCTATGTGTGCTCTGGGTGGGTCTCTCAGTGACCCCCTGGCCACCACTGTGCGAGGAGACCAGGGCTGAGGCCTTGAGAGCTGGCCCCAGCTACTCAGATTCAAGTCTTTTTAAGAACCTGTGCCCAACAGATTCTGGTGGAGGCCCACCAGGCTCTGCGTGGGAGGTGTCCGAGGAGCAAGGTGCCCAGGACGTGTGCCTGAGACACGGCCCAGCTCTCAGTTCCCACTGGCTGAGATCACACCTTTGGTCTCTTGGGTTTTAAAGCAGATTGTTGAGGAGCATGAGGAGGGTCTCCAGTGACAGGCCATGGAGGGGCTCATAGGACAGTGAGCTGCTCCTTCTGGCCTGTCCACCCACACCTGCTTGCTCCAGCAGCAGGGCTGAGCACCCTGTGTGGCACACCCTGCCCTGGGCTCTCTGGCTGTGGACATTCTGACCTCGGAGGAGGCACGTTATGATCCATGCCACTTCGGGTGGGCTATTCCAACTGCAGTGGATGTGTGGTGAGGGGAGATCTGGAGGCAAGGGCAGGATGGGTTGGGAGAGAAGTCCAAGCCGGGAACATGAGGGCTGACTGGCAATCTCTCCAACACTACAAGTGGAGCTGCATGTGGTCAGCCATACACCTAAAAACCCAGAAAGCAGAATCTCAAAGAGGGCATGCTTTGAGATTGTGAGCAGGTGTTTCCAGTGCACCATTCACCAGGGCCCAAGGGGAGCAAAGCCGTGTGCCGCTGGGTGGGTGGGTGGGTGGGCAGATGGAAGGGCCTGTGCTGCTCAGCTCAAGGAGAGGCAGTTTCTGGCAGGTGCTGCCAAGCCGACGAAGGCCCAGGTCTGGTGCTGACTGGAGCACCTAGCCACAGGCCAGGGCCGTGCTGCACATCCAGGTGGCATGAGGCCGGGAGAGGCCAGACCCACAGGTTCAGAGCAGAATGGCGGCCAGCCCCTGGAGGGGCTGCAGGGTCAGTTTCAGTTTTGCAAGTTGGAGGAGTTATGAAAATGGATGTGAGAGCACTTGGCAGCACTGACCTGCATGCTGAAGAAGTACTGAGTTTCATCTATTCATTTTACTACATTAAAACCAATTCTAGAGGAAAGAAGTGAGGGCTAACTTTGGGTTTTGCAAGGTGGCGAGTGGGATGGGAGGTCCTTCCAGTTTGGGAAAGCATGCTCTGAGAAACTTCCTTCCAGGAGGTGCTGGGATAACTGTAGCTTCTGAAACCCGCAGACCTTGCTTGGGGCTGTGCGGCAGCTCACGGGAACACTGGCCTGGAGCTCAGAGGCTAGGAGAGCCCGGGAGGCAGCCCTCACAGTGGCCTAAAGATAGACTCCAGGGCGTTAAGAGGGGGGCTGTGACAAAACACAGTGGAAAAATCACTCTGGAAAGAAGGGTCCCCATGACTGAGGGAAGGGAATGGTCAGACCTGCACTGTCTGCCAGCTTCTGATATGCGTGTGGGAAAGGGGCCACTGGGGAGTGTTGTGGAGCGAGAGGCTGGCACCAGGAGCATGCCCAGAGGGACCTGCTGGCTGAGGAGAGGGCAGGCGTGGAGGACACTCGGGCTCGTCACAGAGGCGGGTTCACTGATGGGAGTGGCTGCGTGCTCACCCAGCGAGAGTCAGCACAGATGTGCTGCAGGGAGGAGGCAGGACCAGGAGCCGCCTGCCAGGAAAGCGCCCGTGTGTCAGCAGCAGGTTCCTTTGCCTCTTGACTTTGGGTGTGGCAAAGGGATGAAGTCTTACGTTTTGTGCCCTGAACCTTCAGTGAACTACTTTTAGCCAGGGGTGGCCGGGCATGCCTGTCACCCCAGCTTCTTGGAGGCTGAGGCAGGAAGACCAAGAATCCCAGGCCTTCCTGGGCAAGTTAGGAGACCCTGCCTCCAGATAAAACGTTCTAGGCTGGGACCTAGAGCCCCTCTGGGTTCAGACTCAGGACTGCAAAAGCACGTTAGTAAAATGAAGTACTTCTACTAGAACAGCATCCTATCAGCCTTGTAGTGCATGCAGAATGAATATGATTAAAACATGATTTTATTTTAGAACATTTTTATGGTTTATCATAAAGTTAGAAATTGAGCTGGTGTTTGCTCTGGGGTAGGTCGCGGAAGCTGTTTGCCTGTGGCTCTCTGGTCTACCTATTTCCTAACCCCCACTAGGAATCACTTCCTTGAGCACCAGAGCCAGACCGGGGGGGGAGGGGCAAACAGCCTGAAACCGTTTTCATAGCAGCTGCTTCATGTCAGTGACGTTTCAGACACACAAAGGCCCTGTTGACAATGGATATGAAATAAATCGAGCACGTGCTAAACAGTGTGGTGCTATTTTTAAATTCTGCGTTAAATTTTAGTGTCTGATGTCATATCAGTGAAACTGAAGCAGAGCTAGTAAGAGCCCTGAACAGGGACACAGCCGGTGAGATCTCCTGCAGCAGCTTCAGTCTGGGGGTCTGCCAGCGTGCACCTTCTCTGCCAGCTATCACAGTGCTGCAGAGTCAGTCAGGTCCCGAGTCAGCTGCTGCCTCATCTCTCCTGTAGCATCAGACTCTCTTCTTGAACATGGTTTGATTCCACTGATGTTACCTCCTAAATATTCAGTGAACCTTCTGAAGACCTGCGGGTCTGCAGTGAGTGAGTTTGATGTGAAAGGTCTTTACCATGTGCACTGTCTGCTTTCCTGCAGAAGAACAAGCCTCCCAGCCCCCCGGCCTTTATCTTCATGATCAACGTTTCATATAGCAACATCAAGAGTGGGCTGGTGAAGCTCATCTGTGAGGAACTGAAGACGGTGCTGGAGCGGCTTCCAAGGTCAGACCTGCCTCCTTGCTACCCCACAGGGTTGCTGCCTAACTGGGCCAGTGCCCAGGACTCAGCGGCCAGTGGAGGTCTTTTGCTAAGGAGGATATTGGGTAATTAGTTACAGATCAAACGGCACCATCCTTTTGAGTTTTTGAAATGTTAAAGTGATCTTCTGTACAAACCCATGAAACAATGCTGGGGTGACAATGCTCAACACCTTTGCAGATTAGCAGGGAACTCTGCAGTGCCAGGAGCATGGAGTTTGTCCTTCACCTTCCAAAGCACTGACTTTCCCGTGGGGTCTGGTCTTATGGTGGATGCAGAGTGAATCAATGATTTACACACAACACCACTAATTTTATAATTATTAAAACATAGTTTTATTTTAGAACACTTTTACGATTTATCATCAGGTTAAAAATGGAGCTGGTCTTTTCTCCGTGTAGGTTGTAGAAACTGAATAATGGTGTATTTTATCATGGAATCCTCTCACAGGCTCTGGGTTCTCAGCCTGAACTTTTGAGTTGCTCCAGTTTCCATGATGGCTTTCCCTCCTCCCGTTTTTTCCAACCCCATCTGCACTAGCACCAGCTCCTCCCTTTGCACCTGCTACCTAGTGGGGAGGAGTGCTGGCCGCGCCCGGGCACCAGGTGTGAGGCCATAGTTGCGCCCTCAGAGGAGATCCAAAAGGACAGGTGGGCACCCGCGCTCTTGCCCTGCTGCCTCTCCCTCCCGCCTGACTTGGGGTAGGTCTGGTTGTCTCTCCTCCTGGGATGCATTTGGGCCGCACAGGTGTGCTTTAAGGTCGCCCTGTCAATCTGACTCCCTTCTTGAAGCAGTCTGGGGTGCTGATGGACGTCTTAGGGTGTGTTTACCTTTTAGCTGATCCTTTGAAAGAAAAGGCCCTGTGCTTCACGACTTCGTTTTGAATTTCTGTCTGAACATATGTCTCGGGCCTGGCAAACTAGCCAGACTTTTCTGACCTTTTTGGAACAGGAAAGAAAAGCTTTGAGATATTCCACCTGGTGTCCATACCCAGCTACTGGGCCAAGTGTGTGGCCGTTTGTGTTTTGAGGATGTTCTGGTTCCTCTCCTTACTAACGACCTCAGCATTGGTCTGTCCAGTTTGCTCTGATAACATTGTGGCACGTGTTCAGGAGGTGAGAGAGGAAGCAGGTGTTACGGGCTGTACCCTCGCAGCGCAGGTGGGACTGTTGTGAGGGGAGGCTGAGAGTTTTCTTCTGTGGATATGATTGAATGAGGTAGTTATAATGTGGAGAAAACGTTTGGACAGTGTCTGGTTTCTTGAACAAACTTTTAAAAAGTAAAACATGTTCCCATGGAGATAATGGTGTCTTCTCATGGGAGGTGAACTGACCAGATGCTTTTCAAAATGCTCCTTCGGGTTCTAAGTGATTCCTGTGAGCCCCAGGCCTCCTCCCTCTTGCCTGTGTCTTCCCTGCCCAGTGGAAACAGTGATCTGGATTGTGCTGGGCTGTTTTTCTTTTGCTCTTTGCCCTCTCTGACTCCAGACCACCTGCTAAAGAGAATATTTGTGATTTGCTAGGCACTTTCCCCTTGTGTGATAGAGGTCCACTGGGAAGTGGAGGCCTACCCAGTAGTGTGCTAGTAAACTGTCCCTCAGATGGACAAAGCCTAGCTTGGCAGTGTCCATTCCATGGCCAGGCTGGCCCAACACTCACTGCTAGGACACTGTGCAGTGTGCATGAGCTCATCAATTTGGGCCCCAGATGGCCACCCAACTCAGTGTCTCCCAGTATGGTCATCCTCAGCAGACCCCTAACTGCCCCCTGTGCTACAGCCTGTGGGGCAAAAGAAGACTCTGCTATGAAGACTCTGCACGTGAGAGCAAGGGAGAATGGTTTCTGTAGTATGGTTTGGGCATGGCAAGACATGGATTGGCATGGTATAGTATGGTGTGGCATGACCTGGTATGGCATGGCTTGGTATGGCATGGCTTGGTATGGCATGGCATGACCTGGTATGGTGTAGTATGGCTTGGTATGGCATGACATGGCATGGCATGGCTTGGACTGGTATTGTATGGCATAGTAGGCTTTGGTATTGCATGGCATGGCTTGGCATGGTATGGTACAGTGTAGTATGGCTTCGTATGACCTGGTATAGTGTAGTATGGCTTGGAGTGGTACGGCATGATGTGGCATGGCTTTGGTATGGTATGGCATGCTATTGCTATAGTATAGCTTGGTATGGCATGACGTGGTGTGGCATGTCTTGGTAGACCTGGTATGGTGTAGTAAGGGTTGGTGTCATGGTGTGGTATAGCATAGTGCTAATTACCTGAAGTCATACATCTTGGATACTGAGATGAATATGAGCATCTGTATCATCTGTATAGTCACAAAAGATGAGGATTCCTACTTCTGAAAGCTTTGCAAGTGTCTAGAATGCCAGTGTGTACTGAGTGTGTGTGGAAGGGATTGAGAGAATCTGTGAACATTTCAACCTTTTCTAAGGCAACATAAAGAATACCCTCGGTTGGGAAACAGTTGAAAAACACAGTGCTTGTCAGCCTACCCTCTGCTGAACATCAAAGAAATCAAGGCGTCTAAAGCAGAAGCAGATACTCAAACTGGTCTAATGCTCATCTGAATTCTCCCATCTTCCTTTTTCTTGTAACTCTTTATGCCATGTGGAATTGGAGCAGCCAGGTCCTTTGGAAAAATTGTCTTAAGCAAAATGAGCTGCACTGGATCTAAGGGTCAAAGAGAATAGCAAGTGACACTGTGGCCTTCCCTGGGTCAGAGCGGGACGCAGCGGCCAGTTGAAACGAGAGGATTCTGTTTCTCCCTGTGGTTAACCTTGTCTAGGGAGGGAGCAGGGAGACAGTGCTCCCTGTACATGAACCACCCAGTTCTGAGCACTGCCTGCACACACCGCACCCAGAACCTTCCAGGATCTACACTCAGGAAGACCAAGGCCTTGTGAAATTCCTAAAGCCATCCACATTATTACAGTTTTCCTGCTTTTGTTACTTTTTCATGATACCACAAAAGGGCCCTTTCTTAATAAGAGTAACATTGTCAATATACCATGTAATTGCTTTGGAAGTATTGTTTTTAGGACATACAGGTTCAAAAATGAGCCTCCTCTCAGAGGCCCTGGGACTGCAGGAGGGGCAAATCCTTTCCTGGTGGAGTGTAGGAGCTGTGTTCCTGAGTAATGGAGGTGAAATCACACTTACTAAAGAAATGTGGGCTGGGGATGTGGCTCCAGTGTATCGCGCCCGCCTGGCACGCGCCAGGCACTGGGTATGATCCTCAACACCACGTAAAAATTTAAAAAATTAAATTAAATATATTGCGGGCACCTGAAACTAAAAAAAAAAAAATTAAATATTAAAAAAAAAGAAATGTGAGCAAGTTTTCTCATAATATGTATTTTGCTTTCCCTTGGAATTTTGAGATTCCTCATCACTGCCTGATTTTGTAGTACCCTCATCCCCAGGATGTGGCTGTGCCTTGTTTTCTTCAGGAAACCCAAATTCAGACACATATTCTTTATATGTCCAACTGAAACACTTCTCATTCCATTTTATGAAAGGCCCACAACAGTTTTTTTGCTCATAGGGAGGAGCACGAAGAGTCGTCTGCAGTCCGCGTGGGGTTTGTCACCTACCACACAGTTCTTCACTTCTTTAACGTCAAGAGCAACTTGGCCCAGCCGCAGATGATGGTGGTGACCGACATTGGAGAGGTCTTTGTTCCTCTGCTGGATGGGTTCCTTGTCAACTACCACGAGTCCCAGTCGGTGATTCACAAGTAAATGTCATGTGTCCTCTCGTGTCAGCACAGCCAAGACCTGTTGGGTGCACTGCATCTTGATTCTGTCTGATTCTGTGTGGTTTTGCCATCAGTAGAGGGATGTGAAGACATGGATGACACACTTCTGTCATGGTGTTCTGCCTGTTGCTCTTTAATGTGAACCAGAATCTAAAAGGACCAGAATCTTTCATGTGGATCACACTCATCCTAATCCTCTGAATCATTCCTTTTTTCTGGGGGTGCATGGGAGGTACCTTCTGCATGGGGAAGAGTGTCCATGGTGATAGCATTGAAGATACAGGCAGGTGTGGGCACGCCTGTCACCCCAGCTGCCCAGAGGCTGAGGCAGAGAAGCAGAAATGCCAGGCCAGCCGGGGCAATTCAGTGAGGCCCTGATTCAGAATAGAAAGTAAGAGGAGCTGGGCGTGGCTCGGAGGTAGAGCACTTGACTGGCACGTGTGAGGCCCCGGGTTCAACCCTCAGCACAGTATATAAATAAATAAAAAGGGATCCATTGAAAACTTAAACAAATATTAAAAAGAAAAGAAAGAAAGAAAACTAAGAAGAGCTGGGGGGTGTGGCTCAGAGGTAGCACTCCCCTGGGTTCCAACCTCTGTGCTGTAAAGAGATAATACTGTTTCAGAAACTCCCAGTCTGAGAGATCAGGAGTGTGGTGAATAGGAGCAGATACGGAGTTGACGCAGTTGGTGTCTGGTCCAGGCCCCATACTTGGTTCTGACTGTGCTGGGAGGCCCTGCCCTGAGGAAGGGTCTGTGGACCTTCCCAGAGGCCGTCACCATGCATCTGGGCCTGTGCTGCCAGTGGCTGAGCTCTCAGGGCCTGGACAGGCCCGTGGGCCACTCAGTACCTCTACTTTCTCCTGCCCTGTAGCTTGCTGGACCAGATTCCAGGGATGTTTGCAGACTCCAATGAGAACGAGGCCGTCTTCGCTCCTGTGGTCCAGGCGGGCATGGAGGCTCTGAAGGTGAGACCAGCCACTCTGCATGCTGGCAACTGCAGCTAAAGACAGGCCCTGGGCTCTGGAGGCTGCCCTGCCCAGCCAGCTGCCCAGTGCTCACGCAGCTCCTCCAGGTCCGAGCCCTGGTCTGGAGGCTCCAGCTCAGCACCTGCTCTTGGCTACGTGAGACCGACTTTAAAGTCAGTTTAGCAAGAGCTGACCACCAGCTATGAGGAGAGAAACCCCCTTCCTGTGGGGTTTTCAGGCATGCAGGGCAGGTCCTCAGGGCCCAGTGATAGGGACAGCAGTGACACTTGGGCCTGGCTGAGGCTGAAGGTATGGCCAGGGGAACCCAAATGATTCTGGTGGTTGTCACCAAGGAGGTGGGTGGAGGTGAAGCCACCGATGCCTGCGCCAGTCAGACCCCGGCGGCCGCTTCCCAGTCAGTTCTGAAGTTCTGTTGTTAACGTTGAGTGTAGGTTGACCTGTAAGACAGAGTGCAGCATGACACTGAGAGCAGCAAGATTCTCGTCCTTCCTGGCCTGGGCCTTCCCTCCAGTGCTCTGGGGATGATGGGTTGGTCCCCTCCGCAGGGCCTCTGCCTTGGCCTGAGCTGTCACTGCACCCCAGCCACACCCCTCAGCCTATTCCTGAAGGACCACCTGGTTCACCCTGCTGTGGAGGCTTGCTGTGAGCAGCTCTGCCACTCAGATCCAGACCCTGCCGTCCTCCTGCTCAGTGGGACTCACGTGCCTGGAGGCTAAACTGTGGGCTGGACAAGGTGCTGCTACTGTGCCTTGTGTCTTGTGCCTGCTACACAGACTAGCATTTGACACTGGCCCATCTGAAAGCTTCGTGGGAGGCCTGGCCTTGCTGAGCCTCAGTTTCTCAGCCTGTAACACGGAGGGAACGCACCTGCCTGAGAACACAGATTAGATGGCTGTAGGGCTCACCTCGCAGAACCAACCTGTACATTTTGACATACTTCTATCCCCTTAAAATAAAGCCTCCACGCTCAAGCGTTTTCTGAGATTCCCCTGTCTCTGTTCTAGGCAGCAGAGTGTCCTGGCAAGCTGTTCATCTTCCATTCCTCCTTGCCAACTGCTGAAGCGCCAGGGAAGCTCAAAAACAGAGACGACAAGAGACTGCTCAACACCGACAAGGAGAAGGTACAGGCCAGCCGTGGGTGGCAGAGCCCGCCCGCCCTGCTGTCAGGAGGGGGGAGGCTCTGGAGTCAAAGCCTGCATTGCACAGTGCAGGAATGTTTTGAGTTGCAGAAATTTGAGAATTTTTATATTACTAGAAAAACCTAAATGAGAGCCCAAACATATTCTGGGTATAATGCGTATAAGAGGCCAAGAACCAGGGGTTGCTGAACACAGAGTCCACGAGAACAGACACATGCCGTGGGACCCCGAGGCACAGGCTGGGGCCTGAGGCAGAGCTGCTGGGCACTCCAGACAGCCTTGGCTCAGAGCTGCAGTGGTGTAGCCCTGGGTCGGGGACCACAGGGTCGGCACCACTGGGGCTTTGAGAAGAAGGCAGACCCGTGTTTCTGAAGCTCACTTAGCTGGAAAACACATTTTCCATTTAAAATTTCAATAATAATTCAACAGAAACTTAGATTTTGTGCCTGAAATACCTTGTGACTTTTCTTTTTCCATTCTTGCACACTTTTCTTCAGATTCTTTTCCAGCCCCAAACCAGTGTCTATGAGTCTCTGGCCAAAGACTGTGTGGCCCATGGCTGCTCTGTGACCCTCTTCCTCTTCCCCAGTCAGTATGTGGATGTGGCCTCCTTGGGCCTTGTTCCTCTGCTCACCGGGGGAACTCTTTACAAGTACAGCCATTTCCAGGTAGGTGCCACCATTGTTGTCTGTCTCCCACTTTAACGCCGTGTGTAGGGGAGCCACGCCCAGCACTGAACCAGACACAGATGCACAGTGCATGAGTCCCTTGGTGTTGCCTGGTATTTGCCAAAGGTGGAGCTCATTCAGTCTCAGAGTTAAACATCCACCTATGCTGTCAAAATGGAGAAGATGATCTGGGTTTAAGGTACTGTTTAGAAAAATAGGTATTTGTTTCAAATTGTCGAAATGGAGGGTCAGTGTATTACACTGCTCTCTTCCACATCTGAGTGGAGACAGATCTGAGGTGATCAGAGCACTAGCCCTGCGAGGCCCCAGGCTGCAGGCAGCTGGCTTCTCCTGCGCCACCCTGAGTCTGACAAGTGCGCACACCCAGGGACGGATCAGGCGTCTCCTCTCAACTCCTGTGTCAGGGAGAGTCACCATGTTGAAGCAGAAGGCCTGAGCCTGCCACAGGACTAGGAGTTGTGCTAGGGCTGCTCAGCGGTGGTCCCTGAACCTCCTCTGCCATGGCGACCCCAGAGTGCCAGCACCATGGGAGATGGCCCACGGGCTCCGTGGGGGACCCTCTGGCCTAACGTGGAGGGGGAAAGCAGCACCATGGGAGATGGCCCACGGGCTCCGTGGGGGACCCTCTGACCTAACGTGGAGGGGGAAGCAGCCCAGCTGCACGCCTTCCCCAGCCTCATTGAATGGGTGGCACAGTGGTCTTAGTCTTGCCTCTAACACAAAACCCCTAAAATTAGTAACAATTTCCCCATCTAACCATTATGAAAATGAAAGAAATGATATGAGTTTCATTTGAAAACTTCAGAACCTCTGTCCAAAGGTCCTATATTTTCTTTAACCAAAGAAACATAAGCTATGCTTATGATTTAGCATATAAATATACTAAATCAGGATTAAAAATGAGAACCATTTTAATTATGTTTTAAAAACAAGAATCATCAAGTATTTTACTGCTATCTGCCACACGTGACTGTGCTTGTTTTCTCAGATGCACTTGGATAGCCAGCAGTTCCTGAATGACCTCAGAAGTGACGTGGAGAAGAAAATAGGTTTTGATGCCATCATGCGGGTGCGGACCAGCACAGGTAGGTCTCCGCGTGCTCAGCTATCTGGGTGACGTTGACAGCGGAGCAGTCAGTAGAACCCCTCCTTGTGCTTCAGGTTTCAGAGCCACAGACTTCTTTGGTGGGGTCTTCATGAACAACACCACAGACGTGGAGATGGCTGCCTTGGACTGTGACAAGGCTGTGACGGTGGAGTTCAAGCATGACGACAGGCTCAGTGAGGACAGTGGCGCCCTGATCCAGGTGACCTGCCTGCCCTCACTGCAGCACGGCTCGTGCTGGCCAGAATCAGGGGCCCCCATGCAGACGGGATAACAGTCCCTTCACAAAGAAATGCAGTTCTTTTCCAGGGGCTGGGTCCACCTAGAGAGCCTACTATGCCTGCAGGTGTGGCTGCTATGCCTGCAGCATCCTGGCCTGCACAGAGCCAGGCACCTGTGCTGGGCACCCAGTGTCCAGGGTGCCCACTAGGGCTCACCCACTCTGTCTTTCACGAGGTCCGGGTTCCTGGCTGGGCACTCAGGGCTCAGGGTCCCCATTAGGAATCATTCCATTCCTGCTGCATGTGCATTAGTCAGCTCCAGCCACCAGGAAGTGCAGATCTCCTGGTTATAGAGCAGAACTCTGTTCTCAGGGTTCTGGGGGCTGTCCAGGCCTGTGTTCCCCTGTCCTCACACGGTCTCCCTCCTGTCATCATGTCTGTGCCCATGGCTCTCTCCCTGTAAGGACACCAGTCACATTGAACTCAGGTCCCTCTAGTGACCTGGTTTAATAACTTTACCTCCTAGGCCCTCTCTCCCAGCACAGGTTAGGATCCACAGCTCAGCTCTGACACCATGTTGAACACATTATATCATCAGCAAGTAGAATAGAATTTGGTTTTGTAGTACGTAACATTAATTAGAAGGCATGGAGCTTTTCAATTCAGATGGGAAAAAAGGTCACTAACTGGCCACTGGTTCCAGTTCAGCGTGGCACCAAGAGGGTGCAGAGAGGCTGAGACTTGCTGAGTGGGGGCTCTGATGTCCACTCTTGAGTCGCAAACGCTCAGGCTCTTTGGTGCATACGTCATCACATGAGCCCTGAGCATCCCATGGGTCTTGCTGTGGCTGTGAGTGGTCTGAGCACACGTGGAGGTGTAGTCATGCACGTGCGGCACCCACCGGGCAGTGCATACCAGTGGAATGCTGCTGGAAACCCAGAGGACGAGCAGTGCACTCTGCTGTGGGGGTGTGGGGCATCCAGGGGTCCCTTCCACACACACTGCTTGGCAAATGCAAACTAGAGGCAGCCAGGCTGGCTGGAGGTCACCAAAACCTGGGCCTCGCCCTGCTTCTTCCACAGTGTGCTGTGCTTTACACCACCATCGGGGGTCAGCGGAGACTTCGGATTCACAACCTCGGCTTAAACTGCAGCTCCCAGCTAGCAGATCTTTACAAGAGCTGTGAGACGGATGCCCTCATCAACTTCTTTGCCAAGTCAGGTACAGCTTTGCTAGCTCTGTGTGAGTGCTCTTGGTGTTCCGTCCAGACCCCTAGGCTAGTTGTGATGGTAGCCGAGATTGGGTGGGGGTGCAGCCATGGCTGCACATAACCAGAATGAGTGAAGGCAGAGCACAAAGGAAGACGTGTGCATCTGCAGCAGCAGGTGATAGGCAGAGGCTAGGCCCTATGGTGGCCACAATGAGCCAGCGGCACACGGCAGGGTGGAAGGAGGCTGCCAGGAATGGCTGGCCTGTCGTCCGTACCTTGGTAACTGAATTCCACGGGCCCAGGGAGGGTGTCTGTGGCTTCTCTCTGCCATGCTACCCCAGGTTATGGAAGCAGCAGCTGTCAGCTGCAGGAATTCAGAACACCAGAAAAGGAAAAAACCAGCCCTTCTCTTCTCGGTGTACAAGTGTTTATGATATTCTGAAGATGATTCTGGGGCCACAGTGGCCTTTTGCTGTAGGCAGCCCACTGCTCTGCACTGACTAGATGCCACCCAATCAGGAGGGGATGTCAGCAGGGACTAGCATTCTGAATACTGCCATCCTCACTTGAGACCTGAGGACAATAGCAGTTTGTTCTTTCTCTGTCATTTGAAGAGATCAGTATCTAGAACTTTGATGCCTGTTTTCCTAATGGCCTTTTGCATTCAGCTTTTAAAGCAGTTCTACACCAGCCTTTGAAAGTCATCCGGGAAATCCTAGTTAATCAGACTGCACACATGTTGGCGTGTTACCGCAAGAACTGCGCCAGCCCGTCTGCAGCGAGCCAGGTGAGTGTGGGCATGGGGAGGCTGAAAGTGAGAGCAGTGGGTTCCTTCAGCAAGTGGACTGAGGCGGTGACACCGCACCCGGAGCGGGCAGTGAGCCTCACAGCCAAGGGGGCCAAGGGCATGGTCTTGGGGGCCACAATGGGTCCTGAGCCAAAGACAGGTGTCCACGTTCAGCTCAGATCTGTACGTGTAAACAACAGAATGTGGTGTGCTCAGTGTTCCCAGCTGTAAACGGGGCAGGTGTTGGCACGACTGTGGCTCCTCTTACACATGTGCGACCTTCCTGTTGAAAGTCACCAGCAGGGAGACTGCTCTGAAAGCCTTGTCTCAGCCCTCACCCAGGAAGTTCGATGCTTCCAGGGCCCTTTAAGAAGCCCTGCTCAGGCTCTGCGGTGAAGGTGCTCGTGGCTCTCCCTGAGGCAGTGAGCGCGAGGTGCTGGTGCTCCCTGTACTGACTATCTGAACATAGAATTTTGGTTGAAGGGTAAGACGGTGAGAGACCACGGGAGACTCCTGCATCCCTCCCTCAGAAGTGGTCAGTAGGAGGGACCTGAAGTGCCTTCCCAGGGCCTGCAGTGGCCGCAGTGATGCCGAAGGCTCTGGGTCCCCGTCCGTCCTCTAGGTACGCCTACCTGGACCCTCCCTGAAGCTCCTTTCTGTGCGTTGACGACGGTCAGCCTGCATGCTTTCTTCTCCTGCATTGATGGTCCCAGGAGCGTCTCAATCTGCTCATGTGGTCCTGTGGTTGAGCAGTGCACCACTTTGCCATGCCACAGCCCCACACCGAGGCGCCGGGAGCTCATGGGACGCTGTGGGCCTCAGCATCTGTAGTCAGGCAAGCAGAGTCCAGAACCAGCACTTGCCAGGCTCTGCCGCTTGTCCCTGAGTCCTGGCAGAGCTGCGCTGTCTCGGGAGCCCCTCCTTCAGGATGCGGTGGCTGAACGGATGCTGTTAACATCCTCTGCACATCAGGATGATTGGGAACTTGAGAAAAGCAAATCTGTTAAGGAAAAGGAAGCCAGGCCCTCCTCCTTCCTGGTCTGCTGCCGGAGGCGCTGTCCCGTGCCAGGCCTTCTCCTCGGCAGCGTGTTGTGCGTAAAGACACCACAGTGCCCTGCTCTCGGCACGTCGACGGAGCCATTCCTGCTCACATATGGACTTTTATTCCTCCACTAGCACATTTCAGGCCCTTCGACCAGTGATGCCCTTGAAACAGTGATGTAACTTAGATGCTGTCGTGGAGTCCAGAAGACAGAGGTTAGACACCGTTAGAACAGAGCTATACTGAAACAAGCCAGTAGCCAGAAGCAGAAGGGCCGAGCTAGCTTCAGGTTCTCTGCAGAAGCTGCAATGAAGCTGGAGGTGCTCCTGCCGCTCGTGTGAGGGAATCAGATCGTGCCTCACATGGAGCCAGACAGCCCAGGAGGAGCCGTGTCCTCGACATGACCCTGGCCTCCACGTAGGGATGAGGCTGAGGCAGGAGAACGTGCTGGGGACAGAGTTCAGGGAGCCCCCAGGCTGTGGGAGGTGCTGGGCTGAGACCTGGCTGGACACAGCACTGAAACAAAATGTTAGGGTCATTTGCGTTATCAACTCCAGCAGCTCACTGTTCTGAGCTTAAACACGTTACGTTATTTGGGGTATAAGGACTTCCAAAGGGAAATCAGATGACCTTACTTGCACATTAATCCTTGTTTTGTCATCTCTAAATGCAAAGAAAAGTTTCCCTGACTCAAGCAAACTGGACTCTGCTCCTTTCTCACCTGAAGCGTTTCTCTCCAGGAGTGATTGCTTCGTGGAGGGGCCTCAGAGCTGGAGAGGAAGGTTTTAGAGTGACAGTCTGTTGTGACATCTTCTTCTTCCCCTCATAAACTTTGACTAAGTCATCTTCTTATTTTCTTTGACCTGTTATGTGTGTGGTGCTGCTGGAACCCAGGGCCTCACGCATGCTGGGCAAGTGCTTTCAAGCTGGGCCGCACCCCCTACACTTTCTTTCACTCTTTACTCCACTTTTTTCTTCATCATCAAGTTTCATTCTTGTTAACCTCCTGTTTTCTTCCCTCTGCTCCCTATAATCCAACCTCCTCTACTCAAATGCTTTGGTCCTAATAGGGTCCTTGCTGGCCATGCTCACCCCTGTGTATCATTTAGGACAACAATTCTCTGAACTATCCTAAAACTACTTGGTTAATTAGAAGCAACTAGTTAAATTTCAAGATAACATCTTAAAACTGTACTGTTTTCCCAAATAGTATGTGTTTCTAAGAACATTCTTAGTCCATAGCAGTATATAAGATGCCTAACTAATAACCAGCTCAGAAATGCTGCCCAGGCTATGCGCCTCTGGCACGTGACCATGATCCGATTCCTACACCGTGGGTCAATTTCCTCTTTAAGAAGTAACATGGTTCCGTGTGTTGTCAAGTGGAAATGTCTTGCTAGAGAAGAAATAATAATCAGGGTGGCCTCCGGTGAGGACACTGGCCCTTCACCACCCCTGTCTCTGTAAAAGGAAGCCAGAAATGGAGCTGCAGGCAGATCTCCAAAATGCATTTGCCCAAGCTGGTTGGGAAGTTCTTTCCTGTGAGTTGCTTCCTGGACCCTGAGGAGAGGCCTGCAAGGGGAAGGAGTTCAGCAGAGCCCTGAGGGAGACTCTCTGCAGTCTGGATCTGATGAGCATGGTGTGTTCTTTTCATCATTAACAGCCACAAAGAGCCCTTGTGTTGCAGGTTTTTCTGGTCTCCTGCTGATGGTTCCCAAGAGCAGGCCCAGCACAGCTGGGGAGGGGACCGAACCGCATGGGCTGTCACCTAGGATGTGGCTGGAATCACTGTGTTGCTGTGTGGGTCACATCCTGGCACATGCTCCGGCGCAGTAGGAAACGGGCATCTTTCTTTTTCAGCTCATTCTACCAGATTCCATGAAGATCTTGCCAGTGTACATGAACTCCCTGTTGAAAAGCTGTGTGCTGCTCAGCAGACCAGACACCCCGACGGATGAGCGGGCATTCCAGAGGCAGCTGGTCATGACCATGGGAGTGGCCGACTCCCAGCTCTTCTTCTACCCACAGTTCCTGCCAATCGTAAGCTGCTCCAGGAGGCAAGGCCTTCTGCTAGGCAGAAACCAGAGGCCACAGTGCCTGCAGCACGTTCAGAGGGGCCTTAAGGTAGCCACACACGTGCAGGGACAGAGGCAGGTGGCTGGAGGCACAGAGCAGCCCTGCCCTCCCTGAAGGCGGGAGGTGTGCTGGGAGGACTGCTCTCCTCTCCTCCGTGAGCAGGTGCCCTGAGGGCACACAGGGAGACAAGTCCCTCAGCCCAGCTGTGGAAGGGCTGCAGCATCAGACAGCTCAGGTGCATGTGTGGGGGAGTCCACCTACACACGCCTGCTTGTCACCCGCATGGAATCTCAGGTGCACATGTGCCCACTGTGTTTCCAGGATAATCTGAGCAGGTGTACATCGTGTGTGTGAAGTTGTGTGGCATGTGTGTTCATTGTGTGAATGGGACATGGTGCGTGTGTGTGTGTTCACATGTTTGTTGTATGGCTAGATCCCATGTGCACGTGTTACTCATGTCAGGGGGATGCTACACACACACGCACACACACACATACACGCATTCATTGCGTGTTTGGGATCGCATGAGCACATGCTTCCTCTTATGTTTTTAGAGTGTAAGTGTCTAGGAGTCAGGACATCTGATGAGGTCAGCTGTGGCTGGCCTAGCTCCAGTGCAGTCAGGAAAACAGCCTGAGGGGCCCCTACTGAAGAGCAGCACCTGTCCCAGGGGAGCTCCTTGGGGAGCTTCACCTTTGCTCGCACCTTTGCTCTTGCTTAGGCCTGGACCGCGCTCTCTGTGACAGGTCTCTCCCTGAGACTGCAGGTCGGGACTGAGGGGAGGAGAGAGGAACGCTGCCGGTGTAAGCATGGCCCTGGGGAAGGGGCCCTCAGGCTGGGGCAGGTGGAACAGGAAACTAAACAGTTGCTTCCATCTTTCTGACTAGTAGAAGTGAACTGTTGCAAAGGGTGGATTTTCAGTTAGAGCTAGATGGACCAGTCCGTGGGGCACAGAAAGCAGGACTCTATAGGACACAACACTACCTCTCCTCAGAACTGCTCTGGCAAGGCCACCTGCAGCCAGCCTTGGGCCAAATCCCATGGGCATGCTCAGACCCTCCTCCTTCCGTCTGTTGTTTCTTTATTGCTGAGGATCCTGTCCTCCTTTATGACCTGTCCCAGCCCCTGACACACACTCATCACTTTCCAGTGTCCCTTCTCCAGCCAGCTGGTGCTTCCCCTGCCTTGGAGGTTCATGCTGCTCCCCCAGAGTGGTCTGGGGCGAAGAACTCAACACGTACCTTTTTTATATAAATGACATCTCTGCGTGATCTGGTCTTGTGGTTTTAAATGTCATTTATATACCAATGATCTCAAATTCCTGTCTCAAATGGCCTCTGAGCTGCCCTTCAGATGCATTTGCCCCATTACCTGCTGGGCCTCTCCTTAGATAAATCCTCAGACCTCAAAGCCCACCCTCCCACCTGCCCCCA
>NW_026000059.1:252076-284322 GCF_001458135.2 Marmota marmota marmota | reverse complement strand
CCTCCCATCTGCTCTCCTCTGGCCTCCCCACGCTCTCCCTCCCTCGTGCCCCCTCCTCCGGGTCCTCAGGCGGCAGCCCTCTTCCCCACACCCTCAGGCTCCTGTTGCCACGCTCTCCTCTTCATGAGTATCCAGAGCCTCGTCTCTGCCCCTCGTCTCACCTCCAGTGCAGGTGCAGTCTAGAGCCTCCCACATCCGTGTCCACCAGAGCAGAGTGCCCTCCCTCCTCCACTAAAGTCTGTGCTGCACCCACTGCCTCTCCTTGGGTCCGTCTTCAGCAGGCAAGCAGGGTGGTCTGCCAGAACACGGTCAGCTCGTGTCCACAGCAGCACGCCAGGATGCTCCGTCTCAGGAGAAGCCAGGAGTCCTGCTCCCTGGCCCACTGACCCTTGTGTTCTGTTGCCCTCCCTTCTCGCCCACCTTCAAACTCCATCAGGCTCTTCCGTCCACTGCAGCATCTCCCCAATGTCCCCCCAGCTGACTTTCCCACCTTCTCAGGCCTCCACTCAAGCCGGCCCCCTGGAATACACGCCACCTGGGTGCTTCCAGCCCCCTTCTCAGTTCTCTGCTTCGTAGCTCTCACCACCGTGGCCACAATGCTGCGTGTGTCCCTACTTCATGCCCTGCCTTTAACTGCACACAGCAGGCGCTCAGGGAGGGAGAAGCACCAGCAGGAGGAAGGAGGGGGCATCTCTGACCCTTTCTTTCCTACGCAGCACACCTTGGATGTCAAGAGTACAGCCTTACCTGCTGCTGTCCGCTGCTCCGAGTCCCGCCTCTCAGAAGGAGGGATCTTCCTTCTGGCCAACGGTTTGAACATGTTCTTGTGGTTGGGAGTGAGCAGCCCGCCAGAGCTGATCCAAGGGATTTTTAATGTGCCATCTCTTGCACATGTCAGTACAGATATGGTAAGTAGCCTTTCACTGTTTTTGTAGTAATATACAAAATTTAAATTCTTATATAAATGTGCATGTAATTTTATGTTACAAAGAAGAGAACAACAAGACATGTAGTTTTGTATAAAGTTGAGAAATTCATGCTTTGATAAAACAGCAATTAGCGTATATGAAAGTATCTGCATCACAGGTTAACCCTCATGGTGACTTTGACAGAACCTGCAGCACTTCCAGAGTATTCTCTGTGCCAATCCCACTGTTTCATTTCACCCCCTACATAGATGAGTGAGGTGGGAGTTGCTCCTGTGTTCTGCAGCTGCAGGTTAGGGCTGAGTTTCCTCAGGTGGTGTGTGGCAGAGGTGGCCCAGGGCAGCTCTTGAGCTTAGGTCCCCTTCCATCATGGTCCTGAGCTGAGCACTGTGGTCAGAATAGTCACAGGTGCTCAACTCAGACTGTATCAGATAGTGATTTGCAAAGCCATACTCTCACGAAAACAGATTTCTCCCCTTCTGTAGCAATCATAACAGAAGGAATTGTGGGTTTGATGTGGGAACAAATTCAAATATATATCTTGAAAGTGTCTTAGGAAAACCGGCAGCCACAGTTTGTTGGAGAGTCTAGACTTGCTGTGAGCTGCTCACACTGTGGCGCTGCTGCTGTGGCTCGATTGTCCACTCTGTGGCACGGGGTTCCAAGACCCTCGCCTACGGTGGTGGGATAGCTTAATTCTGGGCGTCACACCTAATTTCTGGTCTGAATGTATAGTTTAGGTATGCAGAGCATCTTGAATGAAGGGGCAGGAGTAAAATCCAGAGCTACCAAGGCAGGTGGTCAATGCAGAGAGCTGCCTGTCTATCCTACACAAATGTATATTCAAATGGCGGGTGTCCAGGTCTCACCAAAAGATTGGTCATTTATAAATAGTAGTCTGCCTGCCTGTGGCTTAAAGTAAGAAATGGTTAGAATTGAAATTTTCAAAAAATATGAAACAAAATTAAAATTCAGTAGGCAAGAATGACCTCCTGGAGGTTTATAAAATTTAAGAAGATTCTCATATCATGATGTACTGGCTCAGAGCCAAAAGAACACATTTGCAAAACAGCCAGTCACTCCACCAGAATGGCAGGTTGGTGGGTTTGTGCTTCTACCAACACACCTCTTTTTCACCTTCTTCAAGCAATGAAACAAAACTAAGACCAAAGGCAGGCCCTTTTGTTTTAGAGGAGTGGGCACCTTGAGACATACACAGGAAGCAGACTTAGAGAATTTGGGTAGCAGGACCCATCATGAGGTTGAGGGCACATGCAGGGTGCACCAGAGCATGAAGACATGAAGGCAGAAGCTTCTCCCAGGCCTTGAGGCTCTGCAGTGAGATTCCTGCTACTTCCAGCTGACTCCTGGGGCCTGGGCATCTGAGAAGGAGGCCTGAGTGCTTAAAGTCTTAATTGGGGGAACCGAGGAATTCCATGCCTCCCGGAGGCCAGATGCAGCTGGACTGTCCCCTAAACTACAGCCAGACTTCTGGGGACCTCAGAGGCCATACACCCTGGAGAAGCAAGTGCTCGGGGCTGGCTGCAGTGCGGGAACAGTGGCTTTGAGGCAGAGACTCCCCAGCAACCCTCTGCAGGCACAGGGTACATCTTCTGCTCTCAATACAGCCTTGAAATACACACGTGAGAAGACACGGACCCTTGTGGGACACAGCCCCAGGTGTCCTTTAATAAAGCACACTCGTGTGTCACCAGGAATGTGCCTATGTCAACTCCAGAGAAGGATTTTTATTCTGAAAAGACAGAGACATTGGTTAATTGGCAAGAATGTCTGCCCACCAACAAGTAGTCTTTCATTCATTTCTTTCCCACACTTTCAGTTTTCAGGTAAATGAACCATGTTTTTTAATGTTCTCATAGTCTCCTATTGCTGGAAGCATTATGAATTGTACTGAACCTTGGTTTTCTTGAATGCAGACTGTGCTGCCTGAGGTGGGAAGCCCACACTCTCAACAGCTCCGGATGATAATGGGTGTTATCCAGCAGAAGAGGCCGTATGCCATGAAGGTAGGAGACGGCGCTCTCCTTTCCTCAAGCTTTTACGTATTCCATCAAAGACTCCTGGAAGTGCATGTTCTATAGTTTCATAACATGATCTTCATAGCGACCTGCTTGTCAGACACATGCCCCACAGTTCCTCGAGGCATGGTGGCCACAGGTGCCCTTGCCAGGCCTGATGTGATCTTTCCTTGGGTGTCATTAGAGGAGTACCATTCAGAAATTCATGGTATTTGATTTTTTTTTTTCTTAGATAAAGGGGTGGAACTGAGGTAAACTGAACTCATGAACAGCCTGCTGCCTCCAGCGTGCATCTGGGTGAACACTGGCCCATCGCACCTCCTGTGGTTTGTTTTAAGGACAGGACCTGGAGATGGCTGAGGTGGTCACATTTGGGCTACTTGAGCGAGCCATTCCTTCTACTGAGAGGGCACATGAGAAAGCTGGGGAGGCCCGTGTGACCATTTCCACATTCTGTCCCACTCCATAAGACCATGTACCCAGTAGTCTCACACAGAAGGAAAAACAATGGGTCCCTCCTGTACACCCAGTGTTGCCCCTTGTTGTGGGGGTGAGCCCTTGAGGAGCCCACCCACCACTTCCTGAGACCCGCACAAGAATGGGCAGTTCACCTTTGCAGAGCCTCTGGGCTGGAGCAGGGGAAGTTCGATCCTGGTGCTCTCTGCCCCCTCAGTCCTTGGCCAGGCATTTCCCCAGAGGAAGTTGTGCCGTGGGCACCCTGCGAGAACCCAAAGCAAAAATAAATACCCACCAAGACAAGTAACAGCAGCTCCTCCACTAGTCTCCAGATAGACAGTGAGTTTTAAGGCCTTGGCCCTGAGGCCCCTCTCTCCACCAGGTCCCATTTTCGCCCTCCGTCCTAAGCTGCGCTGTCGAGGCTGGACCACACGGCTGCTGCCCGGCCTGGCAGTCACAGTGGCACGGGGAGCAGGTGGGCAAAGCACACAAGGAAAGTGGCCAGGGCCCCGGGCCCCTCAGGAGGCAGCTCTTAAAATCCCTCTGGAGAAGTCTCCCTAAGGGCAGCCTGGCCAGCTGCAGCAGTGAAGCTGTGCACCAGTGTGGCCTCCCGTGTACACACAGCAGTCACAGCGCCACTGCAGCTGCCACACCGACCCAACAGCCATGACACAGGGCCAGAAGTCGCTGCTCACACCACGCCATGCACCCAGGGCTGCTCTTTTCCATGACATTTGACAGTCACTCAGAAGAAATGAAAAGATGCTTTTAGAGAGTGAAAAGTGAGGGCTGGAGATATAGCTCAGTTGGTGGTACACAAAACCCTGGGTTCAATCCTCAGCAACACACACACACACACACACAAGCCTGAATAAGAAGCTGGGCACAGTGGGGCACACCTGTAATCCCAGTGGTTTAGGAGGCTGAAGAAGGAAGAGTACGAGTTCAAAGCCAACCTCAGCCAAAGAGAGGCGCTAAGCAACTCAGTGAGACCCTGTCTCTAAATAAAATACAAAATAGGGCTGGGGGTATGGCTCAGTAGTTGGGTGCCCCTGAGTTCAATCCCTGGTACTTGCCCCCATCCCCTCAAAAAAAGACTTTACCAGAGAAACAAGTTGGAATGGAACAAAATGGAACCAGATCCACAGGGAGCCATCAGGGTGGGGCAGGCAGGGCAGTTGATGTGTGCTATTGATGGTTATTACAGGCCAGGAGCAGCTTAAAGCTTATCAGCCTCAGGCACAGGTCAAAGCAGCAGGTCAGAAGAATCCTTCTTTCCAACAGTCGATGAGGCCAGGGTGGATAGGCTGGGGCCCCAGCCTAGACGCACTCTTTCCTGCCCCACTTGCAGCCCTCCGTGCTCTCACCAGAGGGGAACCCCGGAGGCCCTCTGTGCAGGCACAGCCATTTCATTTCCGGGGAGTGGGGAGTCACGTGAACCACTGCAGAGGTTCTCCACATTTTCCTTTCTATGTTGTCTTCCATGGCTCAGGCGCACTCGGGGCTGTGGCCTGTCGTGGTCAGCACAGCCTTGAAGCACTGGGCCAAGCAGGAATAGCCTCTTGTGCCTCTCACACCCACTCTGTCCTCCACTGCCCCACACCCAGCCTCCTGTGTCCTCTTCCTGTCCGGTCTCCCTCACCTCGTTGCTGTTACATCTGCCACCAGCCAGCTGCCCCATTCTGTTCTGCACCTCACTGGGTCTCACTGGCTTAAAGTCACAGGCAGGGTTGTGTTTCTGTCTAGGAGCCCCTGCCTCCTGAAGCTGTGGCCACTCACAGGCCAGCCAGCTCCAACTCAGACCTGGGCTGAAAGGCCTTGACGCCACGCGCTGCTCACCCCCATGGTGAGCATGCTCATCTCCAAGGGCCCCAGGCCTGTGAGGAACCTCCATCTCATCACTGCCATTTCCAGCCCGCGTCCTGGCCTCCCACGTAGCCAGGCAGAGCCCTGGGACGGCCCCTAACCAGCTGCTCTTATTGTCTTCCAGCTCACCATAGTGAAGCAGCGGGAGCAGCCAGAGATGGTTTTCCGACAGCTCCTGGTGGAGGACCGGGGGCTGCACGGAGGGTCCTCCTACGTGGATTTCCTCTGCTGTGTTCACAAGGAGATATGCCAGCTGCTCAGCTAGCCAGCGCTGGGTGCTGCACTTCTGGGGAAGCGGTCTCTGGGCGCCCACTTTTCTAGAAAGCAGCAGGCTCACTCTGAGGCCCGCCACCCTGCAGGGACGCAGTGGGGGATCTGAGAAGGTGCCCTCGTGTCGTGAAGGGAAGAGCCTATTTCTGACTGCAGTTTTTAATTTTTACAACTGATGGAGTTTGCATTTGATAAAGAGCAGAGTTTACAGAACATAACATTCTCAATTTCCTTTGTGCTAGATATATAACTTATTTTTCAAACTGTATAGATTTGGGGTAAAAGATTGTATTGGTTCCTCTCCTATTTCCAGTGAGGGGGAAAAACTTAATTTTTACATTACACCTAATTTTTTAAAACCACATATAGCTCCATTGAACACACTTTTCAATTAAGATTTGCAGATTTTAATAATGTGGATTCTATCTAGTAGAACAATGTATGCTCTACTTTTTTTCATAATTACACACTATCTATGTTTAAACTATTTTCCAGTTGTTTTGTCTTAAAACTGTATTAATATTCTTAATGGTTCTTTGTACAATTTTGGCAGTTTCTACATGTATATAATGGATCTTTACCAGTATCAATAAATCACTTCATATAAAAATTCAATGTGTAGAATCACTTTTATGTATTTGGAAATAAAAAAAAAAAAACAACCCAGATGAAGCACTAAGCAAACCAGGTAGCAAAATTGTCTTTTTATCAATCAGGGTTGAGGATTGTTAGGCAATAAACCTAGGAAATGTCAGACAGCATACTTAAAAAGGCACTTTTGAAGGTCCTTGACTGTGTCCTGTGGGTACAGTAAGCAGAAGTTGATCCTACCGGAAGTTGATTGATTGATCCCACAGGAAGCTGATCCACGCTGATGAGACGTCATGCCAGGAGTGGCTGAGGAGAGGGGCCTTGAGCATCCGTCCCAACCAGGAACAGGTATAACGCTGGTGGAGAGCGGAACATGTCGTGTTCCAAGAGCTGCAGTGCCCATGAACATTTCTGTGGCAGACCTGACCCTGTCTGTTATCAGCCCACTCACACTTGGAGCAGGCCGTGGGCAGCCAAGGCAGTGCAGACTACATGGCTCAGCAGGCTGTTCATCATCAGCTGGCAAAGGCTGCAGAGGCCAGTAGAGTAGCAAAGACACTGCCAGGCTGAGCCCCCAGGCCTGCAGCAGCGGGTGTGTTTCAGGTGACTCAGTGGTTTGGTTTAAGAAGCACTGCAAGCTCTGCAAGCTGTATCCAGGACATGCCTGCCTGCCTGCCAGATGCCCTGGGAACAGCAGCTGCTGAGAGTTGATGGGAGCTGGTCACCCTATCAGTGGGAGAAAGCGAAAGCCATCTCAAGCTTCTTCAGTGCATTAAAACCCCAGCATAAAATGGAAATGTGGGCAATCTGAGTGGCCACTTGCCAAAAATGGGGTAAATACATCTGAAGTGTGAGGTGTTCTGAAGCAGTGCTCCTGCCCCAGCTGGAGGGGGGGGGGGCTGTGCAACCTAGGAAGTCAGATCACTGGAGCCAGTAAAGGCAAAGGACTTAGGCTTCCTGTCTGTTAGACCCTGTGCATGTTTACTGCTGCTAGTATCTTCCTTGCTAGGGCTTTTATTAAATCGGCAGAGGGTGAGGAAGCCTGGGATTAATCTAGCTCCTAGCTGTATCACAAATATTTTAATTGATGGAGCTACTAGCTGTAAGTAACAGTTTAAGGGACGAGAAGCACGGGCCACAACGCCTTAAGTGTTAACCACAAGAACCTCTCAAGAATTCCAGATCAGATGTCAAGGAACCATTAGGAAGAGTTCACTCTCTCAAGAAGGCTTATGTGAACTTCACGTCCCAGAAATCTAACCTAATGACAACTGGCTGAGAGTAAATAAGAAAGATCTGTCACTAATTTTTCACTTTGGCCAGATGGAAATATGTCCTATTAATAGAATAAGAAATCCAGGTCCAATTCCAGCTTGAGTTTCTCCAACATGGAAAAGGATCTGAAACTGGACTTGGAAGCTCCAGGAGGAGGCACCGTGCGCCTCCCAGGCCCACACTGGGCCTTCTAGACCTCTACTCCCAGCCCTGCTGGGAAGTGCATGGTCATCTGTGGCCAGCACCTTCCCAGGCCCACCCAGCCTTTGTCTAGCAGTCGCCTCTCCTTGGGCATCAGTGCTGACCACACAGCTGTCCACGACTCTGGGGCGCCACCCTGCACCACCCCAGCCCTTCTACACTCCCAGTCTACTGTGCCTGTCCCTTACAGGAGGACACAGTTTTTCCCCTTCAGGCTATTATTAAGGAGGAGGTATAGATGTGGTTTAATCGCTCTCCTTGACAGATTGTGTTTGGAGGAAAGTAACTAAGAACTTATATCCTGAGGAAAGAGTCACGTTTTAAAATTCGGTCAGTCCACAGGAGTCGACTCTGTTCAAGATGGTTGATAACTAATAATTCATTGGAAATCACTGTTTCCTCACCCTCCCAGATAATGTTCTTGAGACAGAGGGAAAGCCCTTTTAGAAAAACAGGCCCCCTATTCAGCAAGAAAGCCCGAGCAGAACGGAAAAGGACCTGAGAGGCTGAAGGCCCTGGCAACCACTCCATGGTGAAGCAGGCCATGGGGAGGGCCCACTGACTAAGCAGTCCACCACTTGCACAGGGACAGGCTGAGAAAAGAGCCTGTTGTCTTCATGTAACGCAAGCCACAGACTCATTCCCCACAGCCAAAGGCAAAGAAAGGCAGACAGGCAGGTGTGGCGCCACAGCAAACTGAATACGGAAAAGTGAGAGCAGCCAGAAGTGGGAGCCTGAGACCCTGGTGCCATCACGACTGTGTCAGGGAAGGGCTGGGACGTCAGACATGAGGAGCTGGTTGGCTCACAATCTGGCATCAGTATCTACTTTTTTCCAAAGTTTGATTTGGAGTTACTATAAACGCCATATTGTCTTCTTTCCCGGTGGTGTTGGGCACGGAACCCTGAGCCCTGTGCAGGCAAGTGCACGCCCACCCCAGTATTCTTAACCACGCATATACTTTGCTTTCGGTCAGCCTCACGGTAGTAAAGTTAGCTGCTCTCTTCAGCCCCTATTCACCACCGTAAGCTTAGCTTCTTAGGGTTCTAAGTTTCACCTGAATTATGGGCAACAGCATTACATCAGAGCCTTTTAACAACCCAGAAGTTGCCTTGAAATGCACAAGCCTATAAAATGGCAGCAGATTGGATCATTAAACCTCCACAAACTACCAGCCTGCAGACATCTGCTTTCCAGAGGCGACGGCTGCAGCCTACCACACAACGTGAGTCCTCCAAGGGGCTGAGCACAGCTCAGACTGACTTCCGCTCCCTCCCAAGTGCACTCCAGAGCTCTGCAGACTAAGGCCAAGTCTTTTAACCTACATGCTATGACTTTAAAGGTGATGGTTTCTCGTACTTCCTTTTAGTAAATTTGATCCCAGTATTTATTTTTTAAAATTTTGGGGTACTAGGGACTGAACCCAGGGGTATCCTACTACTGAGCTACATCCCCAGTCCTTTTTGAGACAGGATCTCGCTAAGTTGCCCAGTCTGGCCTCCAACTTGTGATCCTCCTGGCTCAGCCTCCTCAGTTTCTAGGACAAGTGTACACCACTGCACCTGGCTAGGTTTTTGAACAAGCTGCTGTAGTGAACTGAAAGATACACGTTAGCGGTTAAGATCAGCAGCTTTTAAAATCAACTGCTGTAACTAACTGAAAGGTATAAATTAGCAGTTAATATGGGTACCACTCATATAACAATAGCCCTGCCACTGATGCTCACTGTAACTCCGGGTCCCCTTGGCACAACCCTGCTGGACTTTGGCACAGGAAATATGTGGTCTAATTTCTCCACAGGGATCCAAGGGCTCCTAAAGGCGGCCCTGCTATTGACCAAGACTCAGAACAGTGCTGTGGCAGTCCTGCCCCACTATGTGCCCTGGCTCTCAACAGGCACCAAGTCAGACCCCATGATGACCCCATTTCTTGCACCCTGACCTCTGGCATTGAGCTGTTTCTCACAATTCCCTGATAAGAAAAGCAACTAAAAGTTTATTTCTAGACTGAAAATGTGGAACATGTAAATATAAAGAGGATCAAAAATCAGATAAGGCCGGAGTCATGAACGGTCACCGGAGCCCTGAGTGAACGCTCTACTGTAAGACAATGCCCAGCTTTCCCGAGGGAGAAGGCGGCTGGGCCGAGGAGTCCTTCCAGCCTGCTGTTCAGAGGGATCAATTCTAGGGCTTGCATTCCTTTCCCTTCAGCTCTTCTCTCCTTCTTGCTCTTCTCTGATGATGGCAGGCTACTGTGCCCCAACTTTCAACCTACCAAGGAGCCATTCCTCTCCTCCATAAGAATAATTATGAAACAGATCTCACAGGGCCTAGGCCACCAGCCACAGCACTGTCTCTTGAAGGCCCAGGTATGGAACAAGGGAGAGTCCTAAGCCAGCTCTTCTGAGGGCCCACCAGGGGGCACCTGGAACTTCCCTCCTGCATTCCCAGGTCAAGCTGACCTTTGATTCTACCTCCAGTTAGTTTATAATGTCATTTCGACAAACACACTAACCAATTGGGAGATACAACATCTGTGTCAAGAGAGGGGATAATCACATGCTACCAGTATGCACTGGAAAGTATAACAGGCTGAGCGAGTTGAGCTCACAGGCTCAGTCTTGGTGTGTGTGAGTTCCTCTTTTGTATGAGAACAGAGTGGCCACTACAATGTAGAAACCACAAGAGTTCCCTTCTAAGTCCATCCTGTTTCATCTGGTAACAACTGTAATTCCCATTTACAAAAAAATAGAATCTCAAATGCCAAAGATTTAAAGTTTCATTAGAAAAATAAGCCTAAGCTTTCATTCCCTCACCCCCAAGTACTTACCCCTAGGTGCTCAAGCCCAGCGCCTGGCGACCGGGCATCTCTACTGGTGCCTCAGCTGCTTTTACTTGGCTTTGGAATATGAGACTGCTCTGAAGGTCCATGTAAGTTCCAGCTCACAGCCACATCCTGACACTTGGATTTCTGTCCTGCTTTGTGCCTTAAGAGCAGAAGTCACCTGCAGCTACAGGACCAAGATCATGAGAAAGAGCTTCCATGCTGTGTCCTACCTCCTCCTTATCCTGCCTGGCAGCTCCACCTCACCTCTCAGATTCGGACCTGGAAGGAGGGGATTTTGTTCAAAGTCTCTTACTTTCTTCAGTACTCAAATTATATTTGAATTTATTTAAAATGTTTTTTAAAAGAAAGAAAATGCAGTATGCACTTCTTTTACTGTTTCAACCAGGAAATGCTGGACCCCCACAGACAGGTTCCGAGTGCCCCACTCCACCATGGGTGCAGCAGTCCTCCACTTGCTGTGGTTGCAAAGGAAGGATGTGCCATGGACTCCCTTCAGCTCCAGCCTGATACCAGACGGCGTCTTCCCACTGTCCACCCACTCCCAGAAAGCAGAAGCCTCTGTAACTGTTTAAAATCAGAGTGAATTCAGTCTCTGAAAGCGAAGCTATCTGTGTTGTTCGTCCTGCTCAATTACATGCATGCATGAAGACTGCTCACCCCGAACAAAATGGCGCAGGTATGACACTGGTGAGGAAGTTTGCAAGTTGTTCCTGGCAGGCAGAGCAGCCAGAACAAAGGCGAGAGGGACTGAGTCCTGAAAGTAAGTCTCCCACCCAAAGGCTAGAGGGGCAGGAATAGGACTGACATCTCTAAAAATTACCGAGGGGGAAAGCCACCTCTGTGTGCTCCTCCTCGACCTCCCCGAAAGCCGCCCCTTTCTCCTCGGAAGTTGGATCGATTTCTTTCTCGACCACGGCCAGCCGAAGTTCCCCCTCTTCCTCCTCCTCTGGGAGCGCCACCACCCCGATCAGACTTAGATTTGGGAGGAGGTGACTTTGGTCGAAGTCTCTCAATCTCCTCTGTACAGCCAGTCAAGTAGGAATTAGGGGCGCTGAAGTAGGATGCGTATGTCTCTGCATTGTAGTTGCTATTTGTCAGTGTTGGTCCAACTGTGAGCCAGCCTGAAGAGGAGAAAGACAGACAACCCATTAATCTACACTCCCTTGCTGACCCTTCAGGGGTGGGCTAAAGGCCCTGTGCATCCTTAGGATAGCCCTTCACTCGCCCCACAACAGCGGCCTCCCTTACGGAACAAACAGCACTTCATCACGGTCACGTTTTATGGACTTCACACCTGTCAATCCTGTTTCTTCTGCAACATGCCTTTTGTAATACATCCTCCTCATTGTTCCCCATCCATGTAAGATAGCACTTATATACTATACCGAGTTTGGAATCAGTGAAAATTTAATAAATTACATATAACTTTGCTCTTCATGCCAACAGGACCTTTTTTTTTTTTTTTTATTAAAATCTCAGAAGCAATTTTTGCTCTACTCTTCACATCCACAAAATATTTACAGTGGATAGGTCCTAGAAATCCAAGAGGATAAATAAATGGCCAAGGCTGTGAAGAAATGTTTAACATCAAAAATCATCAAGAAAATGCAAATCAAAACCACAACAAAACGTCATCTCACCCCAGTTAGAATGTCTATTGTCCAAAAGCCAAGAAATAACAAATGCAGGTGAGGATGCAGACTAAGGGGCCCACACACTGTTAGTGGGAAGGTAAGTTAGTACAGTCACTATGGAAACAGTGCGGGGTTCCTCCTAGTCTAGAAACACTCCACAGGAGAGACCCAAGGGCACTGGAATCAGGAAGTCGAGTGACCTGCCCAGGCGTGCTTGCTGCAGCACTGTTCACCACAGCCGTGTGGCAGGTCCAACACACAGCAGCAATGTGGGCGCAGCTCGGGCACCAATGAGCCAGAGGCGCACTGCACGATCTTATCTATAGGAGGAGTCCGGAAACAGAATGGCCCTTATGTGTGGCCTGGGAGAGGCATGGGCTGGGCAGAGGGGCCCAACAGGTACAGAGTACAGTGAGGAGGAGCAGCTCTAGTGTTCTACAAGGCGCAGCAAAGTAGCTATGGCTGACAACCGAATACTTAAAAACAGCAAGTAGAGAGATTTTCCATGTCCCCAACACAAAGAAGTAACATACACCTGAGGTGAAAGATCTGCAATTACCCTGATCTGATCAGTACACACTGTATACACACACATACTAAAATGTCACTGTACCCTGTAGATGTGCATAATTATTATGTGACAATTAAAAATATATCAAAAAAGGGCTGGGGACGTGGCTCAAGCGGTAGCGCGCTCGCCTGGCATGCATGCGGCCCAGGTTCGATCCTTAGCACCACATACAAATAAAGATGTTGTGTCCGCCGAGAACGAATAGATATTAAAAAATTCTCTCTCTCTCTCTAAAAAAAAAAAAAAATATATATATATATATATATATAAAAATAACTGAAAAAGACTTTTAGGGGGTGAAACCACTGCACCCGGCACTGAATGGTAGAGAAAATGTTGCTGGCTGATTATATAACAAGTGTCCCGCACCAGTGGGGAGCCCTGAAGAAGGGAGGTGAGGCACCTGCAGAGCAGGGATGAGACGGGAAATCTCTGCACCTCCCTCTAAGTTGGCTGCAAACCTAAAACTGCTCATATCTGAAGTACACCAAAAGGAATCAAACACGTAAAAACTTCATCTTACTACCTTTTTTACTTACTACTCTTTTAAAATACATATCCCAAGGAATCACACAGTCTTTTTTTTTACTGAGGTCCTACCTGGTCGAATGGTACTATCTCTTCCAAACAGATGAAGACGTCTTCTACCAAGACAAAAATGTTCAATTATATGAAAAATTTCCACAGGTTTTTCTATATTTCCAATCTCAGGTTCTTCTGTAATAATCAAGTCAATGTCGACATTAGCATGAATGAAGTCCCCGTCTGTGCTTCTCTTCACGGTTCCTTTGATCCCCATGAGGCAGTGTTCCTGCACAGTGAGAGCACAATAGTACACTTTTTACCAAGTCATATCTCATAGCATTCCTCAATTCCAAAACAATCTTTGTTTCTGAGTCTTTGGGATACAGTTGTGGGTGTCTGTCCGGGTGACAGGAAACACAGAGTGTCTTCTACACCATCCCTCATAACACTTAACCCCCAGAACTCGTCACGGCTGAAGAGCCCAGGAAAGAGACATTTCCACCAGATTAACTGAACAGTAGATACTGATTTGGAAATGCTTGAGAGAAAACATATGAGAGTCAAGAAAACAAAACAGTAGAAGCCATACCTTTGTTCTCTGGAAAACAGCCTTGGGATCTAAAGTCTTTGTCTTCCCAGGATTGTTTTTGTTGGTTTTAATCCAACAAATATCTTCACATCTTCTGTAACCCCACTTGCGTAAACACTAGAAATATAAGAATTAAAGACAGAAATCCTGAACTTAAATAAACAATACTCAAAATGAGCAACCAACACTAAAGAGCTCACTAAGTTCCAGAGGTCATGGTAATTGCCTTAATGCAGACAGAAGAAAGAAATGCCAGTCTCAAAGCACCAGTCTCAAAACCAGAGCCATAATAGAGTTGTACTAATGCAAAACACACTATTAAACACCATGCACTGAAGCACTGCATTCTGCCCCAAAGGTTTAGTCAGAGTGAGCATTCACCTGAAATGCTTCAAAATTCAAAACTTTCTGAGTACCAACAGCTCAAATGGTTTCAGATTTCACAGCATTTGGATTTTGATTTTGGGATAAAGGATGCTCAACCTGCTAAGTCTGCAAATAGTCCAAAATTTCAAAACCTCAAAAATCAGAAACACTCTAACCTCAAGCATTCTAGATATAGTACCTGTATTACCTTTCATTGTCAGCAATAGGTGTTTTAACTAAAAGGAAACAGAGACCCTACATAATCATAAACCAAAAGATAATTTGGTTTCTGCCACCTCCATTTTCTATCTTCTGACAAATGTAAACACTGTTAAAACTTTTCAAACTGATTCAAACTGTTAACTTCTGTCAAATCAGAATCTAATAAAACCTCATTTCTACATACAAAAAGTTCAGACTAAAGCTGCTGTGCATCTGTCTTCGTTGGGTAAAACCTTATTCTGTCTTCATGCAATTCAGAAACTAGAGGTATGAAGCTCAGTCCCATGAGCATGCAGCAACAGTGGGGAATCCATGACAAGCAGGTGCAGGCTGGAACTGAAACATGCACAGGACACAGTTGCCACAGAGTCAAGAGGGGGACAATGGACCAAGCAACATAGCGCTGCTGGCGCTGTGATCTAGTACAAAGATGCAGCAAAACACAAAACATGTGCTTCCTGGAATGTTCTAAAGTGAGACAGACCTCAAACTGAGATTTCTTAAATCTTTAAAATCTCAAAAGATCAAGGTCAATATAAGAGTCCCTCTTATCCACAGGGAGATGTTCTAAGACCCCTGGTGGGTGCCTGAGACCAGAGAGTACCGAACCCTACTAATTTTAAATCAGGCATAGTAAGAGATTAACTTTTTTTTGGTGGTGGTGCTGGTGCTGGTCATTGAAGCTAGGGCCTTTTGCATGTTAGGTAAACATTTTATCACAGATCTAAATTTCTNTGCCCCACATTGCTAGGCTGGGCCTTATTCTCAGGTCATCTCATGCAGTCCTCCATTACTGAGCCAATGAAACTGCAAGGCATTCACTGGTTTTGAGCAACATTCACCCTGTTAAACTTTATTTTGCTTTATAAAATTTTTATGTTCTTATTTTGATACACTTTATGTTTGCAGTCTTCATTTTTGGTACTGGGGATTGAACTCAGGGGCACTCAACCACTGATCCACATCCCTATTTTGAATTTTATTTAGAGACAAGGTCTCACTAAGTTGCTTAGTGCCTCACTTTGGCAGAGGCTGGCTTCGAACTCATGATCTTCCTGCCTTAGCCTCCCAAGCTACAAAAACAATAACTATTAAGAGAAAAATTACAACAATATATGTAAATAAAAAGGTATGTGATGTAGTCTGTCTTTCCCCTTCATGTTGCATGCAAATCACCCTGACAACCCAGATGGTCACTAAGAGAGGAACAAGCAGGTGGCATACATAACACATGCATAATTGACAAGTCATAAATTCTGGAATTTTCTATCTAATGTTTGCTGACCATAGAAACCAAAACTACAGGGGTAAGGGTTGGGGTTATTTGTTTCTGTTGCAAATATTTGGTTTTTGCTGGGCACAGTAGTGCACATCTATGATCCCAGCAACTTGTGAGGCTGAAGCAGGAAGATGCAAGTTCAAGATCAGCCTCAGCAAGGCAAGACCCTATCTCAAAATAAAAAAGGCTGGGGATGTGGCTCAGTGGTAGAGCACCTCTGGGTTGAATCCCCAGTACTGACAAAAATTTGTTTTGCACTGGAAGTTCATAATACCACCACGGCCTAAATCCCAAATGACCTAATCCACTAATTTACCGAAAGTTATTGTATTGTAATCATTTTGGCCAAACTGTGCTTTCACCAATGAGATGCTCTGCTCCATAAATGAAAAAGACAGACCCTCCTAGTCATTTTTCAACTTAATTTGGGGCTGGGGATGTGGCTCAGTGGTAGAGCACTTGCCTAGTATGCAGAGACCCTGGGATAAATCTCCAAAACTGGAGGGAAAAATTTTTAAAAATAAAATAAAAACACATCAGCTGAATTTGAGGGTGAGGAGGAAAGACCAAAGTCAGACATTAGAACCAGAAAAGGTAAATAGCACTAGGCCTATGGAAGCAAACAGTGTTCCTTTCTCTCTACTTTCTTGTTTTTCCACAGCACCTTGGGGAACTAGTGCTAAGTAAATGCACAGACCCAGCTGGAATACCATCATGGTCTAGCCTTGGAAGCAGCTATGCTGCCCACCAGCTTCAGCTCACTGCTTCTAAAACAGAACAGAGTGACCACGGAGCCTCAGCGTTGGAGCACAGACTTATCTCAGTCTACTCTTACTTGTAATCTCACACAATCATGCTTAAACTCTTCAGCCACCTCCCCAAATCAGCATGCTGAATGAGACCGTCTGTTGCATGACAGGAAGTGTGTCCTCAGAGTGGGAAGTCTAATCCCATAACATGTGTCTAGACCCAAGACCCACAAGACCAAGTGCCTTTGTGCTGGGGAGCAGTTGAGCTGATTCCTGATCCCAGCTGCAATGCTCGGGCTATTCTTCTTGAACAGTTTATTATTGTGTTTCTTTTGGCACAGAGAAGCTCTGATATAACTGAAAATACATTAAATGTGCTATAATTACTTTCTCACTCTTATTCATTCAAATTGTTTCAAATGCAGTTATTATTCCATATTGACTGTCATTTACAATTCAGGAGTCCATGCTATTCAGAGCAACAATTTTTAGCTGATTATAAGGAACCATAAATGACAGCAAGCTCATTTTTGTACTATAGTTTGGAGCTTCAAATCTCTAAAATATTGTGTTCTTACAGCTGTGACAAACATTTTTGAAAGAGCTGCATTCTCCCCAGTAAGCCTTAGCTGAGTCAGGGGTATTGTTTTTTTCTTTAGCATATTTAAAACTATTCAAGAAACAAAGAACAAAACAACATTAATCTTCAAATGTATTACACAGTATATTTAAAAAAAATTTTTTTTAGTTGTAGATACACAAAACTTTTGTTTATTTTTATGTAGTGCTGAGGATTAAACCCAGTGCATCACACGTGCTAGACAAGCGCTCTACCACTGAGCTACAACCCCACCCCTAATATATTGTTTTATATTTTATAAAAACAGCATCTCACCACTCTTCCAAGGTCCAATCCCTCCCCAGAACCACACCAGAGAAATATAAATGACCGGGGTGCTGCAATCTCATCAATTTCTAACTTCATGATCTGTAAGAAACCAAACATATGTGAAATATTATACACAAAATACGTACAAATATTTTGTTTCCTATTCATCCCACATTGAAACTAATGACCATCAATTGTTCCTGTACCAGAATTCTCAGTAGATATGTTCTTTAAATGTACCCATTAGGAAATAAAATTGATGGAAAATCAATTTTATCCTAAAAAAAAAAAAAATCACTTGTTCTCCTGTTTTTTGTTCGTTTATATACAAGCAACACACACCCATGTCAACCCACGCACGTGCGAGCACACGCACACACATATATACATAATATACACACACACACACAGTTATTTTTACATGGAAAGAATAAACAGGAAATTGCATTTTCAGAATTATGGCATATGACAGAAGTTGAGAGGTACATAAGCAACATTATACTAGAAAAAAGAAAATGAAATGGAATGAGGTTAAATGAGCCCAGAGTTAGGGGCAAAATTAAAATGAAATGTAATAACAAATGTTTGGAATGTACTATGATTTTGGTATCCATAAGAGTACTTCTCCCTGCAATCCCAGTGGCTCAGGAGGCTGAGACAGGAGAATTGCAAGTTCAAAGCCAACCTCAGCTAAAGCGTGGCACTAAGCAACTCAGTGAGACTCCGTCTCTAATAAAATAGAAAATAAGGCTGGGGGTGTGGCTTAATGGTCAAGTGTCCCTGAGTTCAATCCCCAGTTCCAACTTAAAAAAAAAAAAGAAGAATATTTCTCAATAAATCAATATGCAGTGTTTTCTTATGATTACTTTAAGTCTAAAATGCTCTCCCCCATTCCATTATCGTTTACCTTGAATGTGTTGTGCCACAGTACATTAAAAAAAAAAAAAAAAAGTCCTTCAATAATTAAATCTACATTGTGAGCAGTGATTATGCAAGCAACAAATTTATATGACATTCTTTACCTTTTTGGTTTTTTCTAAAGTTAAGAAATTTCTGAGACCATGGTTCATGCAAGAATTTATCAGTTTCATTTATTAAGAAAATCTTAACTTCTACCTCAATCAAATCAATGTTAGTTAAAACCATTCCATCTCTTAAATCAAAGACATTTTTTTACAGTAATAATGAAAATAGCACATGTATAGACCAATTTTTTACACTTTTTTACACTGATGTTTTTTAAGTCTTGAAATCTCTCCTCATCCAATATGCTCATGATACAATAACCTTTTATCAAATATAAGAATATGAATAAATACACATAGTACATATACACATATATTCCTACATATCTTTAAGTGATACAGCTATAGATAGGCGAAAACATATCTAGAGAAGAACAGTTAGTAAATTAATTATTCTCTAAAGCTACCTGTGGGTATTTTAAATAAGTGCTTACGTCCCCCAGTTAAAACCCACCGACCACTACTGGCTATCTAACATGAAAATGAATACTTGTGGAAAACCAACAATTTTCTCATTCACATTCTGCCTTCTACAGTAACCCCTGGCACTTTCTTCAGAATAATGCCACATAAAAATTAAGAGCTTAGCAATCTGGGGGCCAGGCAGAACTTTTCAATACACCAGCCAGAGCTGAAATTCAGTGAAATTAAACTCCAATCAAGACTTTGCATACACAATAGCTGAATCTGTTATGTGTAACTGAAGCTCTGTGCCTTTAAAACCAAACCTCACAGACTGGCCAGAGAATACAGAGTTCAACCCAATGTGAATCCTAAATGTGATAAAACTCAACGCTTAGATTGTCTTTTCTTTTGACTAAACTGACAAAGGTGTTTTCTTATTACTACTCAGTTTTGATGAGAACATGATGAACTCGAGATGGTTAAACACCTCTAGGAATGTGAATGTGTAAAACCAATATGGAAAACTTCTCAGTTACTAAATCTTTTTGTCTGGGTAATACTACATTCTATACACTTTTCTGATTTTTCAACAATGAGCACAAATTAAAAAACATTTTTAAAGTGGTTAAGAGCCACCAAAATGTAAATAAAAGTGCTAAGTGTATTAAAGCTAAGAGGAAAAACTTCAAGGAGGAAGAACGTGTTATTTAGAACAACAACAACCATTAAATGAGAAAAAATACGCAAAAACCCAAGCACCTTTCTACAAGGCACCAGGCTATGACTGCAGCCCTTCTTGACCCTGCACCTTCTGCACAAGACTTTTCTAACTCTTCTTGAAATCTGCTGTTGCTTGGTTCCTAGGGCATTCCCTTTCTCCTGGTTCTCCTCACTTATCTCTTTTTTATATTTCTTTTATATGTGCCCCTTAAATATAAGTGTTTCCCTAGACTTCACTGTTAGTCCACTTTTATCTTATCTGTGACATTATCCTAGAATAAACTCATCTGTTTACATGAGATAATGTGCTTATCCTCCAACATCTGTCTTCTGAAAACAGATTAATCTGTTCTTTAAGTTTCATACTCTTCCACTTGAATGCCCCGCATACACCTGAAGTCAACATGTTCAACGTTATCAAGTCCATCTAATTCTGCTCCTATTCTTAAATTCACTTACTCCCTCATCCCACACACTTAACCAAATCTATCTCCTGAACTTGACTAAATGTATCACCTTTCTATTATCACCCTAATTTAAGGTCCCATCATCTCAGGACTAGGTTACTCCAAGAGACTTCTAACGGTCCTCCCCTTTACTTCTTTGCCTCTAGCTCAACCTCTACACACTGATCCAATGTTCTTTCTTAAACTGGTTAAAACCTTCAAATACTTTGTAATGTTTTCAGAATGAAAGTCAAGCTCCTAGAACAGATCAATCTGTGTCCAACAGGAGTAACACACAGGAAGACCTGCTCCACCCCACAAGCCAGTCGGTGGCCTCCATTCCTCTTGTTCTTGCAGTTCCTTCTGTAGAAGCCTGTCCAATATCTTCCTTGCCTGGCTAACTCAACTGTTCTGCTGTCATCTTCTCAGAGTTCACATGCCCCACATTGCTAGGCTGGGCCTTATTCTCAGGTCATCTCATGCAGTCCTCCATTACTGAGCCAATGAAACTGCAAGGCATTCACTGGTTTTGAGCAACATTCACCCTGTTAAACTTTAAGGCAGAATACCAAGTCCTGTTCGTCTCTGTCTCCAAGCATTACCTACTAGCATTGTTCTTGGTATGTGGGGCTTTCATTACTGGTTATAAAACAAGACACTTGTGTAACTAATTCAGGTTAACAGCTTATTTAACTTCTTTTACCACCTGTAGAGTGAGTTAGCAATCATTCTACACTCTTTTATGCTTTCCTAGCTATATATCCAAGTACCCTAAAACCAAGAATGAATCTTCTACAGTTTACACTCACTAATTGCTCAATTTTGCCTCAAAAAGAAGAATCAAATTAAAGATATGTACTACCTGTCAGTGCACCTTGGACACTCCTTCATAATACATACTTTAAACCTGTATTTATAATCTCTACAAAAGTAGAGATGGCATATGTGGTCTTTCTTTCTATCACATAAATGTGTATTCATTTGAAAAACAGAAAACCCAGCAAAACATGAACACTGTCACCGTACATCATCCCATGTCCAGCATCTCTCATTGGCGGTGATGCCGGTCTCTCTGTAATACTCTTCCAAAGGTGGCTCCAGGAGAATCACGTCAAACTTGGGTGTCAGTTCTCTGATGTCAAAGGCTTCTATATCTGCTTGTAAATACCTGTGTGATTAAGGCAAAAAACAAACAAGTAAAAGATTTTCAAATACTTTATAGATGGTAATAAAATTTCTTAAATATTAATAAACATTTCTTATTAATTAATCATAAGATAATTATTCAAAGTCTTTTTTATAGCACATTTTCTTTCTTCAGCACAGAGATTAAACTATCTACCAGAAAGTCTTCCTAGGACACAGACGCAACCACTACGAAGCAAAAATAAATATTCCCCATGGATATCTGGACTCTTATATTGACAATGTATACTGGGATGTGCATCTCTGACCCCCTTTCTATTATCATCTGACTTTCCTAAGGAATTTTTTTTTTTTAAATGTTGATGGATCTTTATTTTTTCATTTATTTATATGTTGTACTGAGAATTGAACCCAGGGTCTCACACATTCTAGGCAAGTGCTCTACCACTGAACCACAACTCCAGCCCCTCATTGTTGTTGGTTTTTTTTCTTCAGTGCTTCAGCTAATTTAAGCTTTTTTTTTTTTTTTTGCTGGGCTGGGGTTTGAACCCAGAGCCTTGTGCATGCTAGGCAAGAACTCTACCAATTCAGCTATATCCTCACCTCTTGCTTCAGCTAATTTAAAAAAACTATTCCTCAGTTAAGTTAGTCCCTTTAAAAAATGGCTTCCAAATATGAATGTAATTTTCTTTTGTTAGTTTATTCATTAGTAAAATATTTATAATAAATCTTTTCACATTACCTAACATTATTATTATTAGCCTTTACTGAAAAGTGATTTTCACACAGTATGAAAGTATTTTAAACCTAATATGCTTTAAATGTTAAGAGTATTTTTAATTAAATGGATATTAAGAGTATAAGGCCTGCCTACACCAAGACTTATCTGTGGTTCTTCTAATGACTAACAGAATATATTTTATTAAATTGTTTAACAGAAAACATTCAAAGTTAGCTAAATATGAAACAAATATTCTCCAATTTCAAAGACATTACACACATTTTGGAGGAAAATGTCATGTTGCTCAAAGGTTAAAATGAATGGTCACACTACAAGCCATTAAGGGGACGGGGATGTGGCTCAGATCTGTGGTACAGCTAGGCAAGGTCCTGGGTTTAATCCCTAGCACCAAAGAAGGAAAGTGGGGGGACCTCAGGAAGGAAAGTGATAATTAATTTGTTTTCTTCAAGTTATCCTTGTTTTTTTCACCTAAGTTTTCTAAATTTTCTTTAATAAACAAATTACTTCATAAGAAAAAACATCATTTAAAAGCATTTTAAGCAAATCATCAAGCATACAATAAACCTGAATTATCTTCTAAAAAGAAAAAAAAATACTCAGAGGTAAAAGCCAATTTTCTGGAAAGCTGAAAAGTAATTTAGAGGAGAATGTGTGCCCAGCACCAGAGTTTCAAACTAATACATTAAGAAGAAAAACAGCAAGTTAATCTTAAATAGGTATTTTGCACCCCCTCCCCACTAGTTTTTTTTTTTAATGTTCAAAACATTTATGAAACAACTTGAGATTGACTTACATAACTACAACAAATAAAGTATTTAATGATAAATTGTGGGATACAATGTACTTCCCTCTTGAAAAAAAGTCTTATTTACAACTTTAAGAACAAAGGTATTTTTTAATTAAATGCAGATTTTAGAAATACATTTATTATGTAGTGTTACTATAATAAAAATGGCTTTTCCAAGAATCGCTAAGTATCCAGGGAAATTAAGAGGTGAACTTTAATATTTTCAATCATATTCAGAAAATATAATGTGTTTACTTGCTTATTGAGTCTTTGCCAGTCTGAGCTTTTCAGCTTTGGTGATTAATTTCTTAGTGCCTCTCTTATTTTCCTGAGGCTGATTAAGTTTGGACTGTCTATCTACCAAAATCCTCTGCCAATACCTCTGTTTGCAATCACCAAAAAAGACCTGAGTTTCCAGCAGTGCTTTTTTTAATTTCAGTATATGCATTCGTTACTGCTTGAGCATCCTCAGGAGTTTTAAATCTGATATGGCATTCTGTATCTCCTTCTAGCAACTCAACATAAAAAACTTGCGAGATTGTGGCCAAAGTGTTCTGTACAACATCATTCATGACTTAAAATACACGTAATAATTGTTCAAGTTTTTATAACATTCACAAAAAAAATGTATCAAATCTACAAAAATCCTGCAGTTCTTGAGTAGCTGTACTGCAACAGAGCTCACGAGCTCTTCGTTTTTGAAAAAAATATGTAAATAACCTCCCTCCCTGCCAGTTTTAACTTTATTATTCAACCTGAAAGTATCAAGCTGTTAAATTTTATCTGAGTAGAATGAACCCTGAAGCCTCTTCTGAAGCAATGTAGGTCTCTGCTGCTGATGGGGCACACCTGTGTTCCAATCCACAAGAGGTGGGACCCACAAACACGAGTGTGCAGTCCACCTTTGCTCTTTGATGACAGCACGGGGGCACAAGGAGCTCAGCAGGCCTGCCCTGCCTCCTGGAGCCCCCAAATGTCATCTTTTTCTCATTTCATTTCATAGGCAGGCTCAGAAAACCGGAGCCTGAAAGTATCAGGTGACACTTATAAAATTGACATTTTTCTTCTGAAAAAAAGGAAGGTTAGAGAATAAACCACATGACACTTAAGTCTGAGCTGGGAAGGAGGGTAATGGTATAAAAGCACTTACATAGGAGGAGTGTTAGACTTTGCTATTAACTCGTCCTTGAGCCTAATGAGCTCCCTCAGTTTAGGGTATTCTTCAAATCTGTCAGCTAAACCTGGGGAGAAAAAACAGTAAACCAAACTTGTAGGTTGAGAAAAAGTTGTATGAATGTATTTTGAATCAAGTAGAAGTTGGATTTCAAAATCCGAGAGTGAAGCTCCTTGTATGATGGGAACACAGAGCCCTGAACATTTCAAAGAGGGCGTGATGAAAGAAGTTGAGAAGAGAGTACTTGGAAAGTATATCTGATTTGTGCAACATCTGAAAGGCCGACCACACTCCCAGGTTGCAAGCAGGGTACCACGCGTGTTCCTCAGGCCACAGAGAGGTTACGGTTAGGGTGGTTTTAGGTTGTGCCTTCTGTTTTATAGAGGGTCGAGAGCTGACTGTGGAAACCTGATGGTGATAAGATTTTCACACTTTTTTTTTTTCTTTCTTTCTTTTTTGTGGCCTTTGGCAATGAGTTCTCCCCCAAATTCAAGGAAATAACACCAATCTATCCAAACTTACACATTTACCCTGGATGCCAAAGAATTTATATTCCCATGTGAACATGGAGGTGTTCATGGCTACTAAACTCTAAATTTTGCCAAATACATGGATGAAAAATGTTATAGCCTTGTTTCTGTTTGCCTCTTGTTTCTGTTAGTCATCAGACTAATGATGTTAAACATCTTTTGATGTTCATTAGCCGTTTTCACTTTATCCATTCATATTTTGCTCACAAACTTTTAAACTTTATTTTGCTTTATAAAATTTTTATGTTCTTATTTTGATACACTTTATGTTTGCAGTCTTCATTTTTGGTACTGGGGATTGGACCCAGGGATGCTTAACAACTAAGCCACATCTCCAGCCCTTTTTATTTTATTTTTTTTATTTTGAGGTAGGATCTCAATAAAATTGCTTAGTGCCTCACCAAGTTGCTGAGACTGGCTTTAAACTCGTGATCCTCCTGCCTCAGCTTTCTGAGCTACTGGGATTATAGGTGTGTGCCACTTCTCCCAGCTTTCAGTTTTTTAGTAGAATATTAAATTTGTATTTATTCTCTTAATAACTACTGTTTTTCTTAAAGAATGCTTTCATTTCTTCAACAAAGTAAATATATTCTAATAATTTCACATTGTAGTATTTTTAGCCCTCTGATTCATTTGCATTTGTTAATATTGTAGGGAGCTAAATTGGTATTTACTCCCCAAATGTTACCAACTGTCTTAAATCATTTTTTTTAATTTGAGAAAATAAATTTTTTATAGCAGTAAAACAAATTTTGGACTAAAGATTTACTGAGAAATGTCCAAACAGATATTTCTCCAAAGAAGATATTGAAATAGTAAATATGCCTATGAAAAGATACTAAACATTATCAGTCACTAGGAAAAATGCAAATCAAAACCACAAGGGCATACCACTCAACACCCACTAAGACAGCTGTGATCAAAATCTCAGACAAGTGTCCAGATATGAAGAGCCTGAGACCTTTCCACGCTGACGGTGGGAATGTAAAATGGTGGAGCCATCATGAAAAACACTGGAGTGGGTCCTCAAGAAGTGAAATACAGAATTACCACATTCAAAAAAATAAAAATAAAAAAGTCAAAAATTCTTGTTGAAAAAAGAAAAAGAATTATAAGATCCAGCAATTCTATTCCTTGGTATATACCAAAGAAAAACAAAAACATACATCCACATAAAAACTTTTATATAACTATTCATAACAGCATTCGGCCTAATAGACCAAAGTACAAAACGAAACGAATGGATAAACAAAATATGGTGTGTGTACACACACACACACACACACACACACACACTTACTCACACACAAAGGGAATATTATTTGGTACTAAAAACAAATGATGGACTGATATATGCTAGGACATTAATGGCCCTTGGAAATATGTTAAGTAAAAGATGCCAGTAACAAGAGACTACTTACTATATGATCCCAATTATATGAAAGGTCCTGAAAAGGCAAATTTATACAGAAAGAAAGTAAATTAATGGTCATATAAGCCTGGGGGTATGAGAGGAAGTGTGGACTGTCTACTAATGTACAGTACAGGGCTTCCTTCCTCAGGGGAGGTGAAGATGTTGTGAATTAGACTGATAATAGTTGACAACTTGCTATGGACATACTAAACACTGAATTATACCCCTAAAATGTGGGTGAACTATATCGTATAGAAATTATACCCAAAAAGTAATCTTGCTAATGAAAAAGAAAGGTGTACTAAAAGCACTCAGAACACAAAAAGGAAGTCAAGCTGAAAAAAATGATTTATTTTTTTTTTTTTACAAATCATCTACAAAACTGAAAAACACATGCATATAATAGCAATAGCATAATCCAAATAAATCTGACATACCTACATCCCTGATGAAATTCTGAGGTCTATGTCCAGTGTCTACAAAATGCTGGCAGTAATCATTATGGGGATTTAAGCTCTGTGTTCCCTAAAGAGAAAGTCAAAGTTAACAGCATGCACTCTGATTTGGATACAATAACTTCATACTGTGTCTTTTCTTAGAAAGCCAAACAAAATATGATTTTAAAAGTTGTATATTTGATAATACCACTAAAATGACAGCATGACTTTTCATCAACTACTGGTGTGAATATACCACTGTCTCATCTGAAATAGCCAAATATAAGAATATTTCATAAATAATTTAAATATTATTTTATATAATATTTTATAATGATTATAAAATATTTTATAATAATGATCCCTCAATAACTGAAAAAATCCTGAAGAAAAATAGGTACTTAAAATCCTGAAGAAAAATAAGTACTTAAAATCTTTTCCAGCATGGCTAGACATGCACATGCCTGTGAACCCAGCAATTTAAGGATACCAAGTTCAAGGACTTAAGACCATGTCTCAGAACAAAAAACAAAAAGGGTTGTGGGGTTAGCCCAGTGGTAAAGAGCCCCAGAATTTGATCCCAGTATGATTTTTTTTTTAAAAAAAAAAAAGGTGGGGGGGAATCTTTGAGGCACAGAGCTTAAATGTGAAAAGTTACAAGATTTGTAAATTACTTGTTTTATTTACCTTAAGAAAGGTACTAGAATCTTTATAAATCTCTTCTTCATATGGCAAATTTTCTTCTTCCTGTTGCATTTCTAGTTCATCCTTGAAAAATGAAGATTAAAGAAACATATACATAGGCTACTTTTTCAATTATCATAATATTTCATATTGGCATTAAAGTGAAACATTTAAGTCTTTGCTTTTTCATCACTAGATCTAACTAGTAAATAAGTTTGAGAGATGGTGGATGTGGTAATTATCTTGACCTAACCTTTTTACAAGACACAATTAAAAATAAAGGAAAAACTCTTTTAAAAATAACTAGTTAATTATTTTTATAATAAAACAAAATTTCCTTATCATTATCATGAATAATAATTATCTATAACTACTAGTGTTTGGTTGACTGAATTGTCTAGAATTATTTATCTCTATAATTTACTGTAATGTTAGCATTTAGTTTGAATCATGAAATTTTGTTTTTATTAGATTGAACCATATGAAACTGCACATTTTATAGGTCAAAAATGTTAGAATATTAGAAATTGACATGACTCAACCTAATATAATCACAAATATTTAAGTTATATATAAGCACATATCAAAGTATAAAACAAAAGACCATATTCATGAGATCAGGAATTATATCATCATAGAGATTTACTGAAACTATGATTATTTTGAAAAGAAAAAAAAAGAATGTAGGCTTTTCTTCCATAATACTTTCTTTTTAACTAAATAACGCAATTATAAGTATAGAAGTTGGGTTTTTCTTCCGTTGATTTCAGAAATGGTTCTACACTGCTCTCTAGCCCATGAGTTCTCAGAATATTCTAATTATCCTACCTAGCCTACATTGTTACACAAAATAATGCAACTCAAAAAAGACTGCTGCAACTGGGCCCACGCCTATAATCCCAGTGGCTTGAGAGGCGGAGGCAGGAGGATAGTGGCTTCAAAGCCAGCCTCAGCAATTTATCCAGGCACTAAGCAACTCAGTTAAGACCCTGCCTCTAATAAAATACAAAATAGGGCTAGGGGTGTGGCTCAGTGGTTGAGTGCCCGAGTTCAATCCCAAGTACCCCCCCCACAAAGACTGCTACAGTCTCTTGGAATTCCAAACAACAAAAGTGCACACCAGAAGGTACACATATCTCTTTCCTCTTATAACAAACATCACGGCCAGTGTGTGGTAAGCACAACCCTTACATTAAAATAAGGGAATGTTCATAAAGGTCATAATCTAACCGATGGTCTCTGCTACTGACAACTATTTTAACACACCTTAGAACTCAGCTTTCTATCAAATTTGTTTTCTTGGATGTCAACTTATGATTATAAGAATTTATTTTTTCTAGACTATAAAAATCACCCCATTCTCCACTTGCCTTATATTCTTCTACTTTATCTTCATCTGTCTCTCCTTCATCCAGACACTTACGCTTTGCATTTGGAGCAGAGGTGTCATAGGAAGCCCTGAAAATTAAAACAAAGAATCACACACAAATACACAGAAGATGCATACTGTCTACTGGAAATATTAAATAGCTTGTATAGGCAAAACTTTCCTGGTGAAACAGTATCTCTTTACCCAGTTTATAAATCATCTAAGAAACTGATGCAATGACAATTCTGTACTTTATGAGAAAGGAACCAAATAAGAAAATAAACTCTTATAAATTAGAATACTTAAAAAATTCTGAAATGCTTTCTAAACTATCAGTGTATACATTTTGAGGGCCAAGTATATTTTTTATAAATGTATAAAAATTATAATTGAAAATATATCAGATATATAAGCCAATTCTAGTCTAACATTCCATTTTCTAACTACTTATAAATGGGCACTTAATATAGTCAAAAATAAATATCTTTTAAGTCATGAACTGACAATATAAACCAATGTTTCTAAAGAACTTTATTTTGATATTTTTCATAACACATTCAGACCTAGGGTTGTTTATTAAAACAAAGATCCTAGTACAATAGTAACATGTTATGAGAAAAGATGATCTGGCTGACCTGCAAGTCTCCCTCGTTTCTGCAATTTCTCTCTGCTCATCTTTGCTGTTCAACACAGCACCAATGCTGTCGGCGCTCTCAGCTCCCAACTAAGGAATGGCAAAAAACAAGTCAAATCACAATTCACTGGACAGCGCTTCCTGGCATTTGTAGCAGAATGTAATGTATCAAACATTTAAAAAACAAATGAGTGAAAAAAAACCACAACTCACACTTCAAAGAATTGGATTAGCTGACAAGACAAACTGGAAATACTCTATAACAAAACCATGTTAGTTAAGATTGACTCTGGCAGCTAGAAAAGTTTTTTATTAGGCTTTCAGTTATATTGGAAATTGAGGCACAACTTTAGCCAACCTCCTGCTTTGAAAGTACATAAAAGTGGGGCTGGGGATGTGGCTCAAGCGGTAGCGCGCTCGCCTGGCATGCGTGCGGCCCGGGTTCGATCCTCAGCACCACATACAGACAAAGATGTTGTGTCTGCCAAATACTAAAAAATAAATATTAAAATTCTCTCTCTCTCTCCCTCTTTCTCACTCTCTCTCACTCTTTCTAAAAAAAAAAAGAAAGTACATAAAAGTGTAGTAGTAGTAGTAGTAGTAGGAATAACCAGAAAGAGTAGTTAATGTAGATTTTATATAAGATATTTTTTATGAATCAGTTCACATATTGTACCTATTTATTCTATTATCTAACAAAAATCCACCCAGTTTTATTTAGGCTTTTTGATTATAGGCACAATAGTGAATTTTACTAGTACCTTAAACATGGTTATGTTGATTTTGGTAGGCAACTGGGAAAACTGTGCAATTAAATGTGGCAACAAATGTAAACACAGGCTGGACAAGTCAAACAGGCCCAATTCACATAAACTGAAAGCCAAACCAAGGTGTAGCCACTTACACATTTACGCACAAGAAGGGCATGAGAAAATCTGCACTGAATAGTCCCTTGAGAGGAGGCTTATCAGAGCAGCAAGTTACTGGCCTTTAAACAGCCACCCACTCTCCTTCTAGTCCACCCACTTCGCATGGTGCCCCTCAAGTTTCTCCAATGATAAATCTCTTCCAGGATGGGCATGATGGTGCACACCTGTAATCCCAGCGGCTTGGGAGGCTGAGACAGGAGGATCGTGAGTTCAAAACCAGCTTCAGCAAAAGCAAGGCACTAAGCAACTCAGCAAGGCACTAAGCAACTCAGCAAGACCCTGTCTCTAAATAAAACACAAAATAGGGCTAGGGATGTGGCTCAGTGCTCGAGTGTCCCTAAGTTTAATCCCTGATACCAAAATCATCAGCATCAGCAGCATCATCTCTTCCAATCTTATCAACTGTTCATAAAATTTCAGCTCCTCCAATAAAATCTTCCTGGCTCCTTTTCTTTTTAGTCAGGAGACAGCATTATCTACTTCCTATAATTGGAATACTTCCTCACAGTAGCTGCTCAATAAATATATAAATAAAGGAATGAGACTGTCTATTGGGGTCTAAATGAGGATATAATGCTTTACAAGAGAAATGCCTTATATCAAAATTCTGCTTCTATTGTCTTCTCACATTCAAACTTTTTTAAAATTGTAGAATGACTACACCAAGTCACTCATTTTTCATGAATTTTCAAATAAGCATATTATTGTACTAATGGGGTTACTCCCAAGTATATTGCTGGTACTAAGACTATTACTGGAGTAATCTCTGATAATTTGTTATCTTTTATAGACATACACGTTCTCTGAAACAAAGGCAGAAGTTAAAATAAAAGACAGGTGTAAACTGTTGCTTGCAGCATGGACAGTCACCACCATGGTCTAGGCCTATTTACTTACTACAACCATGTCTTCATTCCACAGACTACACTGACCTGGGTGCTACTCCTTTGTTTCATCAACAGCAAAGGTTTGTTAAAGGCTTACTTTGTGCAACCATCAATGCTAGAGTAGAAGTCAAATACTTCGCATGTACACTCTGCTTATCTGTGAGTGCACAGGACAGTGTGAGTACCGTATAAACAAGCAATATACAGTATCAGATTAAGTAATAAGGTCAAGAATGTCTGAAAGGAAGAGCCTAGACCAAGGAAATCAGTACAGATTTCATCACTAAATTCTGAGCTGTGCCAGGAGGACAGACAGAATTCAAATTTTAAAAATCAAAACCTATACTGTATAAACTATGTTCTGGAGACTACTTCACCGTTTGCCTTTTTCACAGAGTGAATGAGGTGTCTGTCACTAACTGCATCAGGCATTCTAACTTACATCCATCTGAAAACTCAGGGCAGCGAAGTGTATTAGGTGTAAAGCCTATGCTAAAACTGCAGCTCACAAACTTACTAGTTTTGTGGCCTTGGGCATATGAACTAATGTTTTTTAATTCTTTTTTTTCGAATCTTTATTTATTTTTATGTGGTGCTGAGACTCAAACCCAGTGCCTCACATGCACGAGGCAGGCACTCTACCACTCATCTACAGTCCCAGCCCCATAACTTAAATTCTTTAAGTACATCTTTTTCACCTACAAAATACTGAGAGCATTTTATTTGCAGGATCAAAGACAATGAGTGTTAAAAGCTTAGCAAATCATGACATACAGAAAGTAATTAATAAATGGCAGCCATTATTAAATTTTATACACTTTGTAAGCTGTTTGAGGGTGGAAGCTACTTACATTATTCACAGTTCATCTGCCAACACCCACTAGAGTCCCTTGTATCTACTGACTGTAAGGCAATCAACTAATAACTCTTCTGTGAATGTATTTTGAGTTAAATATGTTTGAATCATAATTAAAGTTAAAACACCTTTCTTCCTGGCAACAAGAGCCACTGAACATTTCTGAAAACATAATAAAAGAAGGTGGAACCAGGACAACTTAGACACCTGGATTTGTCCTAGCTCTTTATGAAAGAGAGACAAGGAACAGATCGGATTCAATTCCCACATTTTAACAGGATACCACAAATTAATTCATCAGATCATAAAGGAGAAGAGGTTTCAGGCTAACATTCACAAAAACTAGATTTAATGCTGAAAAAAAAGCACGAAGCCCGTGTGCTTTCCCCTTCACTGTCATTGACCTGAGCGGCAGAACTGAAGTCTACTCTCTGATAGCTGCAAGCATTAACTGATGCACGAGAAGCAGCGAAGACGCGGGGTTAGGAGAAAAGCTTTGGAGAGACAAACTGGGCTCAATTTCCTGGCGAGGCCAGGGTCACTCCACCTCCGAACCCCATCTGATGATGCAGTAGGTGCAGGACCTCTACCCATGTCGGGGTCGTGTGGCCTAACAATTCACACATTCGCCGTGGTGACCCGCACGCGTGCTGACGGAATCTGCACCGGCCTCCTTCCCGCGCGGCGCTAGGTCCCCAGCAGGTTCTGCAAATGCAGTCCACGCTGAGCTCGAGAACTCGGTGCTGGCCGCGAGGGCAAGGCACCG